>NC_079416.1:5316454-5383954 GCF_026213295.1 Gadus chalcogrammus | reverse complement strand
TATGAAACTGTTAGTTTCAATAGAATTGCAACAGTAGAATAGAAAAAGGCATTGCAAATAAGTGCAAGCCAAAAGTACTGTGATCCAATGCATCAGAAAGACGGTATAACATGTGGGTGTGCATTCGTCCCAGTACAAATAAACCATTAACCAATGCGCCGGCGTACCTTCATGAGACCCCCCATGGTGTTCTTCACCTCCTCCATTGGAGGTCTCTGGCTGGGCTCCTTGTCCCAGCACCGCGTCATCAGACTCTCCAAGGTGGGAGGGACGTCTCTGATCATAGGGGGCCTGGTGCCTGCACACACAAACACGTTAGGAGGAACTGCTGCTGGAATACACGCAATAACAGCTGATGAGATGAGGATTTCCCATAACAGACACCGCAAGCGTAAACGTCTGCCGAAACCGATCCAACCGGTTGCGCTCTTCTGCCTCCACGGTAGCTGCAGGTTTCAACCAGTTCAATTTATCTAAGACTCTTTGATCCCCATTAGACGATTTCACATCCCACCGGCGTATAGGTAAATGACAGTGAATAACCTGGAATTGTTTTGCAAGGTTGCAAGTGGATTGACTGTTCTATGCAATGTAAAACAAAAACTAACAATTAGTGCTGTGTTGGTGTTACAGGTCTTACAGTCTGACAGACGTCATTTTGTTTCATTTTGCGTTACATTTTCCCATGGCTGCGGCTAAGCTAGCGAACAAGCGAGCAGGCTAACTACGTTTATCTCAGCAGTGCTGCTGGTTGGACAACAGAAGTATCAAATCGCGGGCAAATCGATCTCCCCAGTGCAGTGGCCTACAAAGCTCACACACGCCGCCGGACGCAAATAAATGTCTATTCCAGACACATTACAAGATTTATTGGATTGAGGTTTATTTATTCCTACATTAAAAAGATATTTTTTATTACTTGAATACACCATGTGAGCCCTGGTGTCACACAGGTACTGCTGAACTCCTCACTAATACCACACTACGTCTCTTTATGCCCCCATGGTTTTGAGAGACGACGTTTCAAGGAGGGAGCAGCCAGAGGGTCGGACCGTGTAACAAAATTTATGTTTTTAATTGTTTGGGCAAATATAGAATGAAACCTGAACCCATGTGCTGACTGAGAACCCACTGGTTTAAAATCTATTGTCCACGATAAGACTGAGAGTCTGACTAAGAGTCTGACGGGGACACTTTGTCGATAAAGGATCCTGGTTGGATTGGTTAGTGAGTTAGTTGGGACTGGCTGACCTCTGTGGACCGCCCACATGATGCAGAAGGCCGAGCCTCCGATCTCGTCGAAGGGCTTCCTGCGCGTGATCACCTCCCACAGGATGATGCCCCAGCTGAACACGTCACACTTCTCACTGTAGTTACTGCCTGTCAACACACACACACACACACACACACACACACACACACACACACACACACACACACACACACACACACACACACACACACACACACACACACACACACACACGGTTGTCATGTTGCGTGCATCGTGGGGGCACCCCCACCCAGTCGACCATCAGAGGGGAAGGTGTGTGTGTGTGTGTGTGGGGGGGGGGGGGGGGAAGAAAATAAGAAGGCGCAATCGATAGACAATACACATCTCAATACTTTGAGATGTGTCGGGAAGGAAAGAAACAGGAAGCTGACCCTCGAACACCTCGGGGGCCATCCAGGCCGCGCTGCCCTTGTTGTTGGTCATGTGGGTCTGGATGTCGCACGCCGTCCCGAAGTCGCAGATCTTCAGCACTGTGCCGCACGCCACCAGCAGCAGACTGCGAGGTTGGAAAAAATCAGAGTGCATCATGGGATGTTAGTAGGGGTCGGGCAGTACTATACTTTTGACAAGACTCAAGAGAGCTGTAATAACTTAAATATATACGACTACAGCTCCTGGATCGGGGCCCCGAGTCATTGGGAAACACTGGAGGATGATTTTCCAACCGTAAACAACATCCTGGGTCTCCGTGCGCCACTGAGGGTCTTACTTGGGGGGCTTGAGGTCGCGGTGGATGAGGGCCTTGGGTTTCATGGCGTGCAGATAGGCCACGCCCTTGGCACACTGCAGACACCAGCTCATGGCGTGCGACGCCGTGTACTGCGCCAGAGGCTCCGCACCGTGCAGCACTGCGGGCGGAGCGGACATCGGTAAAACGTTACGATTACGTCATGGAAACGGGCCTCTGCAATGTTTACCTCTCTGAACACGGGGTCCACAGAAGGATTTTGGGGGAATTTTAGCAAACACTGTTGTCGACTTCGCTCAGGAGGTAGAGCGGAAGGTTGCTAGTTCGATCCCCGGCTCCTCCTAGCTGAGTGTCGAGGTGTTCCTGAGCGTGACCCCTCACCCTCACTGCCCCTGACGAGCTGGCTGTCGCCCTGCGTGGTTGACTCCGCCCTCGGTGTGTGAATGTGTGTATTAACCGTTGTAAGTCACTTTGGATATAAAGCGTCTGCTTAATGCCCTTAATGTAATTTAAAGTGAATGTGGCGCCCAAAGTTTGTGGAATAAATCCATTTGTTCGATCCTAATATTTTCTTCACACACTGAACCATCAATCACCCTGATTGGCATGGTAGATTAAAGAGCTAAATTAAACATTGCAGAAATCCAGATAACAAAAACCATCTGAAGATAACATTATTAAGTCTATATCAACTATCCCGTTCTCAAAGATAAGTAGAACACATAGCCTTGAAAACACGATATTTGTTTGGAGAAGTGTAAATACAATGACATATCAATCACAATATGTTGTATAAACGATGTTGCTGTGCTTTTGATTCAAAAGCCAATCCTATGAGGAACGCCTTAACTTATCTTCTTATGTTAAATAGCAGTAATGAACAATGGAACTATCTGGAAGACTCTTACCGTTGTACAGAGATCCCCCTTCAGCATATTCCATGACGAGACCCACCTATAGGAACAACACATGTTATCTTCAGCCATAAGTATCAACTCAAAACCAATAACAATTGAATGGGCTGAACACATTGATACACTTTAAAAAATAAAACATTGTTTCAAGAATGCAATCAATCTAACCATATTCATATATTTATTGTTTATTTATGCAGCCATTTCAAATGATTAAAAAAAAAATGACAGTGACCCGAAAAGTGATGTTACAAAAAGTCACTAGATGCTTTTCCAACCGACACAATAACATATTTGGAGCTACCAGAGAGTGGAGTTAGCGCAGTTAGCTAACGAATATGTATGTCTGACTGACCGGACTGTCACAGGAGCCGTAGAGCTTCACGATGTTGGGGTGGTTGACCCTGGACAGCTGACGACGCTGTGGAGAAAACATCGGGAAACGTTGAAGACGATACACACACACGCAGATTGTAAACACATGAAGAGACCGAGGTCATCGGGCCGGCAAACTCAGTTCAATCTATTCTTAAAACAAAATGCATACACAGATTGACCACCCACCGCTGTATTCATTTAGTCATTGTAAGACAGCCTGTCTATGATTGGTCTCGTACGATTGATCTTCTGTCATTTTATTGAGGTTTTAAATGCAGGGGCTTTCTTATTTATTGCAAGAAAAAAGGTTCTATAAATAGAGCTTATTATAATTATAAGTAGTAGCATAGTAATAATAGTTAAACTGAACTTTTTTCATAAATATTACTATATTAATAGATAACCCATGGGGTTAAGATTGTATTGTTTGTTAATTGTTAAATGTTTAATGTCACCTATATTCATAAGAGCGTAACCTATCCATAGGTCATGTAATACTATTGTTGGTATAAGGATAACTTTGGCATTTCTCTAGCACTGATGACATCGTCCAACTCTTTGCATCAGTCAGATATTTACATGAGTTGTAATACAGACGATATTTCCTTTTTCCGTTGCTTGTTTTTAGGATTGGGGATTAGGGAGGGTGGTCAATTGAACACAAGCTTATAAATTGAAGCCACTTACACCTTACACCTACATCTAATGTTGGGTTATTGGATCATCGGAAAGGATAAAATAGGCTACAATACTACCAGTACAATAACTGGTCAGCAGTAATATGTTACTGTGAAAAGCATGAATGTGGACGTTAGATCTCTCTAAAATCAATAAAAGATAGGTTCCAAGATGTGCTAAAATACAGCAGCAGGACATAACGTGCACATGGATGGCCTTCAGTTTCAGTAACCAACCAATCCAAAGCCATAGAAGCATTACGTGCACATGGATGGCCTTCAAGCTTAGGAACAGCACTACCCAAAGCCATAGAAAAACAACAGTTTAGTAAAAGCACAATCCAAAGCCATAGAAACAACTGTCTGTGAGGGGCTGCAGCACCTCCACGATGAAAGCGGTCCTCTCGTCCTCACTCTCGATGGTCTTGATGGCCACATCTTTGCCTTTCCATTTGGCCTTGTACACAACGCCAAACGTCCCTCTCCCGATAACCTTAAAACAAAATACGCACAACAAACATACAAAGTGTTGAGATGCACATTCGGAATGGGGGCGATACTAAAACGCTATCGAGAGATGTTCATTTCTTCTTGGGGGCAGGACAACCCAAGGTTTGGACATGAAAAAAGTGAACCCCGGGTAGATATCCTCATTTAGACCTTTAAGCACAGGAGATCCACTGGATATGTTACCTCTCCGACTTCAATGTCTTCCCGTTTGATATCTTCAAAGGGAAACCCAGGTGGTGTTTCGAGCATCGCGAAGACACAAAGACCTCCCCGAGCAGGAGAAGTGTGTGCAGCTACTGCTTCACATGGAAAGAGGATCGACCCACAAGCCTCGCTGTGCTCTCCGGGACGGTTCCGTCACGCATGGTCACCCGATTACTTCTTATTATTATTGTTGTTATTATTATTATTATTATTATTATTATTATTATTTCCAGCTAATCCTTCGCAATCGTTTCCATCCGATACCTTAAATGCCGGAAGTATGTACTGTTGCCAGATTGGGACACATTTCGCGCACAACACTAGCCACACTGGATGCAGCGCTCTGCAGCCAGTGTTGCCAGATTGGGCGGGAAATTTGGCGCAATCTGGCAACACTGGAAGTATGAGTTGTTTATTTTTTTCGCTCGGCGAACTGTTTTAAAAAAAAAAAAAAACATTCTGAGGGTTCGCCAGCCTCCAGGTTTTACACCTCCTCGCGTAACAATACACGTTGACTCACAAGACGAGGAGCTTACGTATAGTTAATAACATGTATCTGAAAATTGCTGCTAAGATAGGTTACCTCTACGGTGTTATAGATGAGTATGGCGGGCCTTTGTTCATTGTTTAAAAAAAATGAATGCTCTTGAACACGGCTTACTTTTGTTTTGGCTCACAACGCTGGGGGGCGACAAACCACACACACACGCACACACGTCACATGGAAATCATGGAAATGTGTGTGTGTGTGTGTGTGTGTGTGTGTGTGTGTGTGTGTGTGTGTGTGTGTGTGTGTGTGTGTGTGTGTGTGTGTGTGTGTGTGTGTGTGTGTGTGTGTGTGTGTGTGTGTGTGTGTGTGTGTGTGTGTGTGTGTGTGTGTGTGTGTGTGTGTGTGTGTGTGTGTGTGTGTGTGTGTGTGGGCACGATCACACAGGTATGACATTAATAAATTTATTTATTCATTACTCATTTATTATTTCAGATATTATACTGGAGAAATGTATGTTACGGTTTGGAAAGCGCTTTAGCTCACCGTGGGTACTAAGCATATATCTTTCATGTGTCGCTTACATCAACTTTTTTCTGTAACAATTCACTTAAGATGTTTCTTAGCGGAACTACTAAATTCACCCAAGTGAACGACAGGTGGATGCAATCAATGCTGGTGGTTGGTATCGATTGTTACTCCTTATCTAAATCTAGATCGGAAGAAAAGTGTAAAAGTATGTGTTCTGTAAAAGTGAACATATATACACCAAATTATTATCTCTTAATAATAAACAATATTAAGTTGAAAGACATTATTAACTAATTCCCTGAATAAATCTTAAAAGAATGCTATGATATTAAAAAGACTCGGAGAAGGGTCATTATCAAGCAGTTTTATTGAAAACAGAAAGGCAGTAAACATGGTTTTACTGCAAGGACATGAGCCTGGATCTCAAGCCAATTAAGCTGCTAAATGGCTGCTAAAAGGTTCTAACTTACTTTTACGTTCTTCTCAATGGAGAAGAAATGTAGGGAGGATGGGAGATGCAGAGAGGGAGGGGAATTTCTTTTCATTGTATATAAGAATCTTGCTCCCTTCTGCTCCTTCTGTTCTCTCTCTTTGCAAAGCTTGAACCATTAACTCTTTAATCTTTAACTCTCCCAGGGATTAAAAAAGACAGCGATGGGTCATGATCAAGCAGTTTTATTGAAAACAGTAAAGCATTAAAACATGGTGAAGTATTTCACTCGGAGCTGAAGGACATGAGCCTGGATCTCAGGCCAACCAAGCCGCTAAAAGGTTGCGTACTCTACTCTATTTCTCCTCCTGTCGTCCTCCTGTAGCGCTCCCTGTATCTTCTCATCCTCGGTCAGAGGGAGCACTGCTGGCTGCTCACACTCTTGCTCAGCGGGCAGCTGAGAGCAGAGTGGCTCACATGGCAGGTGAAGGTGTGTCCTGAGCGCCACCTTGTGGAGGGCAGCAGGAGGACGCTGCTAAGGGAGTAGCTTCCATCAGGCTGCCGCTGGGCCACGCCCGCCTGGACCTCCTCGCCCCTCACAGAGGCTCCGTCCTCGGACCAGGACAGGGCGGCCCCGGCCGGGTGGAAGCCCTTAGCCAGGCACACCAGAGTGGGCCCCCCCAGCCCCGGGACAGGAGGCTGGGTGGCCACCATCAGCTCCAGACTGGGGGGGGACGGGGAACCAGCTGGAGGGAGGGAGGACATTAGAGTCAGAAAAACTAGAGTTTTAAAGTGAACCAACGTTCTGTAAGAGCCGAAAAAAGATATGAATTATACCTTTTTAGAATCAGAGAGAAAGAATAAACTACGGTGAGTCTCTCTTTAAAAGGATTGCATTAAGCAGGACTTTAGAGGCGTTGTATTACAGTAGCTGATATTGATGAGGGAAATTTGTCTTGTTGAGTTTAGTCAAAACATCCATAATACGATAATATGTAGAAAAGCTCTGACCAGACGGTAGAAATGTTATTTATCTAACCATGTTAGAGATACATTCAGTTCATATTTAGCCTGTTTGTAGCTTGGTAATATTGATAAAGTTGCATTAATTATATTAGACTGATAAAAATTAAAATGTGTAAAATGTAAAAATGTAATACAAGGCAAATAAAGGTCATGGAAATGTAAGCTTTCTGTTAAATAATGAATCACAAACTTACCAAGAATGACTTCAGTGCCACCACCAAAGATGGTTGAAGAGTCTCACAGTGTTTTGTCTCCGTACAAAAACCTCTGTGTTGTAAAGTGCTGCTTGGCCTCTCCTTGCACTTTACTCTCTTGGAGTTTAGTCTTTTAAATCAAATATACAATCTCCCAAACGGTCCAAATCTTGACCCTGGGTTTCCACCTGCTTCACAATGTTTTGATGTGACAGAACTCAGTAATGGGGACTCATCCCTCTCTCTTAGATCATCCCAAATGTCTTTGGTAGGTTTTTGTACGGGCCCCAGGCTGCACTGTAGCACTGTGGCCTGTACCACAGCTGACACACGCACAGTGGTATGTCGCCTCGTCTTCATCTTGAATGCCATTAATCAGTAGATACTCTGTTTTGTCATTTCTTGTACCGGAATAAGTAAACCTACTGGGAACGCCACTTGCACTACTGCCAGTTGTGTAAAGTAAAAACTTTGGCGGTGAACCACTCTTCTGCTGGAACCAGGACAACGCATAGTTGCCACTGCTGTCAGTTTCAGTACAGGACATTTTGACATTGTCTCCTCTGTTCACAGAGAGGGTCTTCTCCTGGGTTACAACGAGTGCCGCTTCCAAACCTGTTAACGAAGAACGCAAGTACATTAACAACAAGAAATCACACACTGATCCAGTGCGTAAGGTTATACCCTGGACGACATCTGTGTTGGAGATAACCTGAGATAAGGGGTGTTGGTAATGGTCACCTTGCAGGGTCAGCATCAGAGCAGCGATGGTGGAAGTAGAAAAAGCCATCATGAGGTCCAAGGAGTGTGGGCCGCAGGCTGAGGGAGAGTAGCTGTGTGTTATCTGGACAGTACTCTGCTGTTCTGTGCTCCATTCATTCTGCTCTCCTATAAAGAGTGCAGCGCTGAGGGAGAGAAACAGCTCCACCTATTCTCTGTTTGACTGGGACTTCAACCACCCAACCAGCAGAAGAACCCTTCCTCTGACATTTGCATAACAGATGTGGACTCTATTCTGGTATATTCAATCTACTTTCATATCATCTTTCCAGGGGCTTGTTAATAAATATCATTTTCATGCTCTAGAATTGAATACGTTGAATTTTGGTTTTTATATAAAGTTAGATTCAAAAAGTTGAGTCTCGGTAAGTATTGGCCAACTTTTTCAACATAGTCATTACAACACCCACAACGGTCTCAAAGCCATGAGCCATCATGCAAACCTGCAGATATTTGGAGCTCTTTTCAGTTCCTCTTTCATGACTTTCTGTACGACTGCAGATTGGGCCACATGTTCCATAGGGACCCCAAGGTCACGTCCTCACTTACTTCACCTTTATTCAAATCGTTATATTGTATTAATTATACTATTCTTAAATATATATTAAGCGGTGTGTCAATAAACAACTAATCAATAAAATAATTACAGTTAAAATATTTCATAAACCGATCTATTCTGAGTAGGTTTTCATGTGCAACATTCAACCACCCTAACAGGCAATATCAGGCCACTGAAAGAACGCAAATAGGAGGTTCTGATTGTGCGTGCGTGCGTGCGTGCGTGCGTGCGTGTGTGTGTGTGTGTGTGTGTGTGTGTGTGTGTGTGTGTGTGTATGTGTGTGTGTGTTTATGTGTTAGGGTGTAAATCCAACAGAAATTCAGAAATTCCAGAAATTCTGATTTCAGTTATTTCAATCATTTTTTGTATTTTGCTGTGATTTTAGACTCAGCACAGAAAATAATCGACAACAAGTCTGTTGTGATTGAATGATCAAACCATCATAATGGTTTATCCTGGCTACACTCAAACATCTGTTTCCAATATAATCTGTCAAATTCTCTTTGTTTGGCTGATTCTGAAGAAGAACCATTCACGTGAACGTGATTCACATGATTACAAACAATGTAGATACAGCCCTTTGGTCCTTGTTGTAAGACATTTTGTGAAGGACTAGTATAGCAATTCAATATTATGAAGTCCACAAACTCTGTGAGGATGCACATTGATTCCATTACACAAATGTGCTGTATTACTATTGTTTATGTTTGTTGCAGGCGCACTCAAATAACAATGCTATTCTAAAGAAAAAACTACAGGCAACTCATTTGGACAAATTATACTGGTATGAATTTAGTGAAGCCAGGAGAGATGGTTGAGGTGGTTTGACCACCCAGACTGGTGTTGTCAGGGGCGGACTGGCCATCGGGAGGTTCGGGAGATTTCCCGAACGGCCGGACGATTTCAGGCCGAGCCGGCCGGCCGTAATTAATTTAGATTTTCTTTTTTTTTATATATATATATATATATATATATATATATATATATATATTTTTTTTTTTTTTTGTAAAATATGTAAAAAATAAATAAAAAGTTAAGTAAGCCGTGATTTGGGGTGGCCTGCTGCCGGATATTTACTTACAGCGCGAAACAGAGCTCTTGCCTGACGGTGAAACGGGGCCGATGTATTACTGTCAATTTATAGGGGGGAGCAGCCCCACAGTGTATGGGGGCAAAGCGAGCGGCCAAAGCGAGCGGCCGAACGGCCCCTCCCAACTTGGACTGCTCCGCGGTCTGTCATTTCTGATTGGCTCAGCCTCACACACGGCCGGGTCACTTACCCGGTACTTCTCGTTGATCTCACTGAAGTTACACAGAAATACGAAAATGTCAAAAAGGAAAAAAGGTGGTGGAGAGGCAAAAGAATTGGGTGGCGCTCAGAAGTTGAGGTTGAAAAGGAAAAAAATGTTAGAGCAAGACGCAGCCAAATATGCTAAATTAACCAGCCTTTTCCGTGGAAAAGCCAAGGTTGACGGCGACGCCCCTGTCAGCGAGACCAATGGTTAGGTGGGAACAGGACACAGCAGCATAGCTATGACAGGTGCACTAGCGAGCATGTTTGGCAATATAATAATGACTTAAACTAATTATGGAAGTACCAGAGACGTCGGAGAACAATTCATAATATTGTAATGCCCACGGAAGAGGCAGTGAATGAAGTAATGATTAGAGAGCGATTTATTAGATACCACCGCTAATAAACCATTGGAACACTTCAACACCGGTAACCACAGCAACGCACAACAAACCCCGGCCCGCCCCAATCTCCCAAACCCTGTTTATGTGTATGACAATTTTTTTCCACTAAAATAATTGTATCTTGCACTATTTAGATCATTTTCAGCCTTGATTTACCTTTCTAGGCACATGCAATTTGTAATATTTTGTACATGGACAAGATTGCTTATAAAATATTTCCCAGTGATCTTCACATTATTCTTAACACATGCACATCCCAACATTGACATGCCGTTGCAATGCACATATCCACGGATAAGGACTAGTTTTTATTATTTTACACCGTGGCAAAATTCTACGCGCGCTATTCCCGCGGTCTCATAAAAGGCCTCTCCATCCCAAAGTCCCGGGCCAAATTTTTGGGCCTGTCCATCCCTGGGTGTTGTCCTTTGAATGCAACATTTCTCAATGGAGGAGAACTGTAGGGAGGATTGATGCAGAGAGGGAGGGGATGTTTTTCATTGTCGTGTTTCAGAAACTTGCTCCCTTCTGCTCCTTCTACTCTCTTTGCAAACCTTGAATCTTAACTTCAGGTCCTTTAACTCCCCCAGGGATTAAAAAAGACAGCGATGGGTCATGATGAAGCAGTTTTATTGAACACAGTAAAGCATTAAAACATGGTGAAGTATTTCACTCGGAGCTGAAGGACATGAGCCTGGATCTCAGGCCAACCAAGCCGCTAAAAGGTTGCGTACTCTACTCTATTTCTCCTCCTGTCGTCCTCCTGTAGCGCTCCCTGTATCTTCTCGTTCTCTGTCAGAGGGAGCACTGCTGGCTGCTCACACTCTTGCTCAGCGGGCTGCTGAGAGCAGAGTGGCTCACATGGCAGGTGAAGGTGTGTCCTGAGCGCCACCTTGTGGAGGGCAGCAGGAGGACGCTGCTAAGGGAGTAGCTTCCATCAGGCTGCCGCTGGGCCACGCCCGCCTGGACCTCCTCGCCCCTCACAGAGGCTCCGTCCTCGGACCAGGACAGGGCGGCCCCGGCCGGGTGGAAGCCCTTAGCCAGGCACACCAGAGTGGGCCCCCCCAGCCCCGGGACAGGAGGCTGGGTGGGCACCATCAGCTCCAGACTGGGGGGGGACGGGGAACCAGCTGGAGGGAGGGAGGACATTAGAGTCAGAAAAACTAGAGTTTTAAAGTGAACCAACGTTCTGTAAGAGCCGAAAAAAGAAATGAATTACACCTTTTTATAATCAGAGAGAAAGAATAAACTACGGTGAGTCTCTCTTTAAAAGGTTTGCATTAAGCAGGTCTTTAGAGGCGTTGTATTACAGTAGCTGATATTGATGAGGGAAATTTGTCTTGTTGAGTTTAGTCAAAACATCCATAATACGATAATATGTAGAAAAGCTCTGACCAGACGGTAGAAATGTTATTTATCTAACCATGTTAGAGATACATTCAGTTCATATTTAGCCTGTTTGTAGCTTGGTAATATTGATAAAGTTGCATTAATTATATTAGACTGATAAAAATTAAAATGTGTAAAATGTAAAAATGTAATACAAGGCAAATAAAGGTCATGGAAATGTAAGCTTTCTGTTAAATAATGAATCACAAACTTACCAAGAATGACTTCAGTGCCACCACCAAAGATGGTTGAAGAGTCTCACAGTGTTTTGTCTCCGTACAAAAACCTCTGTGTTGTAAAGTGCTGCTTGGCCTCTCCTTGCACTTTACTCTCTTGGAGTTTAGTCTTTTAAATCAAATATACAATCTCCCAAACGGTCCAAATCTTGACGCTGGGTTTCAACCTACTTCACAATGTTTTGATGTGACAGAACTCAGTAATGGGGACTCATCCCTCTCTCTTAGATCATCCCAAATGTCTTTGGTAGGTTTTTGTACGGGCCCCAGGCTGCACTGTAGCACTGTGGCCTGTACCACAGCTGACACACGCACAGTGGTATGTCGCCTCGTCTTCATCTTGAATGCCATTAATCAGTAGATACTCTGTTTTGTCATTTCTTGTACCAGAAGTAGTAAACCTACTGGGAACGCCACTTGCCCTACTGCCAGTTGTGTAAAGTAAATACTTTGGCGGTGAACCACTCTTCTGCTGGTACCAGGACAACACATAGTTGCTGCTGCTGTCAGTTTCAGTGCAGGATATTTTGACATTGTCTCCTCTGTTCACAGAGAGGGTCTTCTCCTGGGTTAAAACGAGAGCCGCTTCCAAACCTGTTAACCAACAACGCAAGTACATTAACAACAAGAAATCACACACTGAACCAGTGCGTAAGGTTATACCCTGGACGACATCTGTGTTGGAGATAACCTGAGATAAGGGGTGTTGGTAATGGTCACCTTGCAGGGTCAGCATCAGAGCAGCGATGGCGGAAGTAGAAAAAGCCATCATGAGGTCCAAGGAGTGTGGGCCGCAGGCTGAGGGAGAGTAGCTGTGTGTTATCTGGACAGTACTCTGCTGTTCTGTGCGTCATTCATTCTGCTCTCCTATAAAGAGTGCTGAGGGAGAGAAACAGCTCCACCTATTCTCTGTTTGACTGGGACTTCAACCACCCAACCAGCAGAAGAACCCTTCCTCTGACATTTGCATAACAGATGTGGACTCTATTCTGGTACATTCAATCTACTTTCATATCATCTTTCCAGGGGCTTGTTAATAAATATCATTTTCATGCTCTAGAATTGAATGCGTTGAATTTTGGTTGTTATATAAAGTTAGATTCAAGAAGTTGAGTCTTGGTAAGTATTGGCCTGCTTTTTCAACATAGTCATTACAACACTTATCAACGGTCTCAAAGCCATGAGCCATCATGCACACCTGCAGATATTTGGAGCTCTTTTCAGTTCCTCTTTCATGACTTTCTGTACGACTGCAGATTGGGCCACATGTTCCATAGGGACCCCAAGGTCACGTCCTCAATTACTTCACCTTTACTCAAATCGTTATATTGTATTAATTATATTATTCCTGAATGTATATTAAACGGTGTGTCAATAAACAACTAATCAATAAAATAATTACATTTAAAATATTCCATAAACCGATCTACTCTGAGTTGGTTTTCATGTGCAACATTCAACCACCCTAACAGGCAATATCAGGCCACTGAAAGAACGAAAAGAGGAGGTTCTGATTGTGTGTGTGTGTGTGTGTGTGTGTGTGTGTGTGTGTGTGTGTGTGTGTGTGTGTGTGTGTGTGTGTGTGTGTGTGTGTGTGTGTGTGTGTGTGTGTGTGTGTGTATGTGTGTGTGTGTGTTTGTGTTAGTGTGTGTGTGTGTGTGTGTGTGTGTGTGTGTGTGTGTGTGTGTGTGTGTGTGTGTGTGTGCGTGTGTGTGTGTGTGTGTGTGTGTGTGTGTGTGTGTGTGTGTGTGTGTGTGTATGTGTGTGTTTATGTGTTAGGGTGTAAATCCAACAAGTACGAAAGAAAGATTCTTTAAAATAAACTTTAAATTCAGATTTCAGTTATTTCAATAATTTTTTGTATCTTGCTGTGATTTTAGACTCAGCACAGAAAATAATCGACAACAAGTCAGTTGTGATTGATTGATCAAACCATCATAATGGTTTATCCTGGCTACACTCAAACATCTGTTTCCAATATAATCTGTCAAATTCTCTTCGTTTGGCTGATTCTGAAGAAGAACCATTCACGTGAACGTGATTCACATGAATGCAAACAATGTAGATACAGCCCTTTGGTCCTTGTTGTAAGACATTTTGTGAAGGACTAGTGTAGCAATTCATTATTATGAAGTCCACAAACTCTGTGAGGATGCACATTGATTCCATTAGACAAATGTGCTGTATTACTATTGTTTATGTTTGTGGCAGGCGCACTCATATAACAATGCTATTCTGCCGAATAACTACAGGCAACTCATTTGGACAAATTATACTGGTATGAATTTAGTGAAGCCAGGAGAGATGGTTGGGGTGGTTTGACCACCCAGACTGGTGTTGCCCTTTAAATGCAACACTTCTCAATGGAGGAGAACTGTAGGGAGGATTGATGCAGAGAGGGAGGGGATGTTTTTCATTGTCGTGTTTCAGAATCTTGCTCCCTTCTGCTCCTTCTACTCTCTTTGCAAACCTTGAATCTTAACTTCAGTTCCTTTAACTCCCCCAGGGATTAAAAAAGACAGTGATGGGTCATGATCAAGCAGTTTTATTGAACACAGTAAAGCATTAAAACACGGTGAAGTATTTCACTCGGAGCTGAAGGACATGAGCCTGGATCTCAGGCCAACTAAGCTGCTAAAAGGTTGCGTACTCTACTCTATTTCTCCTCATGTCGTCCTCCTGTAGCGCTCCCTGTATCTTCTCGTCCTCTGTCAGAGGGAGCACTGCTGGCTGCTCATACTCTTGCTCAGCGGGCTGCTGAGAGCAGAGTGGCTCACATGGCAGGTGAAGGTGTGTCCTGAGCGCCACCTTGTGGAGGGCAGCAGGAGGACGCTGCTAAGGGAGTAGCTTCCATCAGGCTGCCGCTGGGCCACGCCCGCCTGGACCTCCTCGCCCCTCACAGAGGCTCCGTCCTCGGACCAGGACAGGGCGGCCCCGGCCGGGTGGAAGCCCTTAGCTAGGCACACCAGAGTGGGCCCCCCCAGCCCCGGGACAGGAGGCTGGGTGGGCACCATCAGCTCCAGACTGGGGGGGGACGGTAACCAGCTGGAGGGAGGGAGGACATTAGAGTCAGAAAAACTAGAGTTTTAAAATGAACCAACGTTCTGTAAGAGCCGAAAAAAGATATGAATTACACCTTTTTAGAATCAGAAAGAAAGATGAAACTGCAGGGAGTTTATTTTTAGAAGGTTTGCATTAAGCAGGACTTTAGAGGCGTTGTATTACAGTAGCTGATATTGATGATTATCTTGTTGAGATTAGTCAAAACATCCATGGTATGATAATATGTAGTAAAAACTCTTACCAGACTGTAGAAATATTATTCCTATAAACATGTAAGAGTGACTTCCAATTCATATTTTGACTACTTAATTAATAATTTTTGATTAAGTTAAAATAATGATGTTAAATAATAGATTCAAGCTCTAGAATTGATAACATTGCATTTTAGTTTATGATAAAGTAAGATTCAAGTAGTTGAGCCTTGGTAAGTATTGGCCTGTTTTTTCAACATAGTCATTAAAACACTTATCAACGGTCTCAAAGCCATGTGCCATCATGCACACCTGCAGATACTTGGAGCCCTTTTCAGTTCCTCTTTCAGGACTTTGCATGATTTGGCCACAAGTTCCAGAGGACACCATGGTCTTGGATTTCAGGACATGACCTTATTTTAACTCATTGAGAGTTATTTCTGAATTGTATATTTGTAATTATATGGAAATCATAGTTTCTTTTGAAATTAACCCTAACCCCTTCAAATATAATCAAACTTATTATTTAATCAACTAATTATTTATAGAGCACTTTCGATGCAAAATAGTATTAAGAAGTGCTTAAACCTTTGGGAAACAACACTATAAGAACATTAGATTTGACATTTGTAAATCATTTAAAAAAACTTTTATTTGCTACATACATTTGTCCATGTTTTGTAAGTAAGTGCGCCAATTCTGAAAGGTTAGTTCCACGCATAATGTTCATAGCAAGTATCATGACTCCATTCCCACCTTGCATGAACAAAATGTTAATTTAATGTGTTTTTTTTTCTGAACTTACAGGCGATGGTCAAACAGCGTGAGTTCGCACAGAAAGTCACAGGTTAGATGAATAATAAAGGTAAAAAATAAAAAGAAACAATAGACTGGATGAGGAGGACATCTACAAGTTAAACTAAAACCACACAATCAACCACACCAAAAATATTTCAGAATACATTTACGAATATGTATAGTGATAGACTTATTTCGCAATGTTATTTCAAACTTTTTAATGTGATACACATGTTTTCTCCCCTGCAGATGAAATAGCTGGTATGTAGGCTATATATACATACATGCATCCATACAATGCCATACAATTTTATGTATACACACATATATACATCTATATTCACATCTCTATATATATATGTATGTATATATCTAAATCTATATCTATATCTATAGATATATATATATGTAACAGTGTATAATACCCTTATTACGAATAACACCCCAATTAACCTATGCAGACATTTGGGATTTAATTACCTTTGTTTTCCTTGTGGCAATTATTTTATAAATGTTTATATGTCTGTAATTATATGGGCCAGTTCCAGGAAATAGCACTCCTATGTATTCCCTGTTACAAATAACTTTTAGTATGAAGTAAATATTACAGGAAATATATGTGCACCATCTATTCCATTATTAAAAAGAGTTATGTACCATAACACCGTGAAATGTAAGACTGATCTATGCAGCCCATGAATGTAAAAATCAAGATACAGTTCATTTTGACGGAAGGTTTGTCACTTTGTCAGATGTAAAATGTAAGTTGATATAGCGAGTAGGCTGCCTGTGAAGAAGAATGATATTAAATCAAATTAGACTCTGGGACTGGTGAATACTATTAAGTATCAAAACAGACACTGTAAAATTCTTTGTGTACGCCAGTGGTTCTCAAATGGGGGTTCTCGTACCTCTAGGGGTATTTTGGAGTAGCATACTGCAGGGGTAATCCTGAAGGAGAAAAAAAAGCTAGACAATAGAAAATCAAACGTATATCTGACAAAAATTAGATAGGAGAATAATCAACATTCTATCTACTACATTGGGTCTACTACCTACTCTCTACTACATTGGGTGAATTTGGACCCTTTTAATATTCATGTTTGCAATGCCAAATACAACGCACATACAGTATTTTTTATTATTAATATTGATTTTTATTATTATGTTCTGTGCCGGTGATGGGGGTACTCAGCTGAAAAATTATCTTAGAGGGGGTACACTAGTAGAAACACTTTGAGAACCACTGTATATATAAACGGGACTTATGGTTACCGCTAGAGGGCGACAAAACACCTACTTTCAATAGATTTGTTCTTTGGGAACTGGGTTAGGCCTTCTGTAAAAAAAATCTGGGATCTGGGTGGGATGATTTCAAAACTTTAGCCTATTCCAAGATGCTGCACGGAATAAAGCTGTAATATGTGAAGGGGTCAAAGAGGACCAAAACAAAATGATGGAGTAGGGCCTGCGGATTGCACCGGCCCATTGCTGTGAACACGTCTGTTCCTAATGCTAAGTAAAAGCGACAACCGTCGCCATTCTCAGACCTCTCGAGCATTCAGAGGAAGAAACGGAACTCATTTTTCACACACAAATCGGTGATGCATTGCGGTCTCTGCGGACTCTGACAAGTGGAAAGTCAGTGGAGGTGATGTTCCGCAGACACCACGTGTCTTTATACGCGGGGTGCAGGCTACGGGGGAGGGGTGTGCTGTGCTCGGCTGATGTCGGGACGACTCTCTGTGATATTAACAATGTGGGTCACTCTTGAAGGCCTGCTGGTCGGTGCAATCAGTCAGGTGTATCAAGTCCCAGAGGTGAGCGCCCCCACCATGCTCCACCTCTCTTACAACACAAGCCCCCTGCCCGCCTCTTTGCTCCCTGCGCCTGCTCAGGGTAAGCGGCTGTTTGCCACCGGGACGTGAGCTGTGGTGTGTGTGTGTGTGTGTGTGTGTGTGTGTGTGTGTGTGTGTGTGTGTGTGTGTGTGTGTGTGTGTGTGTGTGTGTGTGTGTGTGTGTGTGTGTGTGTGTGTGTGTGTGTGTGTGTGTGTGTGTGTGTGTGTGTGTGTGTGTGTGTGTGTGTGTGTGTGTGTGTGTGTGTGATGTTATAATATGGAAATGAACGGCAGAAATGGAAGGAGATGACTGACCTGGTAAGCCAATGTACCGCTAAAAACTATCCCGGGTGCTAATTGGATTTGTTATATCGGCCTAGAGCTCAGGCCGCATTTTGGGTCCCGGATAATCAAAGCGAGTAACAGGAAGTCGCTGGCTTCTATGTTTCATGATTTGCATAATAAAATAACTGCCTCATGATTTCGGCCACACACTATAAATGCTATATAGTGAGGTGCAATATAACATTCTCTGAGACAGTGATATCACGGGAATATGTTGAATTTCAAAGTATGTAAAGAATAGTTAGAAATGGGTGCAAAAAACATGAAACATTTCTAACTGGTAACTAGAGCCTTGTACACATTCCCCTTGATACAGGCAATCACAGTATCATAGGGTAAGCATACTTCTTATGTTGGAGGAGATTAAAAAAAAAATTGCGTGTGTGTGTATGAGGGGGGGGGGGGGTATGCCCTTGCACGGGCCGGGCTCAGAGTTCAGCCTAAAGATAATAACTTTGGAAAATGTGAATGTTGAAAGCAAGTTTAAACGCTGTCAATACACTCAACGCAACGTCCACTCGGGCATCTGCAAGAAATTAGCGTGCATGGCTGAATCCTCGTGCACTGTAACGGGCCCATAGGCTAATGCACACGAACGACATAGAACATGTGTGACCCAAAAAGGAAGCAAACGGAATAAACTGGGGGAGAAACAGCAGGGTGTTTATATTAGCATTTGCATGCGTGGGTATGGGTGTGTGTGTGTGTGTGTGTGTGTGTGTGAGAGTGTGTGTGTGTGTGTGTCTGTGTGTGTGTGTGTGTGTGTCTGTGTGTGTGTGTGTGTGTGAGTGTGTGTGTGTGTGTGTGTGAGTGCGTGTGTGTGTGTGTGTTTCAGTGTGTGTCTGTGCGTGTGTGTGTGTGTGTGTGTGTGGGTTTGCATGCAGATACGTGTGTGTGCGCGTGCGTGTTTGTGTGTAGGCACTGGTGCCTGACAGAAAGAAAGGCGAACCGGGAAAGGGACTCATAGGAGTTGGCTGAATCTTTCTTCTCCTGGCTGTGTTTGGACTGGTCGAACCAAACAAATCCCCCAGGCCAAGCAGTAGGCTCCCCGGGCCTCTCCTCAAAGCTGCTGCCAGAGTTGCCAGATTGGGCCAGTTGCGCGCTGCAGCCATTTTGGCCATATTCGGCGGGAAATCCGGCCCAATCTGGCAACACTGCCTGCTGCTACTTCACTGCTCACCTCTTCCATATGATTTACGAGCACGCTCTGACGTTTGTTCCCGCCTCACCTTTTCTCTCAGCGCCGAAGTGTACGTCATATCGATGATGATGTTTGTTCCCTGCACAGCAACGCAACCTAAAATGTAAACACCAGAGCACGCGCACGCCACATGCTAATCCACTACACACACACGGGGCTCAAATGTGGCTTTTTCCTTAATAGGTTTGAAATTCCTCGTAATTATAGTTGGAGGTCAATAGTGCCCTGTGAGAGCAGTGAGTTAGAACATGAAGGGGGATGATATAGTCTGCTTAGGGTGTCTGAGCCCAGCCAAAAGGTTCTGCGTTTGAACCCCTGTGCCTACAGTCTATCCTGGAGTCGTCCTTGAACAAGGTGTTTCACATCGTAGCTATTCATTAATTACACTTAGTAGTAAAAGTGTGCTTGCTGCTTTGCTGAGAATACCACCATTGTAAACTGTAACACACATGGCCTAGAGATTAATAGTGAGAAGCATTGCAATACATTGTTCAACTTGTACACAGTAAGAGATAAACAGCTGTCCAACCTCACAGGGTTCTCCGGTAGGGCCCGGCAGAGGTTAAGTTGAGGTCAAATCAGGCTGTTTAAAGTGAGGTGAAGAGGTAGTGATACAAGTTAGGTCAAGATTAAGATTTGGTTTGGGGGGGATTAGGTAGAAGTGGGGTCGGTAAACACAAAGACAACATGCAGGGCACGGGAGTGGAGAGAGGGTAGGTATAGGAAAGACTGAACCAGGCATGGTGGAAGAAAGCCTTACCCTGTTATTTTAAAAGAAAAAGAGACCAAAACCAGTCAGAAACGTAGCCCAAGTCAGGTCATAACAAGGCACCCTCAGGTTACATTACCTTGTTGGTCATGACACATGTAGAGCTAATGTTCGCTCACGTGACGAATTATGCCTTGTCATTATTTTCCATGGTTCTGTGAAAAACCTGAAGCCAGGGCTGACCAGAAGAGAGAAAATGTCTGGCAGTCAGAACTCCAGCCAGGATAAAAACAATACACAACACATTTCAAATGAGAATAAACGGCCCCCATAGGTGTCATTTGTTATGCCGTTGTTTTTAAGTGAACTGCTATTTTGCAACCTATATCAGAAGTTCCATTGGTTCATCCGAACGGTTGGTTCAATCATAAAACCTTCACATGCCAGAGTAGGGGCTCCCTTTGTTGTTTAGATTCCAATCATAACTATGTTGATATCATTGGAGGGGAAGGAACATTTAAAGAATAAAATACAACAGATAAAAAATACAATTCTGGCCAAAATTCCATTGCTACACATCACTTATGACAAAATGCCTGAGGCGTAGAAAGTGCAAAGGAATCTCAACAACTTAATACAACTGAATCATAGCTGCTACATTCATTGTAGGATTTCCGAAATATCCAGCTACTGAAGCCAGCCACCCTCTCCCGCCTAGCCCTGACCTGCTGGGGGCCAATTGAACGATTTCATAGCCTTATCTCCTCTTCTTTTCTCTTCTCTAAGCGCTGACCTGAGATGCAGCATTAATCAACAGAACAGTGAGCAATTTATTCCACCACATTTCACAATAGCCAGAGTATTATATATCCGAAGTAATGAAATAATACAGATGATTGATTGAGAAGTCCAATAGCAACTGTTATTATTGCTGTATGATGGAATGCTTTGCGTCCCCAGTGTGGAACTACACCATCAATTAACTTAACAGCAAGAAAAGACAGAAAGGACAACCCCACAAAGGTGTTCTGTAATAATGAAAAGTACAGTCAGCGTGTTAGTTCAAGTGTTGTATCTGAGTTTTGTATCGCTCATCGTTTATGTTGCTTGCCTTTGTAAATCACTACAAATTGCAATGGCAAAATAGTTATTTTGCCAGTTAACTAGAGAAAATAGTTATTGACAATGGGGAAAGTTTAAAAGTTCACTATCAAGGTCTAGTGCCTTTTTTATATGGTAGCTGAGAAGCATGCTGCAATTTCTGAGCCTTTACGCCAAACCAAATAATCTGGCTTTCTTTTACACTTGGCTCCATGCCAGGTAGTATAAAAATGCTGATTGAAGACAAAGATAAAATAATGGCACTTTTCATCCCATTACAATATAAAATATGTTGCCTTCTTCAATCATAAAAAAACAAATTGTAGCCTTGATTCCATCACCTAGCTAACTGTGTAGTTGAATGTTGGGTTGAATACAATCAGGTCTATTATTGAAAACTGGGAGAGTGAATCAAAGTAATTATTGAGAAACTCTGCTCTCTTGAAAGAGGGAGCAGTAGAGAACAACTGTGACAGAAGTGTTATTTTTGCAGCTCATCCAGAAGATTATAAACAGAAAACGAGATTCGGCAAATATGGCAGGAAGGTATTAACCTTGACATCTCAATCCGCAGTCACATTATCACTCCCACGCTTTCCGTAATTATTTTCATACATGTAATTGTTTTGTGGTAGACTGCACAAATATCTCACCAACATCTTGTCAAACATGAATTGTGTGATGCAATGGCGCCTGGCTTTTGTTACGTGGGAAGAATTAGCCTTCGCTATGTTTAAAAAATAAATAAAAAAGTCTCTAGGATATTGCTGCCAGAACAAATGCTTTGAAAAACATCGAACTTGCTCAACATCCAGTGTCACAGGACTACAAATGCAACCAAGCTCGATAATGCAAAACCGGAATCTCTATAACAAATGTTGATGCTTTGGTCCTCCACTCGTTGGGAGGACTCTATGACTGTGTTCATTACTGTAAGCATGGGGCAATGCATGGGCTGACAGCAAGGCCTGGGGTACGTTTGGGATGAACTGTCCCTCCATACAGTGTTTGATTTACGGTGAAACGACATCAAACAAAAGTCTGGCAGACGATTGACCAAGGTCAACCTAACACAGGTCTAGAGAGGTAGTGACATCTTTTCAGATAACTCTGTGAACTTTACCCAGGACTGTTGACCTCTGTACCTTATAACGCCTCTTAGCCTCTATACCAGGGGTCGCAACCTTCACTATCAAAAGAGCCATTTCTGGTCCCTCCCACCAAATAAAATTGATCTGGAGCGACAAAACCTATTCAACCGCTAAAATTAAGATAACATAGCATCTAACATTTTATATATAGTTATACAACATATAAAATAACCAATAGCCAATAGCTATATGTAGCCAATATAGTTTGTTGCTATTATGAAAAGTGTGGGTGTAGGATGTGACGTTTATTTTAGTTTTCCTCTTAAATCACTTTTTGCTATTATTTGTGTCACAGGTTCACCTTGATCTCCAAAATAAGAACGGTTTCCTTTGAGATAAAGAATATAAATAGCTTTATTATTTATAAAAAAAATCAATGCTACATCGAGCCACGTGGTGGAAAAGCCACATTGGCTCCAGAGCCGTGGCTTGCTGAACCCTGATCTATACCTACAGACCCTTACGTCTCTGGGTGTCGGAGGTTGACCTACTGTATTTACACCAGCAAGTCCCATGTAAAGTCAAAAGCCTTGAGTCCCGGCGTAGCTATTTATGTCATATACATGTCATTCCATCTCTTTTTGTCTCTGCCCAATCTGCCCCACCACTGCCCAATCCTAAATGAGGGTTCAAAAACCACAATAATACCCCAATGGGTCTATCACTTAAGAAAAAAGCCACCATATATCAAATCAAACATATATTTACAGTGTCGAGACACGTTCATCACCTCTTGAAACACCTCTGTGATGACTAATTGAAGCGCGTTTCTGTAAAGTGTTGTTTTTATGTATTATTATTTTTTCCATATTAGCTGACCATTTTCTAATGCTGTGCATGTATAGTCAAATCTATAAAGAGTTTTTGTTAATTTGTTTGCATACTTGCATATGTTTTTTTAAGTTGCAGCGCATTGACCTCTCAGGGCCACCGTAGTGTCCCTAGTGTCCCCCCATTATAAAATACACTACTGCAAAACCCTCATACCTCTCTTGAACCTGTTACTCGCGCTGATTGTGCTGCAATGGTTTTATATTTTGGTTTTTCAAGTGGCATATTCAAAATAAGTGAATGTTGAGGTATGAATGGCTACTTTTAAAAGCAGTGCTCCAAACAAAATAATAGGAAAGATTTAATGTTCTTGTTTTGTGATTTAATGTGCATGGGAGCCTGGAAATTGAGAGGCGCAAGTGAAGCCATCACTGTATACATTAGCAACGCTGCACTTAACAACATTGCAGTACTTTCTACAGACAGATTAAGACTCTGTAATTGCCCCAATTTAGTTATTCGAAAAATAAATACAACGTTGCTGCCATTAAAATGCCTCAGGACTATTTTCCGACAAGATTGATTAGATAAATTCTGCTACCCCTGAAATTCAACTTTGTTTTTCAAGCCTCTAATGTAAACGATCCAGAAAATCTCTTCATGAAGAATACAGGTGGGAATTGGATGTTTGAAATGTGTGGCTGTGGCTACCATTTCCATGTAGAGTGAGGTGGGTCTATCTGTGGGGGACCAAGTATGAAAACATTCCCAGCTAATCACTGCATTCAGCTCTGGCAAGAAGCATGGCTGATTTAAGCCTAACTAACCCCTTAAAACGATTCAAATTGCAAACCCGGGAGCCCCCAGGAGCAGACGGCGCTAATGAGCTTGTTTGTAAATTAAGCAAGTCGAGGGCATCATACTATTAAGCATACCCAATCATGAATATCCACTGTACCAGATCACATTCTGGCCAAAGTTGATTTTCTTAAGCACAGCAAGGCCTAGTGGTTGACCCTCTAGAGCTGTCGTTATTCAGTTCAACAAAAGAGGAATAAGTGAAACTAAGAAAAGGGAAAATGATTTATTTGAATTCCTTGTGTAAGTGAGGTAATGGATTGAAAGGCTTAAATGGCTGTATCCCCACCCATTTACTGCACCAGTTTGTTCCTGGCAAGGCCTGCGGGTGGCTGGAGCCCATCCCAGCTGACCATGGGCGTAGGGGGTGGATGGGGTGCCATGTCAAGGGTCACACACACACACACACACACAATATGGGCATTTATCTCCAGTTCACAGGGGGAACACCATACACAGGATCCCCATCGATCGTACTCCTACAGGGTGTAGCCACAGCCTAAAGAAGATTATTACAATCATTCCATTATAACCAATGTGACATCCACATTTCAGAATGATTTAAAATCATCCTAGAAAAAGGGAGCTGCAGTCTTTAATTACAATCACAGACTAAACTGCAAGGTATATTTGCAATAAGTTTAATAATGTACAAACCCATTACCAATGGTTAAAATGTTATTTGTAGTCAAGTGTTACACTTAAATAAATGTGTATAGCATATACCCTACATATATTTAGTCATACAAAATTTGTGCGAACAATAAAATAATTATTTCAGGATATAAACGTAACAAAATAATTGAAGCAATGAAATGATACAGCCAGCAATTGCACATGGTTTTCATCTGTTACAGTTTTTTACAATACAATAAACACAATTTTGATTGTTTTGTTTTGTTTAGCAAAATCCAAAACACGAATAGCACAATCACAAACCCAATTAGCAAAACACCTTAGCTCCTTTGCAAAATGAACCACTCTTGTAAAAACTATACACTAACTTATCAAAACCATATTCTTTTGAAACACACACGTTGCATATGACTTAATTCTGTTTGCACCAGTTACACTCTGCTGTTGAAAACCTTAAACACTTTCGGCTAATTCTGCTTCTAAGTGCATAGAGTAGTATAGGTGAAGCACACAGTGAATTTGCAAAACATTGCTCGGATTTGCACAACTGTAAACACAATGTCTGCCCACACTATTTGCAAAACAATACACACAGTGAACACTAAACACACTTGTATGCATTACTGTAGAAACCACACAGGACACAAGACTAATGCTGCTGACAATGTTATTTATTTTTTTCCATATGCTCAAGGCAACAAGCCAACCAAAAAAACATTTCCCAGTTTTCATGAACATAACATGAACAAAAAAATACCCCCCCCCCCCCCTCATCTACATACACAGGCGATATCCTCATTCGCCAGACAGCGGGGAAAGAATCGCCGTGCATGCCTTATCCACCCCTGTATGGCTGTGGCCTCAACCTGGTCACAGGCCACCTCCATGGCCTGAATGAGGGCTACCCGAGCCAGGGGGTGCAGATCGTAAACCTTCCACCGCCATGCCGAGAAAAATTCTTCAATTGGGTTAAGAAATGGTGAATATGGCGACAGGAAAAGGACTGTGAAATTTGGGTGCTGTGTAAACCAGTTCTGAACCAGAGCAGAGCGGTGGAATGAAACATTGTCCCAGGTGACAATGTATTGGATCTGTATGTTATTGATTGTGAGGTTGTATAATCTGTCTAAAAATGCAAGGATGTGAGGGGTTTTATACGGACCCATGTTGGCATGGCGGTGGAGGACCCCATTCTGGGTGATTGCCGCGCAAAGGGTGATGTTACCCCCACGTTGCCCCGGGACGCTAATAATTGCCCTCTGGCCATTTACATTTCTTCCCCTCCTTCTGACCTTTGAGAGGTTAAACCCTGCCTCGTCTATGTAGATGTACTCATGCTGAATGGCCTCAGCATCCATTTGTAAGACTCTCGAAAATACAGTGAGACAAGATTGTGTAGTTCAGCATAGATTTAGTGTACAGCACATTTACATGTAAAAAAAGGTTATGTGTGCAGTATGCAACATCAGAGTGCTAAAGTGAACAATACATACCTCCACATACTCATGCCGCAGCTGTTTGACCCTCTCCGAGTTCCTCTCAAAAGGCACTCGGTACATCTGTTTAAATTGTACCTGATGTGCCTTCAGGATACGAGCTATGGTGGACAGAGAGACCTGATTCACGTTCTGAAAAATGATTTGGTCTTCAATAATTTTGGCCTGGATTTCACGAAGCCTGATGGCATTATTTGCCAAAACCATATTCACAATCTCCCTCTCCTGCAGTGGTGTGAAAATGGGAGCCCTTCCTCCTCGTTGTCCTCGACCCTCAATCCTATGTAGAACAAAACACATGTAACCTACTGTAAAATGTCACAGGAAGGGGTATCAAAAGTGCTGATATGGGGTGCATACAGTAAGAAGCTGTAAACAGGTAATTTTTGTACCTGTTTTCCAGTCTGAATGCCCTTATGACAGATGCCACGGTGAATCTGCTGAGATTTGGCTGGACTCTCAGTCCAGCCTCCCTCAGCGTCAATCCATGGTTCACAACATGGTCCACAAGAGTTGCGCGAATTTCATTGCTTAAAGTTGGACCTCTTCTCCTTTGAGCTTCACCTCCTCCTGCTTGAAGTCTTCCTCTTCCTCTTCCTCTACCTCTACCTCGGCCTCTACCTCTGGCACGGCCTCTGCCTCCTTCTCCTCCTTCTCCGATTCCCCCTCTCATCCTCACTCTTCCTCTTCCTTCCATTTTGGTTAAGTTTGGTGAACTCACCTGCTGCATTTTTATAGTGCTTAAACCTGATTGGTGTGTCTACAATTAAGCAATCTTGTGTTTGCACACCTGATGGCAGTGTTCAATCAACTGGCTCATGGGTGTGGTAATTTGATAGTCAGTGCTTTAGAATTGCAAGGAAGTGACATCTTGATATACTTCTGTGTCTAATGCATAGACGCGTGTGTTAGTGTTTCAAATCACTGTGTGTATTGTTTTGCACAAAGTGTGAACGGACTCATTGTGCTTACAGTGGTGCAAATCTGGGGCCGAGTTTTAGTCCTTGAGTGTAAGGTTTTGATAATTGGGCAAAACTTTAGATTTTAGTGTTTATTGTATCGTAAAAAACTGTAATCAACATTCCACTGGTTGTCACACACACACACACACACACACACACACACACACACACACACACACACACACACACACACACACACACACACACTTCGTGATTTCCATGTGATGTGTGGGATAATCAGCAGTTGTCTTTGGACTGTAAATCTAACACTCAAGATTGATTCTAGAAATTAACAGAAAAGTGAAAGTTGTTTTAGCTTCTGCATTTGCCTGCTGCAACCAAAAGGGGTTTCACGTGGTGATGCCCACCATCACCTCGCTGATATCCCAAAGTTTACCGGCGACGTTCATGTCGGTGGCCTTGGGCAGAAGCACCTGTGGGTGGCAGTCCGCAAAACACTTTCCCTGGACACCCTCCACATCCGGACTGCAGGCCAGGTAGACCGAGGTCCGGGACCCCTCCTCAGGGCTTTTGAACAGGCCACGGGAAACCAGGCCGAACAAGGGCTTTGCCATGCTGGGGATGTGGACGTGTCTTCCTAGGTTGGTCCTGACGATGCCAGGAGTCAGTGAGTTGGCCGTGACGCCGGTACCCTCGAGCCGTTGAGCCAGCTCCAAGCTGAACAGCAGGTTGGCCAGTTTGCTTTGACCGTAGGCGAAGGCCTTGTCGTAGTGCTGCTCGCCGTTCAGGTCCTCAAAGTTAACGTGAGCGTGCTTGTAGAGCTTGGACGACACCACGACGACCCGACTCGGAGCTGAGCGTTTCAGCAGGTCCAGCAACAGGTTAGTGAGGAGGAAGTGGCCGAGGTGATTGACCCCGAACTGCATCTCGAAGCCATCGACCGTCTTGGAGTAGGGGCACTGGTAGACCCCGGCGTTGTTGATGAGCACGTCGACACGTGGTTCTTCCTGTTGGGGCAGCACAGAGAAACAAGGCTCAAACTCTGGCATCTGCAAATTGATGGGAGAGTCCACAAATCTTTTCTAAATTAACTATAACTATAAAATAGCTGCCTATGTAGCATTTCCAACTACTTCACAGTGGAAAGTAAACACGGTCGAAATGTCAGTGTCTAGTGTTATGTGCAAGAAGATGTTTAAAACTCCAGTTTTTTGCTCAAATCAATACTGTGGTTAGATAGTATGCTATATTTATGGTTGACCATCTGAATTGTCACAATGCTTACGTGATACAATAATGCTGCATTAATTTGGCAGTCACAAGAGTAGAAGCAAACAGAGGGCCAGCCATTTAGCCTGTTCTCATGCGTACCAACGTTGGAAAGACATGTACGCAGAAATTATTTCAACCTACCTCAATGATGCCTTGACAAAACTCGTGAACCGACTTCAGAGATGCAAGGTCCAGTGGTTTGACCACCAGTTGCCTGGCGTGTGCCTCGGTGACAGCGAGGATCTCATGGGCGGCTTCCTCTGCCCTCTCCATGTCCCTGCAGGCCATGATAACGCGACCCCGCTGCCTCAGAATGTCTACCGTCGTGGCTTTTCCAATTCCACTGTTGGCCCCGGTAACTATTACAGTTTTCCCCATCATTTTCGCTGATTTCCTGGGCGATCCTTTAGTATCTTCCTAAGTATCCCGACACACTTTTTAGCATTGCTAACTTGCTAATAACAAAGCAACTACGCCAGACTCCATTACCCAGAGTTCCAGATGAGTATACCGGAAGTGAGTGACGCGGTGATCGTTCACTGGAATAAATGTTTGTCGAAAGGCCTCTCTTTTTGGCAAAGGAAAGAAAGTTACATTTACTCCATGCATCCAATAATATTTTATTGGTTTAGGTATTTAATGGTTTGATTATGTTATTATAATATAATAATATTTTTGGTGAGAACAGTGATTGTTATTGTCTTAACCACTAAACGTTTTTTATCTAAATGTGTCTTATATATAACACATATTCATATTTTTTGATTTGAGAATTCTGAACACTATTTGTTTGCACATTCGAAATACATTCTTTTAAAATGAAAAGCATAAGAATAGAGGACTCTAAGGCCCACTATTGAGTCATATCATTTTTTTCCAAATCTTGCTATTTCTTTGCACTCTCTACAACTCCACAGCGTGTGCACACACACACACACACACACACACACACACACACACACACACACACACACACACACACACACACACACACACACCCCCCATACTCTTACACACACACAAGTGACCAATGACCTAGAGAAGCATGTCCATGGTCGGTGACACTATCACACTCTCACTGGTACTGATGCGGTTGGTTAAACAGTCGCGGTCTGACTAGCATCGGTAATGTGGTCATAACATTTGCAACATCTGGGAAACATCTTGGCAAAGTTCCAACTTGGGAGAGACAAGTAACTGCTCTGTCCCGTGCAGTACTTAGCTCAAGCTACCGAGCGGAGCAGCAGAGGTGCACATTAGCTGTTCAAAGGTGAAGTTTCTCAGCATAGTTAGCGGATTTCCAAATGAATTGCAGATTTATCAGCAATGGCTTAATACGACCACAAGGAAAAACACACACTTGCTAATACTGTTGCTGTTGGGCCTGTGCTTGAAAACAAGTGTTATTGTTTTTTTTACCTTTATTTATCCGGTTAAGCACCTCTTCTCCAAGAGAGACCTGGTAGTGTGTTACACTTGAATCCAGATTGAAGAGAGGTGTTGGTTCTTCTCCATCCGGCCTCTGTGTTCCTGGTGCGGCAGCCTGCTCACTGAAGCAGACACTTGTCATTAGTCTTCTCTAGACTTGGAATACAATAATGCAACTTCAATGTTTGATGCATTTAATCAGGATGGCACAAATTTTCAATCACATGTATAAAAAGAAGCTCAATTGATAGGTCCCATAGAAGTATTCATACAGTATATTCTACTTTACTTTTGTGATTTAATTGAATTGATTGTTTTGCAGCAAATTCTAAAGTTTGAACTAAACTTGTCACCGTAGTCAACCCCGTATTGGGTTTCAGATCAACACCCATGTCATCACATGTTAAATGACTGTGGAGACCATTGCTTTTTGAGTCTGATGGCAATAACAATCTTGACAAGGAAAATAAGAATCCCTTGGCCACTGAGATCCAAAATGGCAGGCAAAATAAACATGGGCACATCCAATTATTAACCCTTTCCTCGGAATGTGCGATACCCTGACTATAACTGATGGTTCTGTTTATGTGCTTATGGTCACTTGTTAGGAAAAGAGCATTTAGCTCAAAACATTGACAAGAACATGAATTTCAGGAACCTGGCTGTAAGATCAGCCTTCTCTACCAAGCAACCAAATAAATAGTTATTTCACACTTTCTTTTCCTTTGTATTGTATAACACATTGAAGGAAATATTGTCCTTTATGACCTACAATTTCCCGTAATGAATCAATTCCCACATTCTCTTCCATGTTTTGTCATGTGATGAGAGAAAAAAAATCATTAAAAAAGAGAGAAAACAAAACAATTAAAAGCCTATTTATCACTCGGCTAATAAAGAACAGCTTTGGCTGGCCTAATGTATGGCCTAGCTGACAACTCCCGTCTCGGAGTGTCACTGGCTCTGGCCAAGGTTTGGCTTTGATAAATGGAGGAAAAATGTTGAACGTCTGCAGAGCAACACACTAGACCTCAACAGCTATTGCTGCAGGGTTCCCTGATGACCGCCTGAGTTCATGGCTGACGTTGCTGACATTTCAATGGCACTCCAGGTTTTTCCTGAGCCCTGGTCAGGGATTATAGCTACTATTGGTTTGACATTAGTTCATAGAGACCTAACCACATGCAACTCTTTCTGTAGAGGGGCAGTGTGCCACCTAAATATTGTAGAGAGATGTTTATTGATCAAGGTTATTTTGAATTGTAAAGGCTAAGGCAAAAGGTAATATCCAAAATCAGAGAAGGCAATCGTTAGTTCACCTTTTTAGCTTAACACCACAGTCATATGCTTTTAAAATTTGTCCACAAATATATCAATGAATACACCTGTTTAGTATTTATCTTGTTAAGTGAACTTCCTCCCTCTGAATGTTTTTCGGTGTTGACAACAACCATGTGGAAATGGGCGGGCCTACCTTTCAACCAGGGATCTGATGTTTCCCCTCTCCCTCATGGAGAACTGCCATGAGTATGGCTGGCATATCTTTCAATCTGGCACGTACAAACCAATCAATTCACATTCCTCCTATTTGTTTAACCTGGACACTGTCATATTACAGTAAGTAAGACTCCCTCTAAAATCCATTGTATTGTTGTTGTTTAAAATCCCTTGACCTCAAGTTATTGTTTGAGATCCTTTTCTTGAGGGTAACAACCTTTAATGCAGACTATCTTGGATTTATCTTCCTCAAATTTTCTGGTGTATGTTTACCCACACTTACACACTACTTGTTTGTGTTTCATTCCCTTAAAAAAATACAAAAACAGGTCATCTAAATACACAACACACACTCAAACAAAACAACTTCTGGTATTCTGAACCCCATAGCAAAACACAGAGAACGGGGAAAATTCCAGCGGCATGAGGCATCATTAGCTGATTAGTTCCTGTTCTGTGCTGATTGTTCAAACTGTTCTCAGCAACCCCCTTCCCCCCTCCCTCCAGTACTTTCAGAAATAGTTTGGATGTTTTGGCTCCTGGTCTCTGCTGCCGCTGGTCCCCGGAGGCACGCTGACCCAGCTGACCTGGCCGGCCATTAGGACCAGCTCCCGCTGCATTCTGGGAAATCTGAGAGCATGCTGCGTGTTGTGTCTGTGGATTGAGAATAAAGGATAGCCATCAACCTTTATTTAAATCTCACCCCTTGATTTCTTATATTTGTTATCTTGGGAGAATGTAGATGAAGAAATCTTGAACAAGGGACAAATCAGTGAAATCTGTTTCACTGATTTGCGACAAACTTTTGAAGTTCGACCGTTTCTTTCTTCGCCAGACTGATTAAAAAATATCCACAGTTTATGACTTCATTTGTTGCTCTACGTCCAAACACACGCACACGCACGCACACACACACACACACACGCACGCACACACACAGGCACACACACCCACATGCACACACACACGCACACACATGCACACACACACACACACACGCCAGGTCCTTGTTTTAAGTGTTAATAGTACGACTGTCTACCCCTCGTGCTTTTCCACATCAAACATCAGCTCTGCATTGGGTCAGGATGAAAGCGAGAGTGATACTCTGTAAGGCATACTGCACAGCAACAATTAAGGAGATGTAATTTGCCAGCTGTGCTAATCCATCATAGGGCGATGTACTGTCAGTCTGGGCTACATCACAGGCCCAGAGCCCTCGCCCCCTCACATCTCCCCCCGTCCTCCTCATCGATTTACACTTATTACCCACTCTCCAGTCATTTCAGGGAAATGTAAACAACTTAACAGTGAGCATATTCCTGTACCTCTCCGGATGACTGATTGCGCTCGCCAGATTTTCGTCCCACGCATGGCACAACCGACCCAAACGTATACACCACCCATCCATGCTCGGAACTGCCTCCCCTCAACCCTGTTGTCCCAAACCTAAACCAGAACACACACACACACACACACACACACACACACACACACACACACACACACACACACACACACACACACACACACACACACACACACACACACACACACACATGCACACACCGATTCAACCCAACGGGAGGAAGTGGGACCAGCTAAAGTGTGGTAGCCATTTTCCGCATTAACACCCTGACCTCTGCTCCCTGCTCTGCGTCTGATGTTAATCAGGTTTAGAAGCCATGGGGACAAGTGGGTGGGTGGGGGACTGAGAGACCACTGCCCACGCTATAGACGTCTCTCTGGGGTCCACCCAGTTACTGGATGGATTGTGTGTGTGTGTGTGTGTGTGTGTGTGTGTGTGTGTGTGTGTGTGTGTGTGTGTGTGTGTGTGTGTGTGTGTGTGTGTGTGTGTGTGTGTGTGTGTGTGTGTGTGTGTGTGTGTATGCGCGCGTGTGTGTGTGTGTGTATGTAAGGGGTGTTTTGGCATGTGAAGCATGTAGACATACCATACATTTAAATACACCAAGTAATTCTGATCTAGTTTCCATCTCCCTCAACTTTCTATTTTTAAACAGCCTGTTCTAGATAACCTCACTTCCTATTCGATGATGTATCCTTTAGGATGATTGCACCTTTTCAGCTTATGATGTCACTCCCATACAACTCATAACTAAACCCACTTTTCAAACTGTGGCTTTACCATTTAGTGCCCTCACAATCCATTCATACACCGATGACGGTGAGCACTTATTGTTTGGTGTCTTGCTCAGGGTCACCTCAGCAGGAAGGAGCCAGGTTGGAAACTGCTTCAAACCTACTGAGCTACTGCTGACCCTTGATCGGACAGGTAGTGACCATTTTTTGTACTGAATGTGAATACATCCATTGCATTCTTGATTCAACTTTTTACTTTTAGTCACTTTAAGTCATTTTTATCCAAAGTGACTAAGTGACTGTCGAAACAGCTCAATAAGGAGCAGAAAGGGTTAAACACCTGGTTCAATGATGCCTACAGGTAGACTCCAGACCCTTGGGGATGATTTGTGATACGATTTTGCCTCCATTATTTTTTGTTAAACCGGAACCAAAATAACAAACCTACAAGGTAATAGCTCACAATGTTGGTTGCCATACTGCAGTTCAGTGTTGCAATAGTAGATAAAAACGAACAACATAAATACAACTCAGTTGTCGCCAACAAAAGAGCTGACAGTTATTAGGGCTGACAGGATTTTGGGTGTTGACGTGCATTATTTAACGTTGATTGTTTCTAGTATGTGTCTTCGTCATCCTGCCAAAGACGGTCAAATACAATTTTCTGTGTAAAGAACATGTACCATTGGCTGAGACCTCTAGCTAGCAACATTAATTGAAGAAAGATGTGTTTAATGCTCATTCGTACATTTTCCTAGCATCCTCAAAGTATGTGATATGATAATCATTATTTATGTATCACTGTATAGTATCCCCAATGTTTACAGGACTAATGTTTCATTCTTTAGAATGAAACGAGTTGCAGTATGAAATATAATTATGTGGCAGGTGACAAGTTAATGTTAAGTTTAATTATTCTACTATTAATGTTTGATACTTTACTTCCAATGACATGGCGTATAAACCATTTCCAGGTTACACAGTATGTTGTGCTTGTTACACCATATCATTTAAAAGATCTTATCAAATATGCCAGAACACACTAATTAAATAATCACACCCAGTTCCCTAGCCCTGATATTGGCACAATGGTAGCCACACTAACACTGGTGGCCTTGGGTTATTTCTTACATCAAATTAGTGCACTCAAAAACTATTAGGATCCCTGAATAATTACTCAGCAAATGGAGTTTCAAACCTATATAGTATCAATTTTTAAGGGATATCTGTAATGTAAACAATCATGTTTGTTTCTCAATTCTGGGATGAAATGAGCCACAAGCTTTATGAATCTGGGCTCAATGGGAATTGGCAACGGTAAAGCTTATTGCCTCATTATTACCGTGGGATAAACAAGTTAGAGTTTATTGACATATTACTCATAACAGATGCCTGACAGAACCACACTTAGAGAGGGTCCCCAAGTATGCAAGTATCTTGCAGTATCATCCATCATATATTATTGGCCCAATACATCCAACCTGTTAAAAAACGATGACAATTAATTGAATTGGTATTCTAATTCTTGATATGAACGTATGAAAGTAACCAAATAAAAAACAAATAACATTATAAAAGCTTGTTCATTTATTTCTTCCCCATCATTAGAATATTCCCTTCCCATAAGCGAAAGAAAAATTATTTCCTAACTCCAACCAAGTGTATTTTGGGCCTAAACCTAACCAAACCTAATCTTAAACTTTGACCCAATAATGGGAATTCGAGTCATGCCTCAAGTCAAGTCACGTGACGCTTCTTTAACCACGAAGTCCAAGTGGATTCTTAAGGAATACATTATTTTCTCAATTCATGTCGCATGTCAACGTTAACTGAAGGCCACATCTCAACAATAAATCCAGTCGATTATTTAACACACTTACAGTGAATGTAAAACACACATTTACAGCTAATACGTTTTGTTGTTTTAGAAGCTGCCAAGGTCCAGTCCTATAAACACTCCCAACAGGGCTTGGTACAGAGAGGAAGTCCCAGGCTTTCCATAGGGCTGTTCACAAATACGTTTCATTTAAATAAAACATCATGTTAGGAAAAATCGACGTTTGATTAAAATACAGCCTTACAGTAAATGTTAAAATCACATCATTCCAGCTACTACGATTTGTTGCTTTAGAAGCTGCTCAGGCTATCCATCCAACCAACACTCAACCCAGGCTTGGTGCAAAAAGGAAGGCCTAAGTATTATGGCCCCATATGTCTACCCTCCCATGGTCCTCAGCCTCCTAGAGCCATGATCCACTTTAAGAGTGGCTGAATCTTCTGAGTGTGTGCTTACTTTCTAAATAGCATATAAAAATAGCATATGAAGCAAAGTGCGGCTCGAAATAAGCCAACATGAAATAAAAGTAGCTGTAATTATGCTTCAGCACTTCATTCCAAGGTCAACATCACATGTTGTTGCAGCTTGGGTACGTTTGATAGATGATGTGTTCTGTTTTGCCCAGTATCATAAGTAAAGAGACACGTTCTATTACTGAGGTTTCTACAGGAGTGCCTTTAGCAATGTCCCAACGCTGCATTACATAACTGTTGGGAGAGTTTAATGTCAGGTGGAAATTCATTTTTTAAACATGATGTAATGACAACAGAAACGGAACGCTGAAAAAAAGTATACTTTTACAGTTGGAAGCTATTAACTAAGCAAAAGTAAAATGAAGCTTTTTTTTGAGGCAATGCTGTGGTTGATAACTGAGAATGTGTTTATCACAATCACGTTATAATACAGTATACAGTTATAATACCTCATTGTTATCTTTGAAAATATGTGATTATTTTTTTTTATTAATTAATAGCTTACAACATTACTTCTTAAAATATCCTTCAAGCATCAGCGAAAGCAGGAAAATATTTATAATGTTGCACCTGCATAGTGAGTCAGAGGGGAATGAATTAGTGAAGCACCCAAGGACGGTCAAAGGGTGATGAATGACAGCACACACTACTATATTTACTTCCAAAAAAGCACTAAGCGAGGGCATGAACATGGAAATTAATAAAAAATCTTCTTTGATTTGTGTGTTTCCTCACTGACAATTATACTATTGCATTACATGCTGGTTTGGGTTTTGGCGTGATTCTTTAAGGTTTTTTAATTTTCTTGGCGGTGCTTAAGGAAACTGCACTGCACTGACAAAAAAAACACGTACGCACACATCCATCTTATCCAAATCCAAGGATCAGAAATTCCCTCAAACTTCATACTGCTGGATTAAGAATGTCTCAAAAATACAAACACTGCCAATAAATGTGTTGGCTGTGTTTGTCAACACATCAGTGTGGACTGTTTTGAGAGATATTTGTTAAGTATGGTCAATTTCAAAGTAATTGGATGTCAAAACTTAAAAAAATTATCATTTCAATTATTTTTGAGCCAATTAGCTATAATGATGGAGTTTTGCATTTCTGTAATCAATATTATATGAAATCTGATAAATACTTTTAGGAATAATAACCGCTTTGAATTCAAGTCATTTATGGGGTTAAAAACAACTCCTCACAGAGTTGCCAATATACTACAGTTCGGATCAAGGAACTTGTCTTGGCACCTATGTATTTGTTCAACAACACAAAAAACATATTTTATCGCTGCCTCACAGGAAAGCTTTTACACAACACAGTAACAGTATTACAGAGCGATAAGCTAAATATCTGATTCAAAGAAGGTGGTCTCTCACTCACGCCCATGGAGCCGCAACGGGCCATTTCCCCGGCGTCCTTTCCCATGTTGCCAGCTACGTATCTGATTAAACAGCGAGCAGAGGGTATCAGAGCGGTGGCTACGTATCAGATCCAAAAGCTAACGGAGGATGACAGAGCAGCAGGTCAATGTTGAGACGGGAAATGAAATGGGGAAACCTTCATTACTTAAAACATGAACCTTATGGGTGTTCCTGCAGACCACCACCTTATCCAATACCACACTGTTCTATTTCTGCAATACAAGTAACAGCCGTTGGTCAAAGTGCCTTGGAAGTAATCATGGTAACTGTATTTGTGTTGCGCATAATTTAAATGTGTTTTAATGCTTCATTTTTATCCTTTTTCTCACGGCCCGGTCTGCGTTTTAATGGGCTGACGCTTCAACTCCAGGTGGTCCGTGGAGGAACCAAGGCGTGAGGTAACTTAAGGGCTTGAATTGCAATTAAGATTGTAATTAAGATGCAGGATAATAATAAAGTAAGTCAGTAAGTCAAGACTCTTGTTGTGATACAGACCAAAAAGGAGAGAAGAAAAAGTATTTCTTCAGACGTGACAAACTGCAGGAAGGTCCTGCGAATCTTATTCTCAGCAAAAGCTCTGTAATGCTGCACCCCAGCTTACGTTTCAATCCAATGCTCAAAGTTTCACTCTTCAAAGATATTGCTGGAGGGGACCTAGATCCTCACAGGGGTCTACCACTCATAGACATGGGCTGTTTTTCATTTTGTAAACATCTAATGTGTGTTAAAGCGGGCCGAAAAATGTCTGATGAGCAAGACTTTTAGAGTGGTTTTCTATGTCCCTGCACATGATTCTCCAGCCAAATTGGCACTCCACAGGGATGGGATGTGATAAGGTTTGACATCATCTTGAACACTTAACTATACACTGTACTATGGTGGGTAATGTTACCCAACATATCTCCCAGTTCCAACTCCAAAAATGCCAACTTTACATATATATTTATAGATATACAGTATATAGTTGGCATTTATAGCTATGCATACATGTACAGCTGAATTTAATAACTACAGCGAGTGCTTTTACACAATCTTGCATATCAACAAGAGGGAAGAAATGCACAGTTTAACAGTGCAGCCTCATGAATGCTATTAGATATTCAAAGAGTAAGCGTTTACGATAGTCCACTCTATGTACCATGTGGGTTATTGAAACCACGTGGGGAGAATCAGAGCCAGCTCATTTTGGATTATATTAGATGTTTTTTGTCCCCGTGCCAGCCAGCATTGTTTCCAGCAAGATAGTACAGCAATGTAACGGGAAGGCATGTGGCTCAGGAGGTAGAGCGTGTTGGCTGTTAACCAGAAGGTTGCCAGCTCAATCCCCGGCTCCTCCTAGAGTGTTGAGGTGTCCCTGAGCAAGACACCTCTCCTAATTGCTCCCGACGAGCTGGCTGTCGCCTTGCGTGGCTGACTCTGCCGTCGGTGCGTGAATGTGATGTTAGGCAATGTTGTAAAGTGCTTTGCGTGGCCACTGGTTAGAAGAGCGCTGTATAAATGCATTCTATTTACAATTAACGTCTGAATGAGGAAGACTAGAGATGTGAGTTGAATAAGAGATAGTGCCTCCTTCTCTTCACCGGCTTTAGTTTGAGTGGATGTAGCTCCTTAAAACCACCTCAAGATATTCTCATTTCTGTGCCAGATCTTAAATATAAAAAAAATACAGATACAACTTGTTGAGCATGCTTTGAATAACGAAGTAATGTATTTGGAATAAACACAGCTGAATCTTTATGCAAAAGCCACATAGGATGTTACTTGTAAAACTGCTCAGTTTAAATCATCAGTGCCTGGAAAACACAAATTGAGTCTGTTGTAAAACTAAGGAATCCATCTCTGACAAGCATGATGTTTGAAACAAACAGAGACCAATGACATGGATATGGCCTATTTACTTTTCTTGGTTGACCATTGCATTTGTATGATAACCACATAATGACAAGTTGTTCTTGATGGTCAATGAGAATATGGAAGTTTGTCGTTATTATAATGTTTAAACCAGAATAAATGTACAAACAGTGATCCTAAACACAAAACTAGCATATAGGCTTAATATTACTCTGGCTATATATTAATAAATTTAAACCCAACATCTGCTTAGCAATTGATCTATTCTACAGCATTTTAGACTTCTGTCTTCATACCAGACTTAAACCTTGTTCATCCATGTAGCTCTATTTTTAATGCCTATGTTTTAAGTAGGCCTATCCTCAACCGTAACACTTGCCTTAGGTCATGTCTGCTCCAGGCTTTCAACACCTTGTACACACCTTTGGAGCAGGGTGTTAAACCTGATGTATGTCGGGGCAGGTGCCCACTTTTAAGTACTGTTTTTGCCCCCCTTAAAGTAATTTCCCGCTGTTTTCCTGTCCCATGACCCATGCTAGTTTGCTTGGATTTCACTGGTCTTATTTTAGAACATCAATATTTTCCTGTCTGTATGCAGCATGCCCCTATAGGTGAGACATCAAAGGGTGTGTGCATGTGTGTGTGTATGTGTGTGCGCGTGCATGTGTGCCTGTGTGTGCATAACCCCTGCCCTCTGCAGTGGGGCGTACATGCTGTTTAAATGGGGTCCATTGGGCCAACTGTTCCTGCTCCATAGGCTGCTCTGGAAGCCCAAGCGACCAACCACAGTGCTAGACAAGATGCTGTACTTTCTCTGACAGATGGGACATGTGGACATACTTGAATGTTTGACATTTCCCCCTCCCAATACCTGTTGTCTTGAAGAGTCTCCATGTAGGAATCTTTGGAAAGAGTTATTTTTGGGATGTCCCTTGGGCCAATATATACCGACCAATATACTAGCACCCCTCTCCCCCTCCCCAGTCTGCAAACATGTTCACATCTGCAGATATACATCCAAACACACACACACACACACACTCACACACACACACACACACACACGCACACACACACACACGCACACACACACACACACACACACACACACACACACACACACACACACACACACACACACACACACACACACACACACACACACACACACACACACACACACACACACACACACACACACACAGAGCACTGTCTTCCATAAAGGATCTTGTCCTGGAGGAATGCTTTGGTTGGGAGGAAGCTGAATCAACATGGCGCCCCATCTTGCCGGACCCTTTGACTCCTGTCATTATGGGCCCCTGGGGGCCCCACACATGACAGAGAGTGAGGGAGGCAGGTGGATAAACTTTGAGAGATTATATGACTTCCAGCTCCCCCAGGAGGAAGTGACACGGTGTCCCGTTGAGGCGGGACACGTTTGTGTTTCTACTCGGTGAGACTCGTCCCTCTCTGGTCGGCCATCTTTACATCACTCTCCGCTGCCTTTGATGAAGTGGAAGCATTTAAAAAATTAAACAAACACACGCCCTCAGAATGGGTTTGTTCTTTTTACTATGAATTTCTGGCTTTAAAATCTTTAGTTCTTCCTTGTCTTATATAGATTAGATATTGACATATCTTCAAGAAAATATCACTGCTTTGGTGTATGAAAGCATTTGGAAGATTCTTGCAGATGATCGAATAATCTGATTATTCCGTGCGACAACCCAATACAAAAAATGCTATGAGACACATGATTTAAAAAAGCCCAGACCTGAAAACAATTATTTTAAAGCAATATTTATGTTTGGTATAGATATTGTTAAACTACCAAATTTTAACTTCAAGAAAGACCACAAGGTTAAATCATTCTGCGGCTGCATTCATATTTCCTCTGCAAGGCTTAAAATAGAGTTTGGATGGATGATTGATTGCTCCTATATACTTAGCCCTTTAAACGTTTCAACATTTAACCCATACACAATATTATTCTTATAAGTTATACGTCCCAGCTGATGCTGTGTGTGAGGTTCAACGCGATGACGAACAACCTAGCTGTCAGCAGCCAGAGAGCAGATTTGATTTGTCTGTCGTCGTTGCCACACATCAAGCCAGCCAACGGGGCTGCCCACGCGTGGTGCGTTGCCTCGGGAGCTCCTGTTAATGCTACTGCTTCAGCTTCACTCGGGAACTTAGACAATATAAATAATGGCTATAGTGAAGAATTGAATTGAATAGAAGGCATTTAATGCCTCAGCTTCTGCTAACTCTTACATACATTGCATTTTTTTCTTTGTCATTATTTTCTTTTATGTATCTATTTTCTTTTATTACTTCATTTTATTGTATGTTTGCCTTAGCTTTCTGCTAAATCTCAAACACATTGCATTTTCTTTTAAACAATGACTTTGTTTTCTTTTACTTATGTTATTTACTTTATTATTTCATTTTATTGAATGACTATGTCTCAATGTGAATCACTTTGAGTCTGCCTCATTAATGAAAAATGCTGTATAGATAAAGTTGCCTTGCCTTGCCTTAAACTCCCAGAATATGAGAATGCCAATATAAGGGCATACAATCTCTTTGTACACCCACTGTTGTTATACTTTAATGGTAAAGTATAGTATATTATATAGATTCAAAGGAGCTCTATACAATTAATCACCTCAGCGACATTGTGAAACAATAGCACTGAACCACAATAACAACTACAACAACAACTAATCCTTGTTGTCAAGCATCAATATTTTGCTTCTAAACTCAAGGCAAGCCACATCATCAAAGTGTTTAGGAAGATGGAAGGAAGGCATCCCTCTTCTGTGTTCCTTCTCAAGGTTTCCCCACCTCCCTTGGATTTGGTGGGTTTATTCTTGTCTGCAAGAGGGCTTTTGTTAGGGCTTATAATGTGCCCTGGGAAGCTTGTGACTGTGATTAAAGATACTGTAGGTAAGATTTGAGAGTTGTAAAGAGAGGGAGACAGAAGAGCCCAAGCTGTTGAAACTTACCCACTCCCTTCCTATGTCATTGGGAAATGTCGCATTTCAGGTAACTGTGAGGGTTGCAGGGAAGAGATGCCCTAATTGGTCAGAGAGCCAAGAGCGGTCTAAAATCAGAAATACTATCATACAGAGGCAGGCGCAGTCCGCTCGCAGCAGATATTCTCACAATGCGCTTTACTCATCAATAGCTGAGAGATAGCTGTGTTATTTTTAATAAATGATTGAACAGCTCTGAAATCTTTCCTTTAGCGTCTAAGGTCTATATATATACAATCGACTTGACATTGAGTTGTGTCAAAAAACAAAACAGTAACAATCGTGGAATATTAAAGAAGACAACGCATGAGCTGTGTGACGCAGGTGCGCCAGAAGGTTGGCTGAATCAACGCGGGTCGGCGACCGCGGCCCGCGATCTGGGAGCGTCCTGGGAGCAGGCAGCTGTCCCACCGCTGGAAAACAAGCAAGTCCCCCCCCTGGCCCGCCAGCCCCCCAGTTCATGTGACACTGCCGTTGGAGAATAAGGCAGCCTCACCGATGCAAACCCAGCCAAATTGAAGACTCTAAACAATACCCCCCCCCCCCCCCCCATCACCCGCTGTAACATCTGCAACCTCAGAGAACGGGAGGCACGAGGGGAAGTCGAAAGGGGAAGCTAATGGCGAGCTTGAGGCGGAGGACATGTGATGTGAGAGTAAATAAAGCAAACTGGGTCAGGGGGTAAAGGCAGCTCTTAGGGTCCCTGCAGCAGACGGATGCCCAGGCCTCCTCCACGCTGGTGGTGGACGGCCCCTCCAGCCCCTGCTGTAGAGCGGAGGGCCACAGCTGTGTTTTCACTGTCTCCACCACCCCCCTCCCCCCTCCCCTCTGCTCCTTGACGGCCACACGTAGTGGCCTGGAGAACACGGATAGGACACTTCCACCCTGGAAGCCATCAAGGCAAGAGTTGGCTCCTCCACACTTAAAGAGCTTCCATAATGCTGTGGATGCGGACACAGGTATTCAAACCCTGGTGACCAAAACAAACGGATAAAAACTTGTTGAAAGACTCCCGACTCCCTCGCTCCCTCTCAAGTTTAAGACGGAGAATCAGCGGAAACTATAAACTGTACACTTATAAGGGCTCTGCCAATTGGCCAGATAATAGCTCTCAAGTGGACAGTGTTCAAGAGCACCATGAAGTACGCACATTATACTGTTCGTCGAGAGGGGAGCCCTTGACTCACTGTAAAAAGTAAGATGTGTTAAAAATCTTTTATGGGCTTTATCATGGTGAGAGATTGAATAGCGGCCAAACGCCTTCCTCTTTTGTATAACTTACTGCAGAGAATCCTATGTTTCTTTGTGATGGATAAATCGAATGGATGCAGTTATCATAGGCCGTACAACAAATGCATGGTACTACTTTGTAGTTTCCGTAGCGGGACCAAGTACATGAAATCAACTCAATGAAAACATTTAGCATGTGCTCCGTGAAATAGCAGCCTTGTGTCAAACAGTGGAGGGCAGCCTTTCCCAGTGGTTTGAAGGATGTTTGACACTCACTTGCTTAGACAGACGACTCTGCATGTGTGTGTTTGTGTGTGTGTGTGTGTGTGTGTCTTTGTGTGTCTGTGTGTGTCTGCGATTGAGCATAAGTGTAGGAGTGTGTGAGTGTGTGTGTGTGTGGGAGTATGAACATGTTTGCTCAAGGTATGTATGTGTGTGTGTGTGTGTGTGTGTGTGTGTGTGTGTGTGTGTGTGTGTGTGTGTGTGTGTGTGTGTGTGTGTGTGTGTGTGTGTGTGTGTGTGTGTGTGTGTGTGTGTGTGACTGTGTGAACGTGTGTGTGTGTGTCCATATTAATGCGTGTATGCACTTTTTGTGTGAGTGTGTATCCTTATGTAAGTGACTATCCCATCAGGAGTTGGAATCTCTCCTGTGTTCCAGGCAACATCTATGATACTCAAAAGATCACAACAGGATTTTAAGTTCTTCTTCATTATTGGAAAAAAAACATTATTTTTTCGCATTAGTGCCTTCAACCCAAAACTGTTTGAAAATAGGGTCTTAGCTTTTCATTTGAAAGAGGTTTCAGTTCAGTTGTGGAAAGAAAAGGAGCAACAGAATTTTTAAATTAATGACTGACTAAGGGAAACAGAAACAGCATTCTCCCAGTAACTCTGTGTTGACATAAATGGTTTGAAATGATAAACTATATAAGTGAGCATCAGTGACACTATCATGAAATTAAACAAATCAATGAAATCATAAGACCTTACACCTACCTACCTATTATACAAGTCCAACAAAGAAACAAATGTGTTTAATGAGGTTAGCCTGAAGCTGGCAATGTCGTCACTTTGGCTGGATAGGCTATTCCAACCAGTGAAATGCATAGTACCTCTGTATCTGTGTGTGTGTGAGTGTGTGTGTGTGTGTGTGTATGTGTGTGTATGTGTGTGTGTGTGTGTGTGTGTGTGTGTGTATGTGAGTGTGTGTGTGTGTGTGTGTGTGTGTGTGTGTGTGTGTGTGTGAGTGTGTGTGTGTGTGTGTGTGTGTGTGTGTGTGTGTGTGTGTATGTGTGTGTCTTTGTGCGCGCGCGTGTGTGTGTGTGTGTGTGTGTGTGTGTGTGTGTGTGTGTGTGTGTGTGTGTGTGTGTGTCTGTGCGTGTGTGCGTGCGTGCGTGCGTGTGCGTGTGTGTGTGGTGGAGGTGGAGGCTAGCCTCCTTAGCGTCCGTGTAATGACTCCAGAGGGAGGTGTTTGACAGTCCAGAGCCTCTGCAGAGCCCGAGCCAGGGGGGCCACGGAGGTGCTTTTCCTCCAGATCATGTGAGCTCATGAACGGTGGCACTCCAAAAGAAGTGCCAACATCAACAGGAGATGCTCAACATTAAGGCTAACCGAATGTGTCTCAAAAGAGTACAAATAATTAAAAACCTCTGCACCAGCCTCGTATTTACCTTGTTGATGACTGCCATTATTTTCTTTTGTAAGTATTTCAAACTTGACCTTTGAAAGATTTATTTTGCATTTTGTTATCATGACATAATGGCTTTTTAAAGACATTCAGAGCCAGCTCGTTTGTTTATTATGGCTCTACTTGATATTGTTGTTTTACTTCAGTTGAACCATTGTCTGCCGATTTAAACTTTCCACCTTTCAAAAAACAACAAGAGATTCTGAGGTTTACATTTATTGACCTAAAGCTACTGCAGTGAGCAGTGGAGATAGCTGCAGAGAGCAGAAGAGATGGCCACCGCAGCTAAGCTGTAATGAAACGCCACAGCAGTTCATTCACTTCCATCCCTGCAAGTTTGTGGTCCAAAGATGTGTCAATGTCGCTCTACACTGAAACCAGGCCAATTGGCCTTCAATACATAATGGGGCACTAAAAGTGGTTTGGGTGTGGCTATTGCAAAGGGTGGTGTTCTATTTAGGTGGTGTGAAATAGTGAAAATGCTGGTTTTCTGCCAAACAAATGAGTCAGAATGAATGTCCCAGATGATGTTGTTGCAGACCAACGAGCTTTGTTCTGGGGATGAGGGTTTTCTAGTCGTATGCATTTACTTCTTTCAACCAAAACTCCTGCTGTTTGTTTGCGAGTGCGCACAGATCGCATTGCCATCCAGACCTAAAAAGAACAACAACATTCCGTCGCCCCACATCCATATGATGCTCTGCATTCGTAACCATTCATTACAATTATAATGCAGCAATTACCTTTCAAAAACACAAGCTTCATTAATCTTCAGCGTGGAATGTTTTGATAGCGTGTGGTTTAGTGAGTGAGCACAAGAAGCACAGCACTGCTCTGCCTCCCGCTCCCGAGCAGAGAGAAAACGCAAAATGACAACTTTTGGCCCCTTGTTGGAGTATTTCATAGGAGTAAAAGTGCCCCAGATCCCGTGGGAGATAGCGTCTGCTCTCTGGATACGCCAGTGGGCAGCTGCTTGCAATTGAGACCAAAGGAGCTGCGAGCCGGGAGCAGGGAATGTCCCCCGTGCCTCCAGAAAAGAGAAAAAATAAAGAATTTGGCTCTCTGATTAACTTCACCTTCACCATTTAGTATTTTCTTTCTTTTTTCCTTGGGTGGGGAGAGGATGGGGGGGGGCGGGGGTCATGAGAAACGACGGCAATCTGGCATGGCACGAACCCCCCTCGCCGTAAAGAAAACGAAAACACGCACAGCCTAATTGTAATGATGTGACATTACGACGTCATGAATGAAGCCAACCGGGCTTTCACACCAGAAACGAAAAAAAAATTATTAAAATGTCATCGACAGTGAGCGAGGGACTGTTTTCATTTGCTGAGCGGATCCTTCATTGGTCTCCATCATGGCTGTTACTGTCCTCGTGCTAGTTACACACACTGGAAGCCGCTCTTGGTCCGACAGTCCTGCTGTGTTGATGGTGAGCGGAGCCTCTAATGGTTCCACTGGAGGATATCCTCCGTCCACAGGTGCTCCACCTCCTCACCGTCCTTGACCGGCTCCGGGCTGAGGCGGGGAGGGGGCTGCAGTTGCCATGGGAATAGCAGTTTCAGGGGGGAAACAGATTAGGGCCCAGGTGATTTGTCCGTCAGTCCAACGTTTAACCTTCCAGAGCCCTTGTTGCCGATGGTAACAGCGAGATTCCGCCTGATGAGTAATTATGTGGTGAGGTAACGGCCGAGTCCCTTCTCACATTTGTGTATAATTTGGCAGCGGTCCAGCGAGTAAAAAACAAAGGTAAAGGTAATTATAATGCAATGATAAATAACAACTTCTAGGGAAGAAGGGGGGGGGGGGGGGGGTCGAATAGCAAAAAATACTTTAATCTGGCGAATAGGATCGGTCCGAAAATTGTTCCTGCATTTGGTAAGGCTCTACTGTGGGAAACAACAGCAGTGGTTTGAAAATACTTTGAGTGTGTGTGTGTGTGTGTGTGTGTGTGTGTGTGTGTGTGTGTGTGTGTGTGTGTGTGTGTGTGTGTGGGGGGGGGGGGGGGGGTTGCAAGGGGAAGCATTAAGTTAAAAGAAAAGGCTGTATTGTGTTACGATCGCTGTCCTGCAGTTTTGGACAAGACAGCTGGCATCGCGATGGGTCTTTGATGTGCACCACGGCCGTGGCGTTGCCACGGCGACTCAAACCTCCTTTGGAGGGGTTCTGGTTCTGGGAGGTTCTGAAGTGACCACCCCGGTCACAAGTGGTTTGAGAAACTTCTCCGCTTTAAAACATCCCAGCCCAGAGCAACGGCCCAGAGGAACGTTTGCACACACACACACACACACACACACACACACACACACACACACACACACACACACACACACACACACACACACACACACACACACACACACACACACACACACACACACACACACACACAGGCGGCTACTTGATGAGGCAATTACCAATAATGTGTTTGACGTTTGAGTATTTGTTTTGAAATCAATATTGCCTCACTCTTGCAGTCACCGGCCAGCACTCGACTTTTATTTATTATCGTTACGGCTTACTTAAAAGCTCTCAGCATGCCGGCAGTGATAGAACCCAGCCTCCTAGCCAGCACTGGGAGCAGGGTGAGCAGGCCTTCTTAAAGTCACTGCTAATACACTCTGTTAAGGGCCGTTGAATGGCATCCACTCTCATCCTTTTAGCCCGAGTGCTATTGCAGATTGGGAGACGAGGTATTTCGTCTTCATTAATGAGAACAAGAATAGTGGACACTGATTGAACTTTGCATGTTTTATCTGTGTGTGATGTGTTAAAGATACGAGGAGGACAAACAAAACTTGATCACAGCCCGAAGAGTGAGAGGCCGAGGGAGCACAATTGAGGGAGTGCTGCCGCTCTCGTACAAATGCTCCTCACATGGAGTTGATTCAGGTCACATGACCAAACACTTACAGGCTGATCACACTTCAGGGCCCATTATGCTGCACGCTGATTGTAAAACCTCAGGGTCAAAGGAATTGACATGCTGGTCTGCTGTTAAGTAGCTGTATGCTAAGCTGGGGAGAGCATAAATACTATCTTTCATCATATTGACTTATAGCACTTTTGTGGCTGTAACTACTGTTTCTTCTTCAGAAATGTACCATGTCGACAGTTGCATCCCATTACATGACTAAAGCATGACATTTTGACCAATTAATGACGAGAAACTATTTGATAAATCTTTTTCAAATGTGAATGTATTTAAAGGCTACCGCCCAGTTTGCTGCAGGCTTTATTGTTTTCAATGCAACATAATTCTACTTCTGGCTTTAGCTGTACAATGAACAGATTCATGTCGTTGTTCTAGTATTTATGTACTTTGTTTTTCTTCCCTACAAAAGTGAGCATTCATCCACACTAACTTATCATTATAGTGAACATTAAAGTTTCTGAAGAAGACGTTTGTTGATAATTTTATATTATTTTCCACCACATGTTAGAGGCAACATTGGGCTAAATTCTTGGTAACTGTGGAAACATAAAATAACAATAAAACAATGAATCATGTTTTTGTATACCGTGTAATTGAGATAATAGCACCTGGACTGTTTTCTTGCCTAATATTTATGTATTCACATAAGAGAACATGAATGTAACATAAAATGGTAATGTTGTGTCATGTGTCACCACCATTTCTACTTTTTAAACCGGCCCAAATGTATGATGTTTTCCAAGCTAATCATAATAAAAGACAGAGCATGGCTAAGGGCCACTGCTGCTTAAAAGCAACGAAAATGTCTGCATCAGACATAAATGTTTTCTTTTTGTTATTAACAATGAAAATTGCTGCTTGGCTGCTGCTCGGACCACAATCAACTCTCTAATTGTCAGGTATTTTGTTCATAGCGGAGTTCACAGCACACACATCTAAGCGAGATTGGATTGTGTTCAATAATAATGTCATTACTCAGCGGCAGTTGAGTCGCGCGGACAAGGAAACCTTTTCTTAGCGCACAGCGCCCCGTCATTACCCAACATTAGCCCGGGTAAATTACACACTGACTGATGCTCACAATTTACAAGACTTTACTGCGACCCCCAGGAAACATTTGCTTCTGCTCTCGGAGTGGATGCTTAATGGAACACAGACAACAACGGCAATTTTTTTTAAGTTCCCACATGTATGACATTAGTGTAAAAAAAAGTATTCCTAAACATCACCCTTCACTGCCATCCATTGTTGACATCTGTCAGTGTAAAATATTGAGACATTTGTTGATGCAGAGAAATTTGCATTGATGCATTTCTATGATTGGTCATGTAAGGGTATCATCATGGTATCATCATCACCCAAAAAAACACACGCACACAAACGGACAAAGACACACACACAAACACACACGGACAAAGACACACAAAGATTTGAAATGTATATTCATTTCGCATGAATATACATTAGCGCTTTTAAGTGTTGGATGGTATTCATGCACTGAAATATGCAATGATCAAGAAAGGACATTCTACAATACTGTGTTATGGCTTTTTGAAATGATAATATTGAACACTTAATATAATCTGGTCTGGGTTGAGGAAATAAAACATGCTCAGGCATTTGTAAATTACATTTAAATTTGACCATAATCTTTGACATCTCATTATAAAGGAGCAAAGAGTATCAAAGTTATTCTGCACTCTGAGATTTCTACATATTGATCAAGAGGGCCCATTCATTTAAGGAGCAACTTTTGACAGAATACACATTGTTTGATGTTAATCAATGCTATTCAGCTGTTTATTCGGTCAGAGAGAACCACCTATTTGCTTGCCATAAAATAAGCACATTCATTTACAATCTCTATAGTGTACAATGGTTGATGAATTCTTATAATCAAATGGGTGTTATATATTATTTAATCCCGTCTTGGAATGCACATAGTATATCTTTAATGCTGAGAGTTGAAGTGGGAGGTGTTCCATTTCATATTACTTCAGGTCTGTGACAATACGGTGCTGTTGTTTTTTTGGGGTTATCAGAGAACGATGTGGATTCAACTTAAGTCAAGTATTGAGGTCATCAATCTCGAGGGAGGACCTTTGACTGCTGTTGACTTGTCTAACAAGATGCGTGCTTGACTAAAAGACATCAAGAGTGCTATTTCGCAACGAGTCACATCAAGAGAGTGCTTGACCTCTAAAAATACATTGATTCCTAGCCGGCTATTGACTTAACCACCTGCCTATCCGCCTTACTTTAAAGCAGTGCTCCAATCATCAAACTAGTAGGTCTGGTACTTCTGCTGTGTATACATTGTTCACAAAACTATTTTTCTTTGTTTCACCCACATCTGTGGAAATGTTTTGCAGTAACCTTTACTACTTTGGGAGCCTGTTTGAATCCTGTGCACAGACTGAAGTCCCAGTGGTGCAAACGCAAGCGACCAGTGACCAACAGGTCGAGCCAGGTAAGTAGCTATTGCTCCGCAGTGGTGGTGGCAGTCCACCACACAGAGATAAGGATAAGCGTTTTCAAATGTTTATTTTTGGTGAAGAGGCGCTAAATCCCCTCTCATAATCCAGGCCAGCTGCATTGGGGTTTTAATCTGTGTTTACTCATGAAATAAGCGGCACTCAATTACCACGAAGAGACGTTTACCTATTAGGAGCCCTGGAGGCCAAACGGCGATTGAGATGTTAACAATCCCAAGTTTGGTTACAGATAATCCTTGTTGTGGTTGGACAGCACACTCCTTAAAATATCATTCCTGAGCATTAAACAACAGCAGCTGTAATAAGATGTCATAATAGAGTAATGGCATGGTTGATATTTCACCGTTATTGTTCTGAAATTCAAAACTAAAACCAATTCTTCAGATCGTAAAGTTGTCCTGCACTTTCAAAAGGCTGGCAACACCAATAGTGGTAATATATAATAACATTTGTGCAAACTGTAAAATCCACAACAAGCCCAATAAGCATTGTCATTGAAATAAACATACAAAACACAGTGACCAACTCCAGAGTCACTAGCACTATAAAGTTACTTCACATGTCATACATATGGGACCATATTCTGTGATTCGAGCATTCCTTCAAGAATTATAGTTGATGTAAATATTTTCTAATACATTCTATTCATTAGTAACATGCTCTGAATACCATTTGTTGTTGTTTTTTGGGGTAATAGTCGCACATTTATTTTTGTAACCAACTCATATATCTGCATTTACTGTCTGCAGGCAAGTAGATCTGGAACAAGACCAAGACTATACACTGACTAGAATTTTTCATGACTTGATGCTCAGGTGATTTGCATCAAACAGATAACAATAACACAAACTAAACGAATAATTCCCTGTAAACAGCTTTCTACAAGTCTAGAAAAGCATACGATCCGGCCTGGAGGACCATTCAGCAGCCAGGGTGCAGAAGGACAACATCCCTTATCTCCTACTGTGTGTACATAGCGGTAGCATGCAGGGCTCAGAGCACCAGACTGCTAGTCAGTTGTAGCTGGGGGTCTAACACAGCAACCTAAAGCTGCTGTAGGTAAGACTTACTCAAGAGTTATAAATAGGGAGCCCCCCCACCCCCCTTATGGGGAAGAGATGCCCTGATGGGTCAGAAATGAGGCGGGAACGGTCCAACATCTAAATGAGCTCATACAGAGGCAGATACTCACACAGAGTATTTCGCTCACTTATAGTTGAAGGATAGTCAATGCATTTCTAACTAATTGCACTCAAATAACAGCAGGTTAATCTTACCTACAGCATCTTAAAAATAGAGGAGAGCATATCCATCAAGATTTTGAAGGAATATAATTATAAAGGTAGTCTTGAAATGGGTAGTCGATTGTGCTCTCAAACCTATGTGCACGTGGACTTCAATTTCTTGATGGGTAGTTGACCAATGAAGCCTATAGTGATTTCCAGATCATGAATTCATAAGCTCATAAGACTGACTTATAAGTCAGTCTATGTTGTTTTCAGAAGGTAGTAGGCTATTCAGGACATTCTGCACTATTCTGATTCTGGCCTGATTCTGAAGTCAGTGTTGTCGATTCCAGAGGTGTTTTTTTCCTCCACTAAAGGAGATGGAGGGGTGCCAGAACAGCTCAGGTTCACAGTTAACTGATCACTTTGAAGGGTTCAAGCAAAGATAGATGCTGGGACAGACTGAATGAAAATACCTGAGTGCATCTTGGCGCTTGAATAATCATTGACCGATGACAAAGAGGGACCTAGACTTCAATGCACAACTGACTTTGTTCGAAGACGAAGGGGGCCGGGGGGTGGGAGTGAGACGCACCGATTCAAAAGATCAACGGTGACAACTATTGCTACCTTTTCACAGATCTCATTACTGATTAACAGGTGAAAAATGACTCAGCCATCCCTGAGTCTCCAAAGTAAACTCACCAAATGCCGTCTTGTTGACATATTGAATTACCTTTTGTTTATTTCATTTGATTGAATAAAGGATTTCGCTATTGAAAGTAGCCGGCTTGATCCCACTTAAAGCTATTATGATATGACAAATGAGCAGAAATAACTATTGAGCTTGGACCATACCGACACGTGGCAGTCAGTTTAAAGCCCTTTTGCTTGCGTTGGCCGGATCACATGAACACGCTGCTGGAAAAATACTGCATTGCTAAGTTTTCTTCCATGGAATTTACCAAATGAACCTCGACTGTGTTGGGGTCAAACGTAATGTTTCATGGTGATCCCTCTTGTGATAATCACACTTTGGCTCAACACAGAGAAAATGTACACTCTGCAAATGACCTCTTTTGTTGGGACCAGGCTACCAGGGATATACATGCCGCACCGACCACTCTTGATTTTGATAAGAAACCCGTAGTCTATAGTTACTTTTGTATATATGCAAATATTTAAGAAGTGTTGGGCTGCTTCGTAACCGAACAAAGAATAATCAGATTGATATGAAACCGCAGGAGTATCACTCAGCTGTTGTAGAATCTGGTCCTCATGACCCTCGAATTGTGATCAGTGTCAGAAGCATTCACTGGGGGTCATAAACATACAAATGCCAACCTTTTTTTATGGCCCTAACAGAGGTAAGACATAAAATCCAGGAAACTGAAGTGGAATTCCAGCAGTAGTTTTCAGCTGTTGTAGTAGGAAGTTTGTCATCTGACTAATACCTTACACTTCAATTGTACAGAATATGTTTCTGGAGGGAATAAGTCACTTCCCCTTTTGATGGTTGGTTGCAAGCATATGCAATGCCTATTTACCTTTTTCTTGCTTGCGTCATATTAGTAGCTTTTGAGCTAAATGAGTTGGAACCACATCTTCATGTAGACAAATGACCTTTGCATAATATTAAAACAACTTTGTTTAAGACCGGGTTACTAATGGTGAAAAGCCCAAATTAATAACAGATGCATTCATAATTCTAACATTTAAAGAAAGTTTCCAGGGGGATCTAGTGTTGCTTTTTGGCTTGAGCCGTACCAAATATTACAATCTATTAAAATAAATCAATAAACTTTGCCTACAAGTAGTCATTGGGTCATTGTTTTCACTCCATTTACAGTCATCACTGAGGCATATTTAATATTTTCACAAGCCTAATGTTATTCTTTTTATATGTAATTGTGTGATTTTATTCTTTAACTATAAAATAAATAACTCTAACATGAATGCATCCATCTTACCACCCACCTGGCTCTGCAACAGGACCCACCGTGGTGCCCCACCAACTGTTTCACAAACTCCACGAATGGTCCTTCTTGGCAAAATGTAGTAATTTCAGACCTGGTAACAGTTAGGAATTCCTATGTTTCATTGGCGTCATTGTTTCCTTGTTTGTGTTAGTTTGGCACTGGCTGCAGCGTCCAGGTGAACCCGATGTGTGAGAATGGCCGCCGCGCATGTAGACCTCCATATCTATGCACATTCAGAGGACCCCAAACACACAATATTAAGCGTCGAATGCACATTCACAAACTATGCCTCACAGTGGGATTAGATGATACAATTATAATGTGACAATTCCCTCAGTCAGTCTTCACTGTCCGGTACATAAAAGACACAAAAGCACAGAAGAAAAGAGCCCTAGGACCGGGCTCCATGTTCTGTGCACATGCTGAACCCCCTGAGCCCCATCATGGCTCCATCCCTGTGCTTGGCATTCACTATAGAACGGTTGTATTGCACCGGAGAGTGCCGTTAGAAAACATTCAATACGTTTAAAGGACAGAAAAACCTGCAAAAACAATAGTAGAGATTAGATCACATTTCCCATACACTGTTTCTGGGACAGCGCTGGAGTTGAAGACCCATGGCACACACGCGCACACGCACACATGCACAGCCCCATGCACACACACAGGCACACACACCGGCACACACACATGCACACAACCATACACACAAATGCAGACACACACACACACGCAAACGACACACACATGCACAGAGACACACAGTACACACAGAGACACAGACACACACAAACGCACACACACACAGGCACAAACATACAAAAAGGCACCAAAAACCCACACAAGCGCACCCACAAGCCCACAGACAAACAGACACACAGACACACAATCAGGCCCCTTCCCATGTCTGTTGCAATTGTTGCCTCTGCGAACAATGACTAACCGCTCAGCAATTAGGCTCTTTTTTTTGCCCGCCAGATGTGCTTATCTTTCCCAAAGTAAAGAAGCCAAGCCTTCCTTGTGAGATAGAGGCCCTAAGTGATGATGAATTGACCTCTGAAATGAGCTCCAAATCCATCCAGAGCCACCACAGCGGGCTCTCCGGGCCGCTTCATAATCTCCCAAGCATTTTCTGACAGGACCTCGCAGTCCAACAGCAACAATGACCTAAAAGGTGATTGTTTGTCTTGGTGGCGAGTCGCTGTTATGACTTTCCCAGCAAGTCATGGAAATGTCGGATGAGTGCACAGGAGAATGCAACATAAATCTCGATTGGAACACCGAGAGAGGATAACGGTGTCCAATTAGGTTAATTTCTAGGAAGTCCGCCGATGCGATGTCTCTGTCCGATGAGTCGTTCCAAGCCATCCCTTCTCAAACCCCAGGGCGATAATTCCCATCTCAAATCAGCTTGTGATGTTTAAAGTGTGTTCGTCCTTTTTCCCAAACACTACTACTACTAAGCTACCACTATAAATAATCCAAACACTTGACACCATATCCATCAAGTGAAACAACTGGAACTGCAGTGGGAATGCGGTGTGAAGACAGCGGAAGGAGGTGTGAGCTTTTAGAGACAGTGGCGAAGACTTGTTGACACGGTAGTCCTGGTGATGTTTTGAAAGATTAAGCATGAAAAAATGTATTCTGATTATTTAAAGCAGGGTCCGTGTATACGCTCTATATTCCCCTTGTTACAAACATCAATAGTTAGCTGAGAAATCTATTTCTTAAAGTGACTTGGAAAACATCAAGATACACCTTCTAAATGCATCGATTAAAAGCCTTTATTGTTTTTATTTAATTTTTATGATTTTAACCTTTTTTGTGGTAGAGTGAGTAGGACAGGAAGGTATGGGAGATATATGGGAAGACATGCAGCAAAAGACCAAGGGCAGGAATCGAACACCGGTCGCTGCTGTAATGACTGGGCCTTAATGGTAACCTGTGAACCTGAAGTCATTTTATCCCGGAAAGTGAAGGTTTCAACACTTTGTCGAAGGCGAGCTGTGGTGTGAAAGCTGAGCGGGTGACCTTGAGCTCAGAGAGGGCCTGAACCCCCCCTGTGTGGAGCTCAGAGAGGGGCGGAACCCCCCCTGTGTGGAGCTCAGAGAGGGCCTGAACCCCCCCTGTGTGGAGCTCAGAGAGGGGCTGAACCCCCCCCTCTCTTGAGCTCAGCAGCAGAAGTCCAGAGGAGCACGGACCACATCGGGCTGCAGGGCCGAGTCTCGCTGGATATGGGAGTCCCTTCTGGAAGCAGGATGTGTGGGAAGAGATACCTGGCAGAGCGAGAGCAGACAGAGCCAACCCACAGTTTTTTTTTTATTTAGTGCTAAACAAATAAAGTTGCCTTGCCTTGCCTTGCATTTTTGCAGTCACTTATAGTAGTTATTCTACTACTTTGCATATGTGTTATTGTTAACATACTTGAGTAACACCAGTTACTCAAGTTACTCATGTGCGCATGTGCCAAGCAGCCTGCAGCTTACACACACACACACACAAACACACACACACACAAACACACACATGCGCACACACGCGCGTCAAGACAAAGGCAGCGACACACTCGCCGAGCTAACTGTGCGTTCACATCCAACGCAACGGGGCGACCGGATCCCATACAAAGTGAACGTATAGACGCGTATCGGACCAATTTTTCGCGAGAGAAAATCGCCGACAAGTTTTGATTTGTCGCGCCACACTTTCGCCGTGCACAGGCGAGCGGGTTCACGAGGATTTGTGGCGCGACAAATTCGCTCAAGTTGAAATATTTGAACTTTCTGTGCGTTCAGACCAAACGCGAAATTTGACGCCCGTTCGTGTTGTCGCTGAAGTTTTGTCGCGCCACACATCATAATCTGTCGCTGTGCAAGTTTTGTCGAATTTGTCGCGCCACAACAAGATTGCATGTCTTTACCTTTTGTGGGAGAGGGAGAGACGTTGGAGGACCCGACGCAGTCTATTCATAATATTGTAATGACCACGGAAGAGGCAGTGAATGAAGTATTGAATAGACAGAGATTTGTTAGATAGGCCTATCTATCGGCAGTAGCTCAGGAGGTAGAGCGGGTTGGCTGCTAACCTGAAGGTTGTTGGTTCAATCCCCGGCTCCTCCTAGCTGAGTGTTGAGGTGTCCCTGAGCAAGGCACCTAACCCTAACTGCTCCCGACGAGCCTTGCATGGCTGACTCCGCCGTCGGTGTATGTATGTGTGCATGAATGGGTGATTGTGTGGCAATATTGTGAAGCGCCTTGTGACCCTGGTCTGTGAAAGGCGCTGTATAAATAAAAGCTTACTTACTTACCTAATAAACCGTTGGAACACACAAGACCGGAAACATAGCAATGCCGGTAAACAAACCCCGAGAAGCCCAGTCCTATGAGAGCTCCCCACGCTACGTCCATCCGGAGGCGCACAGAGCTTTTGGCCGTGATATTATGTATACAAATATTATATTATATACTATTATATTATATATGGAGCTCCGGGAGTCGCAAACGGCAACATTCACTTTCACCTCCATGCTGCAGTTCACCCCGGACTGCACTGCACTGAGTTTGACGGTTGAACACTGATTGGCTGTTACGTTACACATGTGACTCAGTGGCCACGCTGTTGAACGCTGATTGGCTGTCATCACGCGAAATTCGCGTCAAAGTTGAAAAATTTCAACTTGAGCGAATTTGTCGCGCCACAAATCCTCGAGACCGGCATATAGACACATAAGTCACATGATCTTAAAGAGACAGTGTCCCTATAACACAGAACGAAAACATGTCAATAACACAGTATGGGGAATTATGTCTATGGAGTCCACCACAAGACTACACTTTGTTGCTCAAATGTAATATTACTCCCCTCCTTGAGCCTTCCGAATGTCTTTACACTTTGTTGCTCATACTTAATATTACTCTTCTCCTTCAGCGTCCCCAAATGTCTTGCGATATTGATATCACCCCCTCCCTCCTGCGGACTGTTTGAGTTGTTTTATTTTTCTTATGTTTTGTGTGTATGCTATGTGTGACTGTAGGCAACTGCTGCCTGTCTTGGCCAGGACACTGGAATAACAGTGTCCTAATAATTTCAGCCCTGGATAACTGTAAAAGCTATTTAATAATTGATTTGCATGCATAGTATACTACACTTTCCATTGAACAATTACCCCTGTTACCATAAATTGACTAATTTTATAATGTTATCAAATGCTCACACATTAGCTGCATTCAGACACACGTGTAAATCCTAATATTCTCCTGATGGGCTGTATGTGTGAACAAAATATCCTGACATTTGTACCCTGAAAATCTCCTGAATAATACTACCCCTGAGGTAGCATTTTCTCCGTAGGAAATGTAAATCACCTTACATGGGAATGAGGAGTAGAAAGTCTGTATTTCTCACACCACTTCAGTGGGCGTGTTGATGACGCTTCTGCATGTCATTGAGTGGCCCCCTAAAGGATAATCAGCCTGTTGCCTTTTGTTCGCTGAACGGTTAAAAATATTAAAATGTTGGCACGGCTTTTAAGAGTCATTTGTGGTGAACGTAAAATTATAGGCAGAATGTTACTATATTATGCGCTCAGAAATTTGTTACGATCACAAAAGATCACAGGAAAGAGACTGGGATCATTCCAGTGTTTCACACTCTCTCCTCCCCTCTCTTTTTCTATACACAAGGATTATTCACCCATACATCCGTAAATGTGCATACGGACGACACACACACACACACACACACACACACACACACACACACACACACACACACACACACACACACAAACACACACACACACACACACACACACACACACACACACACACACAAACACACACACACACACACACACACACACACACACACACACACACACACACACACACACACACACACAAATAATACACATTTGCAGAGAGGAAACCCATTTCTTGACTTTAACCACATAAAAATGGAAATGGCGATAAATCAGTTGGATTTTAAACTTGGTTGTATTTTTGACACATTAAGCACGAGCTCTTGTTTAGTTGTGAAGCCGTGCCATTGTTCATAAACCAATGATCTCACAAGGCCTGGGGGGGGAATTAACCATGACAACGCAGGTGTGTTTTTCTGTGCAAAGGACAAATTTGGCATAGTTCTGTCTTTGTTTCTTCTCCAAAAGAAAGCCAAGAAAGTGCATTCCTACCTCCCCCCCAGCCCACACACACACCACACAAACATATATGTACATGTAAGCAATTTGCTTAAATGTGCATGTGCATGTATGTAGCAGTAATCACACACACACACACACACACACACACACACACACACACACACACACACACACACACACACACACACACACACACACACACACACACACACACACACACACACACACACACACACACACACACACACACACACACGCCGTTCACACATTTCCCTTTTGACACATACAAACACAAACACATGCTTATTCTGCAAAACATTCCTGCACAAACATTGAAACAAACACGTGCAAATTGCAGGCCATTTCCTGAGGAAAGAGCATCCTACATGTACAGTTCAACCAGAGATATGGAGGATGCTGCACTCTGCATGCGTATGCTAATCATCAGTTGGCAAGAGTTGCCCATAATTTGTAAAATAATGGTTGAATGGGTGGTAAATAATGACCATCATTGTGATGGTCCAAATGGAAGTTGAGGGAGAGGGAGAGAGAGTGAGAGAGTGAGGGATTGGTAAAGTATCTAGCGTATATATATGGAGTTAAGCATTGAAGCCGAACCCAATCCAACAGCTTTGTTTCCCCACCATGACGCCGCAATCAAAGCTCAAAGAGTTTAACCTCTGACCCAGGTTGATGTGTCCAATCAGATTACAGCTTTGTTTAACATTCCAAACCTAACTGAATCCAAACGCAAACATTTCTCTCCGCTTCTAATCTGGAATACTTTTTGCTGGATGCTCATCTTGGGTTGACCGCCTCAGAAGCGAAGGCCAGGCTTTTGGAACGAGTGCAGTGTTCGTTCCGCAAGGCAAGGCGTCACGTAGCGGCGCGCATTAGGACATCTTCTGGTACAAATGAATGCAAACGGAGAAAAGCTTTCCGCACACAGTGTACCCCTGTAATCCCCTTTGCTAAACTAGTACATCTACATGATCCAATTATTGGACAACTTTGAAAGAAATCTACTCCAACCGACTTCCAAATTGGAGCAATTTCTTCGAGAGAGCAGTGAACAAGGAACCCTCAGGCGCACAGAGTGATCCGCACACACACACACACACACACACACACACACACACACACACACACACACACACACACACACACACACACACACACACACACACACACACACACACACACACACACACACACACACACACACACACACACACACGCATTGTTGGATGGTAGACATCTGGAAAGTCTGGCACCTTCTATTGGCTGTGGGGAAGAGCTGGCTGGTCCTATTTAACACTGCCAAGACCAGACAGGTGGTCTTTATTGAAGATGCCATCTCACACACTAATCTGCTCAAGTGTCGTACTTCTTTATCTTCTCTACCAATCCTTTTTTCCTCGGGCTATTAAAGCTAGTTGTCTGCTTGCTGTTTTGGGCTCTCGAGCCAAGTCCGTTCTCAAATATGTTATTGCGTTACAACAGCCAAGCTCTGAAACATTGCCTGTATTGAGCTCATTTATTTCCTGGTAGTTTTTTTTGTTGCATTTAAATGTTGGATCTTCATCACACTATATGACTATATACTATATTACGGTATATTGTTCTGTGTGTTTTCTGTAACACTTGGTTAGTGTATGGACCAAGGGCACTATCATACAACGGCTGTCACTGGGATCTAAGAACCTTGGTGTTTTCCCTTGTGGCTTACTGGTATTGATCACTGTTATCAACAACTCATTCGCTCAAGTCATTTGAATACAACTTTGAACACTATTCATGTTGGCCTAATGTATTGTTTAAACCCATTTCAACATAAATGAACCTGCGATGATAAATATGCTTGCCAAGCTCCTCCTTATTTGGTGGGGGGGGGGATCCCCATTATGTTGCACTTCCTCAACAGGGTTTCCTCTGTCTTTCTACATGTCTTCCTTTTGGGGGCTCCGGTGTTCTCTTACATCGAAAAAGCAAGGAAGTTACTGTACGCACTACCGAACTGTGAATTGATCAGAGTTCATGCATAAGTCCAGACTACTCGGGAGTCATGGGGAGTTACCATCATGACTCCTTTCTATAGCTTATACAGACAGGGGACGCCGCACCTCTCTGCCAGGAGCAGTCAGGGTGAGGCGTCTTGCTCAGGGACACCTCGTCACCCTATGAGGAGCCAGGGATCGAACCAGCAACCTTCCGGTTACCAGTCAACCCACTCCACCTCCTGAGAATTTGTGAAATTAGAGAGAGAGGGAGAGAGAATGAGAGAGAGAAAGGGAGTGAGAGAGACAGACACACACACACACACACACACACACACACACACACACACACACACACACACACACACACACACACACACACACACACACACACACACACACACACACACACACACACACACACACACACACACACACACACGCAGACACACACAGAGACACACACACAGGGGTCCCAGTGCTGCTGGTTGCGGTTCACCGCTGTGATGGAGAGCAGGGACAGCTTTATCCTGTACTGCTACTTCACAAAGAGCTTCCCCAGTAACTGTACATGCTTAATACACATTATCTCTCCCATTTATCACTAAGGAGCCACTGAAATGACAAGACCTGGGCCCCATAAGCCCCCCCTGCACAAGGGGGGGGGGGGGTAACTTATTTTTACTGTGAGCAGAGCTCCCACGAAAACAAGAAATATAAAGGCCTGCATCTCGTTCCCTAATTATGACAGCTTGTCAAGATTCAAACTGAAAACACGCAGACCACAATAAAAAATCACTGAGTTTTGATTTTGCATGCTTTTAGGGTAAAACAGGCAGATGTATAAAGCAGCAAGTGGCTTTAATAATACTGGGAATGTGTGTGCGACAGACCGATGGTAAATAGCCTACAGTATGTTTGTTGGTTTAGTTCATCACTTTATGATGTTTTTGGTTTGCAACACATACTTGAACATATGTGAAGGTGCAAAGTGCGACCATACTGATATAGAATGAAACCAACTGTTGTTTTCATTCGAGTATTCCTTTCTCCTTTATAGATTTTCAGATTTTCTAGGTTTTCTGCTGATGAATTTGAATACTCATGGAAAGAACAAACCTAGCCTTGAACTCTGCTGGGACCTAGATCAGCGTAGATTACATGTGTATGCTAATGCAGGGTAATCATTCTACTAATCTCTCAAGGCAGAGGCATGGAGGATTTAAAAAAGACCCTCCCGCCTAAACATCTGTAATTTAAGGAGCACCATTTTACCTCTGCAATGAGGTTCCTATCGATGTAAACCACCGTTCAAAAGTTTGGGGTAACCCAGACAGTTTCATGTTGTCAAGCTCCACCAGTTTTCCCTCCAAAAGGGTTTTCTGATCATCAATAGGCTTTTAGCACGATTAGCTAAACAATGAACAAGTAGAGCACAGGAGTGATGGTTGCTGGAAATGGGCCTCTGTACACCTATTTAGATATTCCATTATAAATCAGAATAACTAGAATAGTAATTGACCACATCAACAATGTCTATATATCTGATTAATTTAATGTTACCTTCATTGAAAAAACTGTGCTTTCCTTTAAGAAATAAGGACATTACCTATAGGGTAGGTGTCGAGATGGATCGCTCAGGCCAAGATATCGAGTATCTCCTCCGCCTCCAGCTACTAAGTGAACCCAAACTTTTGAACGGTAGTGTATACTTACAAATGTTCTCAGCTGTGTCTTTTTCGGAACAAAAATATAACGACGATGTAGGGCATATGCCATTGAGTGTGGATTATTTTTTTTAAATAACACTTCCTACTAACATGTAGAAATATGAAGATAAGAACGAATAACATTTCAAAGTGAAGTAGCAGCAATGACGTGTATTTGCATTTGTGTATAAAATAGATGTGATAAAACTAATTTTGACATTTTTTGACAAAATTGACATTTAATTTAATAATTAGATTAACAAACATTAGAGGGAGGGCCCACCATGATGAATTTTATTTGTCCCATTGATATAGATTGTTGAGGTGAATGAATGAAAAACTGATTATGCAATGGTAATATTATGATAGTTATTATAAATAATTGTGTTTTATTACCCATGGAGATTTTCTGTGCTAGTCCAATATTGCCAACTAAAAAGTTCTTGAGAAATAACATGAGTCTTATTATCCTTGTGAACAATCAGAAAGCTTGAAGTAAAAAAGATTAAAAAAAACAGTGACATTGTACAGATCAGAGTTCCCGGGAAACTGCAGCGCATGTAATCCTTCAAGAAGGGAGGAGATAGGCAGTCCAAACCGACGCTGAGACGGTAGCATCACCGTCCCCTAGTGGCCGTCTCTAGACACACAGGGGATAAGAGCCGTCGGAGGGGAGAGAGGGATAGGTGCATTGCTGAGTGCTACCTTGTTGGCAGACAGCCAGAGAAAACAGAAAGTAGGGCCATGGGAGTTATATTACACATAACTAGTCTAGTCTAGTACTACCCACCAGACTAGTTTATTTTTGTGACAACCTTATCCAAAGGTAGAGAGGGTGTTGCCTGAGTGCTGTCTGCTTAATCCGAGCCTGTGGCTTCTACTTGGACAGAGGGCAATATAAACACATCTAAGTTTATTCAGTTCACATCATTTAATCGAATTCACAAAGCCAGATCAAGTCAATCAGGTCAGCCACCAATGCCTTAGAAAAACATTTCCGGGCATTCTAGTGAAAATCCCACATGAAACCCAGAGCTTGTCAATATCCAGTAAATATCCTAATTTAAAATAACGGATAAAAATCCACTTATTTCTGTTAACTATTCGTTACAAATGACTACAACTATCTCCAGAGATGACCATGCCTCCAGCTACTAGCTGGCGGTATGGTCATACCGCCAGCTAGTAGCTGGCCATGACCTCCTGATGTCCCCCCACCCGTGTCGCCCCAGTCGCTACTGAAAGTTTACATTTTTGCACACTGGATAATTTTTCTCAGCTTTTTCACAGGAATATGTAAATAAATACCCATTATGTAAATGTAGGACGATATGTCCAGCAGGCTGGAATTCGGCCTGTGTTCTGAGGAATAACGCATGGCGGGTTCCAGGTGTTCTAGCAGGGACAGAAGCTAGTCAAGGACTGCCATCTCTATGTACGCAGGCGTAATCATTGGTTGAGTTTTATTTATAAAACTCTCCTTGGACCGGTTCCAACTTACTGATGTATATATCTCCTTAGAAGCCATGGCCACTATAGCCTGTGTTCGCAGGATGTTCTGCAGTTGTCTTTTCCGAGTGCTCATACTGAACTGGGAAAAAAGGTTTTAAGTGTTCTGGCCCATCTGTTGGAACACCCTCCAGAAAGACTTAAAACAATCAGAACTGATCTCATTTGATGCCTGTGGCTCATTACTCAAGGACTTATTATGTGGAAATATTGGACATTGTACCTGTGTATAATTTCTTACTTGAAATCCCAAATCTTCTTTTAATTGTGTGTAAATTGTGTGTTTTCTTTGTGTGAAACAAATATGTCTGTTATATGCTGCCCTCTTGGTCAGGTCTCTCTTGAAAAATTGATTTTTATCCCAATACAACTTTTACCTGGTTAAATAAAGGTGTCTTTGTATCTGAACTGCAGCTGTCAGTCATGGATGTAGGGGTGAAGAAGAGGTAGCTTTTACAAGTATTTACAAGTGACACAAAGTCCTGAAGCTGTGATGGCTGGAGCCCTGGCCCCAACACCTTGGTGGATTAGGTTAGGGTAGATTCTGGTTGTGAGGATGGGCAGACTGTGACACAGAAGCCTTTGTGTCTCGGGGCGGTGTTAGTGGAAGCATGTTAGTGTTGGTGGGTGTTTGGAATCTTGAAGAGAGGATCGGGATCTTATTGAGTATCCGTCATAGCGATAGCCGTTGATGTACTCTCTGCAGCTAAACAAATCAGAATGACATGGAAAAGGGCCTGAGGGATACGGTTCCACCACAGTGTTGGGACGATCTCCCTGCTGCTGTCAGGACCGCAGAGTCGCTCACCACCTTCCGCAAAAGACTCAAGGCTCACCTGTTCAGAGTTCACCTAGACTCTGCATAGTCCCCCACTCCCACTTTGGATAAAAGCGTCTGCTAAATGCCCTGAATCTAATGTAAATATGTGCTGAAAGTTAGCAACATGCCATTCGTCAATAACAAAAAGGGAACCTGCTTGGTTCGAGGTCAAAGGGGGAGAGCTGAATGTTTTGACACGGGAGATAGTGACGATAATGGGGCAAAGAGGCAGTGTTTACTGGAGTTGTCATCATCAGGACCACTCCAGATCCCCCAAAGAAGGGGGGTCTAGAGGACCCCCCATTTATGTTAAGACCTCATGGCGGAATTCATTCGTTTTGGATTTGTTTAAATACTAAGGACAATATAGTCAATATAGTATAAAGTGTCATCTCTGTTATTATATATTTTTGTTGTCTTATATTTTAAGACTTTTTGTTGATCTCTCTTTCTTGCTGTGTCTATAAATGTAGCTGTATGTTTGATGATTAATGTATGCCCTGAACCGAGTCGGACGTCAAGGCCTCAGCTACTGGGGATCCTTTAATAAACAACAATAAACACCCAGTTACAACCGACTGAACCCCCCCCATCCATGCATCTGAAAATAGCGTTTCCATACTTAATCATTTACAAAATCTGTTTAATATAAAAGTTATAACTCACCATTATGAAGGCTAGCAGAAACACATCTGGTAAGATGGGTCTAGCTGAGAAACCCAACCTGATGCACCAGATGTTTTGTTACACGGAACCATCTGGTAAGTCGTCCTTGAAAATGGTTTGAAAAGGGCGGGCACTTTCAAATAATACTTGGCAGGTGATTGTCTATCACGTATATCAAGTAGTTCCTCACAGGACGCTGATTGGTCCGAACCAAAGCATAGCAACATGGACCCTGGCGTGATCGTGATCTCTGGAAGCAAGCAGCCTCGCAAGGTAAAGGGAAGCCAGACTCAACACAAATCAATAAATGGTGTATACATTATAGTCTGCCCATCAAGTGCTTCGGTTTATTCCCTAATAACCCGGTCAACTGTATGCAGATAATAAGTATTGAAAGTAGAAACTCATTAGTTAGAATTTTTGGGTTGCCAAACCCTATTCTAAAAGACAAGCATGTGTGTGTAAATGCAAAGTTCACAGCACCGCTTTGGAGAAACCAAGTTACCAAACTGAATGCAAAGCTTACCACAGTTTGATCAAACTAGTTCCACAAAAATCTTCCCACAGACCATTCATCATGGTACAAAGGACACTGCCAGAGTTTTTGCAGCCTTGTACAGCATTCAACCACATCGCACATAATTCAACATCAAGTCAACAGCAGCTTTACTTGCTTAGAAAGTTGGAGATAAGATATTGGAGATGAGTAGTGTGTGTAAATCAGTAAGGACAGCATCTAACGCATGATTCATTATTCATATCTTTCAATTCTAGCATAGCAACATTCTACCAAACATAAACTAACCAGCTAAACATGGAACCAAAGCTTAACGCGTCAGTCTTCAGTCACTGGATGAGTCCCAAAGGTCCACTGAGTGTATGGATGAACAACACTCCACACCCTTTTCTTTGGCGGTGTCCTTTACGTCATTTGTTTCAATATGCCAGGCTTCAACCCTAGAGACTTCTCTTATTTCATCCCTAGAACCGGGGTGCATGTGTCTGTGTGACTGAATCCTTTCAAACTCTAGCCTACTCTGGCTGATTTCTCCAAATTGCCTACCCTACCTTTAATAGAAAGGTCAGGAGCCTATTATTGGTGTTTAAGGTAACTTGTAAATAAATAACTGTTAATTCCCGGATATTAAGCCAGTATGTATAAAAAAAAAAATTCAGCTGAATGTAATTTTAATAATTAAACTCCAATACACTGGGTTATGCTAATTTAAAAAGATTGAGTCACTGTTCAAACATATATGGACTGCACTACATCGACAATATAGACATAAATATAGATTGGCATTGACTTTTTGTCAATGCCAATCATGCAACTCATACTTGCCATTGAAACGGCCCAGTGATTGCTCCATGGACGGACTTCATGCCCTACTGTACAACGTCACAGTGAGCACTTGTGATATTCTATTGTGTCTTTAAATGTTCCGGGCCCCTCCGGCCCATCCGACAGAAGCCCCCGAGGGGTCCCCTAGAGACGGGAACCTGTCCATCATCTCAGCCACGTCTGTGAGTTGTAAAATAAAAAAGATGAAGCGCAATTTATGATCATCATAGTTTGGCAAACACTCGCAGCGGGTTCATTGATATTTTGGGTCTCGTGAGAATCGACGCTACACTGCAGGCACTCTGCCCTTTCTTAGCTACTGTTTATACACACACTTGTTGATTTATGGCAAGGCTTTCATTGTGAATCATCTGGATGTCGTCGTGAAAACGCAGCCACCTCTCTCCCTCTCCTTCTCTCTCCCTCTGTCTCTCCCTCCCTCTCCCTCTCCTGCTCTCTCTCTCTCTCTCTCTCTCTCTCTCTCTCTCTCTCTCTCTCTCTCTCTCTCTCTCTCTCTCCCTCTCCTCTCCTCTCTCTCTCTCTCTCTCTCTCTCTCTCTCTCTCTCTCTCTCTCTCTCTCTCTCTCTCTCTCTCTCTCTCTCACTCTCTCTCTCTCTCTCTCTCTCTCTCTCTCTCTCTCTCTCTCCCTCTCTCTCTCCCTCCCTCCCTCTCCCTCTTCCTGTCTCTCTCTCTCTCTCTCTCTCTCTCTGTCTCTCTCTCTCTCTTATGGCAATAAGCAGAGCCT
>NC_079416.1:5298954-5311454 GCF_026213295.1 Gadus chalcogrammus | reverse complement strand
TCACACACACACACACACACACGCACACGCGCGCACACACACACACACACACACACACACACACACACACACACACACACACACACACACACACACACACACACACACACACACACACACACACACACACACACACACACACACAGACAAACATTTATTGTTGATTCAAGCTTATGCAAAATAGGCTTGGAATGAAACTGCCAAGGAGACCTGTCACAGTAGCATGGAAACATCAGATGCGGAGGAGTACTGCGTTATCGTTCCCCTGTTAACAGAACACACACACACACACACACACACACACACACACACACACACACACACACACACACACACACACACACACACACACACACACACACACACACACATGAAGCTAAATAATTCTTTCTATAAAAAAAGATCCACAGGGTTGAAGGCGTAATTGAGAGATAATCTGAAACATTTATGCTATGAGTTTATTGAACTTGTGACACACTGTAAACAATACCAATGCAACATTGAAATTGTCATTTGTTTAACATTTTATCATATACCTATCCCTTTAAGCATTTAAACAACAGCACAGCACGGAACTGCATTCGGAGCATATTTTGATACCAGAACTAGCTTGTTTGAGAGAAAGTAACATTTTTACGTGCTTTGTTGAGAAAATCCATAATAATATTGTGGATTAGACGACAAGCTAAAAAGAATATGTTTCTTTTTGTTAAATCAATGACGTTGTGTTGGTAAGACAGTGATGGCAATGAGTGCAAGTCCATTCTGAATTGTTGATGCGTCTAATTGAGTAAGGCTCAAGGGATCATTGTGTTTGGGTGTTGGGTTGCATATCATATGCACGTGGAATATGCATGTTATTCTTGTGTGTATGTTTTACTAAGTATCAGTTCAGTATTAAAATAATGTAGCTACTTCAAGCGCACCCAAATGTGTGCTTGAAGTAATTTTCTAGCCAAAAAAACACATTTTGTCTAACCAACACACACACACACACACACCGACACACACACTGTGGATATGCAGACACAATACGTGCATATGCCCCGCGCCACAGAAACAAATAGTGTTTGAGACAGGAATTTGGGGAGTCGTCTGAGGATATTAGGTCCTAGAAAAAACAAACAGAATCCGGGCTCCTCGTCCAGGTTTGCGTTCCTGTTCTGATGGATTGTACGCACGACTGAACATGTTGAGTTTTCTCAGGTTGAACACCGCGAGCTGCCGTAAAAGCAAAAGACACTGTTTGCATAAAAACACCCTTTACGCTGGCCTGTCGAGGTCTGGAATGAATGGATCTGTTGTAGTAAGCCTGCTCCGACATTGCTCTGGAACAGTAAACCTTTCGTTGTACAGTGTTAAGAACAAGGGCAATTTATGAATATTTGGGAAAATTATTATTGAAAACACATACACCAAGGGAAACTTTCGTTTAGGACAGTTTCACATTTACAGTTTCACATAGGCCTATTGGATGTATTCACTTGGTTACAATTTTTTTCACTTCTGACTGTGTGAGCTTCATGCTCACTACTTACACCTTCAAAGAAGACTTAAATTATAGTTACATTAAGACTTATACTGAAAAAGTGATATATTTTTATATGAGCTCAACTTTGCAGAACACCTTCAAAAAAGGTGGGCCTACTTGGTGTCGTATTTTGACTATACTGCTTTGCTTTAATTAAATGAATTAATAGAGCTATATATATTTTGCTCTCAAACGGCCAAGCCGGAAAAGTTAAACACCATCAATAGATTGTGTGACTGGACACCAAACCCACGGAGTACCTGACTGTGTGTCTACTGCATTTATTAGCATTAAGCTAATGCATGGCCATACTACTTTGAGGATATAACATGTGTCTGTCCCTCTGTGACTGTCTTATCTTCTGTCTACATCTTGGAGATTAAGAAACAGAGGAAAACAAAAGCAATATTGTCCAATGCTGGTGACACAGAGCCGAAACTATGTAAAAAATAAATAAAAGGTGTTTTCCGAACCCAGCCCTTTGACAAATAAGCATTGTCTGAAATCTGGCAGTTGGAAGCTGTGAAGAAGTTCTGGTCCTTGGGATTGTCACCAATACTCACCGACCTCACAGCCAAATTCCTTATTCCTTTCCAGGAAGTGCCAACGTGAGGGGACAATAAATCACTGTAATAATAATCATAAATCTTTCCATCATTGAGATGAATAGAAAGATTAGCAAAAATAACCTTTTTCTTAAATGACATGTCACAGTGCCACAGTTCATTGGCTAGGTTGTCAGTGGATTGATGTGAACGAATGTGTTGAGGTTTTGTTTTCCAACCAAAATGCGACTGTAATGAGATACCAGCATTTGCAAAAAAAGATATATAAACCATCATTCAACACCCTGTGGTTACAAGGAGATCCCCTCAACAACCGGCCTCAGATGCTTGCAATACCACAGACCTGCCACCAAATGCATGTTCAACTGGTTATATTAGCAGTGCCCTAGTATAAATACCTGCCAGTCAAACTCAAAACAACTTTGTGGACTTAATTAGTCACAGCAAGCAATGCCATTCAGTGTGGTATGAGTTGGCAACATCTCTGAATTGCAGCTACTGCACAGGCATGCAGATAGAGCTTTTAGCCGTCTCTGCACTGAGCAGTGAGCACGGCCTTCCTCTCCTGTCATTGGAAGGCTCCATCCGTGATTCAAATTTAGTTGCATACATCTGACTTGTTGAAATAGTATGACCTCCATTGACTTGTACAGTGTAGGGTTCTTGTACATGAGTATGTTTCTGAAAAAGAATAGATTTAGGCACTGATATTTAAACACATAGGTGTTCCATTTATGACCGTTTGGATAATAATTAAAAATAGTCTTAGACTCATTTGGGACAATGCTTTTTCAATACATTTCCCTCCTGGTTGTCTGTTGGGTAGTTTAAGTCAGAGGTATCACACACTTTCAATAAAAAAAACCCACAATGTGTTCCAACGCCAAAATTGAAGCCTTCAAACCCAGGCAAACGTTGGTGCATTTTATTTTACGACCGTGAAGTTATATTACCCTCTGAGCTAGCTCCAGTCCTGTACATTTGGAAGTTTTGAAATTCCGAACGCTTCATTTACCAAAAATGTCTCCTGGTATAAGACGCTTGGCAGGGGTATGTTATCATGAACAATTAATGATTTCTCTATCTGGCTCCACGTCGCGCCTTGAAATGCTTTTCGGCTATGCACTGATGGCTAACAATCAAGCCAAATACAGATTCTGACGTATTATCCCAGGCCACTAAAATGTGTCTCTCCTTGTTAGTTCCCAAGACTGCGCCGGGACTAGGGGTCTCATGTTGGAAATCTTATCAGAAGTGGTTGCCGGGCACATCTGCATAGTCTCCCTCGGCCTCTGCGCGGTTCGGACAGGAGTTTGGCTCTGCCAGGGGTTATTTCAGAGAATAACTCCACATTTTGTGCGGTGGATCAAACTACTAGATGGCAACGAACCAAAATGAGGCTCTTAAGTGAGTACCCCTAAATAAAGGGGAATTTGGCAGTCAACCCTATCTAAGCATGACCTGCTTGATATAAAAGACGGACCTTTCTGTCTTCCTCAGGCCGAACCCCGTTGCTTTTATCCGTACACTTATCCCTGCACTGACTCAATCATTTTTGATATTTCTTACTATCATCTTAACTGGGCATGCAATATCTCAAATCAAATGACGTATAGACGACTAATGTTTTGTAATTTGCTTAATATCTCATCTGAAATTATGTCAGGCACACGCTTGTGGAGTTCTACTTTCGAAACTACTGAATAGCAGTGCTGAATAGCGTACAAGTAGGACTTTATTTCACCCCAAAAAAGCAAAACATGAAACGTGTAAATTGCATTGATGAACAAAGATATATATGAATTTGCTCACACACCCACAGATATGTGTGTGTGTGTGTGTGTGTGTGTGTGTGTGTGTGTGTGTGTGTGTGTGTGTGTGTGTGTGTGTGTGTGTGTGTGTGTGTGTGCGTGCGTGTGTGTGTGCGTGCGTGCGTGTGTGCGTGCGTGCGTGCGTGTGTGTGTGTGTGCGTGTGTGTGTGTGTGTGTATATGTACCAGGGCTTTCCCTATCCTGGGTTACACATGCAATCAGTCTCTCATGCGAGCCGCATGCCAAACCACAATGTCAGCAGATCCCAGTCATCCCACAGCAGCCACAGCGGAGGGGGGGTAGGGCTGCCGCTGTCACTCAGCAGACGGGGTGGGGGGGGATCAGCCCTTGATATTAATCACTGCAGACATCCAGCGGACAAACCCACAAGCACCCCCCCCCCCTCCATCTCCTCCTAAACTGAGGGTTCTCTGAGCTCATGTTATTTCCAGCGCAGAGATAGTCGTACGTGTCAACTTCATAACAGCACCTGAACTGCATGGTTGATTTGCACTTTAGACTTTCTAAGAGTTTACTGGAGTTTTGAATATGTTTGTCTGTGTTTTATGTATTGAAATACTCTACCCCGCACCTTTTAAGTACTGACTTGTGATCAGACAAGGGGCTCATAGGAAAGGTATCGCTCACTGGGAACTACAATGAAAAGGTTACAAAAGGTGACATGGGGATACCATGCATCTACCACGGACTAACAAAATCCAACTAAATTTGACAAATGGGTCGTAAAAGGTGGTTGCGACAATTGATGTATCTAACAAGACTGTTAAGTTTATAAAAAATATAAAAATGACTAGGATATGAAAATATGTCTAAAACTAAAAACCCATAACCACATATACTATGCACAATTGAGCTTTAGTGAGGACACAACTCAAGGTGTTATTTTGATTAAATCTCTCAAGACTTTAACACTGACCTTAAAATGGCCTTCTCCCCGGAAGTCTTCTTCATTTTTTTTTTTTTCAAGATTTATTTTTGCATTATATTGCTTTAGTATAGAGTGAGATAGAGCGGAAGGTATGGGAGGACATGCAGCAAATGACCACGGGCAGGACTCGAACCCAGGTCGCTGCGTTTGGGACTGAGACTACAATGTACGCTCTTTCCCCGATGAGCCACCGGTGCTCCCCGCAATGTCTTCTAGCTATCGCCGAATTAGGTAACACAATGGTGATTGATTCTATGGCCGTCATATGATAGCCCTTATTAGGCATGTTCCGAACTGGTTGTCAGTTGCGACATTCAACAGTTATTGACACGTTTCACCAAGCAGAGGTGGATACAGAAGAGAGGATTTTGGCAGAGCTTCCGCATCAGACTCGCTCTTCAACTCACTAAAGTGTTAAGTGTTAAGTTAAGTGTTAAGTTAAGTTAAGTGTGCAGCAGCCTATAGATTTTTCCATCATAGGTGGCGCCAAAAAGACAGAAACTGAGATATTTGAGATTACCACTTTAACACTGCATCTTGGAAATTCATCAAGCAATGTATCCACTGTCTTTGTTTTAAGACATTTGATAATTAGACGTTGTAACAGACCGTAGTATAAAATACATCACGATGAAAAATACCACTAAATTAGATAAACACCTATATTTGTAGTTACATTCATATTTGTTCAATTGAAATTGAAATATTAATACATAAGTTTAAACTTCATGAGATAACTCGATTCAGGCCAGGTTATATACCAAGGGGGCTATCCATTTAAATCTATCAATCTTCCCAGAGACAAGAGGTTGGCATCAATTGGAAAAGCCGAGAGGAGTTTCAGCTTCAGGAATGTTGAGTCGATCAGCTCCAATATTTACAGTTGAACATTCCCCTCTGCCAGCCACGCCCGGCCTCCTTTCCCTGGAAACTGGCTCCGAACTGGGGCCTGCTGGTTGTTGCCACTGGACTCTATTCAAGGAGAGCTTCAAGGTTAGGGCTGAGCATCTGACTCTTGTAGGAAGGACTCGTGACAACTCTTCATATCTTTCATTGTCCCAAGTAGCCAAGGCTTTTGAGAGAGGACATAGATCTAATCGAAGTAAAAACGCCTTCAGTAAGTTCTAGAACGTTCTACCGATAACACACACACACACACACACACACACACACACACACACACACACACACACACACACACACACACACACACACACACACACACACACACACACACACACACACACACACACACACACACACACACACACACACACAAAAGTTAATCTATGTCTGCAGCATGGGATGTTGAAATAGAATATCCCCATTAACCAATGATTCAAACAGAAACATGTGCTACTCTCATTCCAAAAGTTTGGCATTGTCTCTACACTATGGGGAGGCTTAAAAATATATATATCATGCTCTTTTTTTGGCATAATTTGGAGCGAGCTAATTTTCTCCCCTGTTAGAGAATGCAGCATTCCTACTTGTGATGTGATCTATTTTTGTAGCAGTAGTACCACATGAAATGGAATTTATGTGACACACATGCACTCGTGCGCTGCTCTGGGATTGGTCAGAGGGTACAGTGTGTTTGGTATCTCTCAAAAACCAATACATATACATGACCAAACATTCACACACCCAATCACACCCAATCACACTCCACATACATACACACACAGTACACTGCACACACACACACACACACACACACACACACACACACACACACACACACACACACACACACACACACACACACATTTTCTCAGATCTTCGCTCAAAATATAACTGATCTTTCGTTTATTTGGTGTTATGGTTGAGAGGTAGATAGAAAAATGCATGTGTGAACACACACATACACACCATTTATTTGTCGTAGCATGTACTATAGGAGACAACCGCAACAACAATGGACAATGTCAACAACAAACAACCTCCCATTCCATTTCAAGGCAGCCTGGACGCAACCTTGTTTACGTCCAACTTTAAAAGTTCTTTGTGCAGCATCACTGAGCATGAGTTGCTTCTCCCAGGACTCTGGTCATTGTACAATGACATCACAGCTTAAAACTTTTGTTGACAAAGACATGGGAGAATCTTTGGTGAATCTCATGTAAGCTATTAGGGCGACGCGACCGACCCACAGAGGAAGGAAGGACTTCTGGAACATGGAACATGCATGGAGATAGAGCCACTTCCTTTGACAGCCTTCGGGGAATCAACCGAATGTTGATGTAATTCAAAAGAATGTCCACGATAAAATTCTGCATTACTGCGTTCATTTTAGAGCAGAGATCTGTGATTCATAAGCAGAGGAGAAAGCTTTACTCAAACCAGCTCATGGAAGCGTTATTGACTACACATGAGGGAACTGGCAGAGCTCAGCAGAGCAACATTACATAGTGTGTGTGTTTCCAAAAAACGCCTTTGTCTTTCCCACATGTTAGCACAACAAAAAAGGCAAAAAAGGGTAACTGAGAGCTGCTTGGCACCAAGCACAACCTCCAATAGCTCCAGGTCCCGCATTATTCGACAACTATAAAGCCGGAAAGCCTGCTTCAGTAACATTTCTCATTACGTCATAGTGCAGACTATGGAACGGCTTGGAAGGTGTGCCAGCAGGTTTGACATGCAGTCTGAAAACATTTACTGGGTTGTCACAGTGCAGCCCCAGATGAAACTATGCATTAGCGGGCTTCTTTTCAACGATTGATACCTTCAAGTAACAGCTTTGAGATGTGCCATCAATGAAGTAAAGACATATGTCTGACATTTTTTGCACCCACTCTCCGTCCAGTTAATGTGTCACACCAGCAGTATATGAAATGGATTTAGAATGATAACATATACACACACGCACATGTCAATGCGCGCACACACGCACGCACGCACACACACACACACACACACACACACACACACACACACACACACACACACACACACACACACACACACACACACACACACACACACACACACACACACACACACACTCACACACACACACACACAAACACACACCTGCACACACATGGCACACACACAAGTGCATAAACACACACAATAGTGGTGGAGTTGATTGATGTAAGACATGTTCTACAGTTTCTTTAGCCCCAGGGAAACAACACATGAAAGCAAACGTAATATACACCAATCTAGTCTGCTTTTAACAACATTACATGAGATGTCATTGATGGCATCGTCATATACATATGGTCATAACTGGTGTGTAAATACAGCACAGAGTGGATGGCAAGGTATGGACCTGGAAGACAACAACACAATTTGGAAGAAAGCTGAAAGAAAGTTGTCCAAAAGCAACATGAAAAGCTTATTGACTGCAATTAACAGCAGCCGGTGAGCACAATTTAAAATGCACAATTTCACAACTTCGGGGGGGGGGGGGGGGGGTATAGATAAAATCGATGTCCCTCCTCCCAAGCCTCCCTTCTTAAACATGGCCCCCAGCTGTTGGAGGCCTCTCTGCTGAAAGTGCTTCTGTGTGCAGTTTCAGGCCAGCTAGGATCAATTTACAGCATGCCTTCCTTAAGAGTCACTAATTGCATGCTTTTGACAAACGAATGACAGAGTGGGTTTACCAGAAGGATGCGGCCCATGTCTCACTTTGCCCGGGTGTTGACACAACCACGTCTGCCCTGGTCACCCGCCAGCCTCTTAGTCGTCTCTGGAGCCCCAGACCAGGGGGTGGGGGGGGCTGCTCCAGGAGAACCATAATCATGCTCTGCCAACAGGCTTGACACTTTTGGGGATTTTGGATGTGACTCAGTGTGACCCCCTGGTCTGTTGACTGGCAATGGGACCAAGGATTTCTGTCCGCTGAATTCAGAGTTCAACTTCAAACTGTTCATCACCATGAAAGCTAAAGGTCTGTCCAGGCGATTCAAGATGTGCTCTGGTTATCCATTGTCCCTCGAGATGTTGCAGCGTCGTCTTCTGGGCACTGTGAGCGAAGGCCCCTGCAGAACGCCTGTAGCCACCAAGACAAAGCCAAACTGTTAACTCTGATGAACCGCAGTTTGGATGTGTGCTTTTAATCTAGCACGCTCTATTTTAAATAGAAACATAAACAAAAATAAAGAGTTTAGAAAAAGCTCTAAGAAGAAGTTCTAAGAAAGAGTTATTTGAAGAACTGGTGCCTCAACAGTAAAAATAAAACAAGAGGGTCCCTATGATAAAATCCATGATTGATAATGCAGGCGTTACAGTTTTTTCCTATCGTTTTAGGCAATTTACCTAAACCATGTTCACATTCCCTAAACACTTCACACAGTGAGCATACCAGTAGACCATGTGAACCAAACTGTGGTTACTTGCCCCTATGCTAAGATACAAATGCTGGCAATGACGCCTTCTTCCAAATTTCATGGATACCTGCCCCAGTCAATGTTCACTACCGGCAAAACGCTGTGGAACTACAGCATATTTTACCAATGTTTAGATACTCTGTTCAAAACAGTGAACTTTCTGTTCAAAACCTAACTTATCAGTAATTTAGATCACTGTAGATGGAAAGATGCTGCATTTGGACAGACAAATGAAGTTACATGTTTGAATAAGAAAAAATATTTAGTTTATAGTTTATTTATTTTATTTTACAGTAATTTAGATTTTTTTTTCCCCTGTGCACCATAGTTCTTGGTGAATTGGCATGGAATTACTTTTTTTACGTAAAAGCAACACTACATACAATGATCTGTACAAAACACAGAGGATAAGTTTTGCAATGCAAAACACCTGGTGGTCATTTCAGCTAAAGACCTACTCAGCTAAAGACCTACTCAGGTGTTTTACATGTAATTTGTGCCTCGTTGAAAAAGGGCCTTCTTTGGCATTTGCTTTGGACTTCTTTACGTAGTTGGTATAGGAAAATGGATGCAGCAAGAGCAAGAGGCAGAGGCAGAGGCAGAGGCAGAGGAAGATGAAGAGGTGGAGGTGGAGGTGAAGGTGGAGGTGGAGGTGAAGGTGGAGTAGGAGGAAGAGGAAGAGGAAGAGGTAGAGGAAGAGGGAGAGGTAGAGGAAGAGGGAGAGGGAGAGGAGGAGCAGCAGCAGCAAGGACAGTTGTATCTGATGGAATCAGAGCAACTGTCATCGACCATGTAATCAATCATGGTCTGTCCGTGAGGGAAGCTGGTCTGAGGGTTCAGCCAAACTTGCCAAGATCAACGGTGGCATCAATCGTGAGGGTTTTCACACAAACTAACAGGTACTATACAGTATTTACAGCATTCTGACTGATGTGTTTGTGATTTGTTTCTGGATCATATATTACGTACTTACTGTATGTAATTTGCATTACAAAAACTGAAAATTGTTATTCTCAGTTTCTCATAAAACACTTACAGTATTTACTGTATTTACAATTACAGTACATTTACCACACTCAATTGTGACATCTTTTGTGGGAGGTAAACCGACATATGAACACTGTCAGCAGATACTTGGCTTGGATTGTCATACTGTAATATTACAAACTTTATTACTGTAGTCCAAAGAAGTGTTTGTCTGTGTTTTTTCTCTTTTTTTCAATGCAACACTACAGGAAATCTATGCCAAACTGGAGGACACAGCAACATTTTATATATGCAATTGGCAATGCTTCAAGATGTTAGTGTTTTTTAGGTCATAGTGTTCTGAGAGGAAACATGTGTTAAGTTATGGCAGCATTGTTTGTGGTGTGGTTGTTGTAGTGCATTTTGCACCAAAGGTTAACAGATATGCAGAGGTGTGTGTCTCTAAAGCCCACTGTGTTAAGTGATAGGGAAAAGTGACCATAGTATGGGTACATGACCGAAAACGATAGGAAAAAACTGTAACAGACTGTTTGCAGAATAAGCTCATGTGTACGTATTGTCTATTCTGTGCATGTTTGACTCAAGTACTGCAACATGTTGTTTCGAGGATGTAGGGCATCAAAAGCAACTGAAAATATTTGTGCCCTTGCAATGTATTTTATAAATGCGGACACAAATAAAGACATTGAAATGTGTGTGTGTGTGTGTGTGTGTGTGTGTGTGTGTGTGTGTGTGTGTGTGTGTGTGTGTGTGTGTGTGTGTGTGTGTGTGTGTGTGTGTGTGTGTGTGTGTGTGTGTGTGTGTGCGTGGCAGGGCTACAGAGTGGTTGGGGGATCCACAAGGATTAGCGTTACTCAAAGAGCCGAGATGCGAGGTGCTTGTTCCCTGGCTTTGGCCCTGAGAGACGTCCACACTCTGCATTGTGCCCGCTGCTGTAGGAAGCTGTTTTAGCAGTCTGTATGATGGGCTTTTTACCTGTCAGCAGGACCCACTCTATGGACTGCCCTTAAAGAAAATCAATAATAAGCAGCGGAACATGTTTTACAAGAGGTTTCAACGGGTGACTAATGACTTAAGTCAGGCTCCAAGAGTAGGACTGCAAGACGGCTCCATTCTGTTGTTGTGGCGCTTCACTGAACAAGTTGGTTGCACATGTGTTGTGATATTTTGGGATGTAGCTAGTGGTACCGACATTATGCATTGCACCACAGAGGGTCTATATTTTAGTGTTTCAAATTGTTTCACACACACTCACCATCCTCAGCCTTACTATCATCCAGATATTCAGTTTGAATGAATTATTGTTTGGTAATACAATCATTGCCTTCCTGTGTAAATGTCATCCATAACAAACTAAACAACAACCAAACAGGTTTCCAGAACCATTATTTTTTTTAGGTTTGTTAATTTTTCCCCTAATTCCCATGAAGGATATCAACGTCTTTAAAGACAGGGCCGTTGTCCTGCGCTCCACCTGATGCAAACTTCTGTCTTCATTTGTGTCTCATGCGCTTGTGCCTCTTCCTCCTCTTGCCTCTCACACCTGCAGCATCTCGTCGTACGAGGCCCAAAGCACGCACGGTGCCAGGATCGGTTCTTATAGGACCCGTGAAAACTAAACCACTCTATCCCCTCAGCCCGACACGGCGGCAAGGTCTGGGCTGCGACGCACAAACATCTGCAAGAGCACGACTGGAAGCGAGCGGGGGGGGGGGGGGGGGGGAGGCAGGTTGTAGCTGATGGGCCCCTGGCTAGCAGCCGGCCCGGAGGGAGACCGGGGAGGGAACTCTCAGAATCAACCCTTCTTTTATTTATTTTTGCTCACATCCCCCCCCCCCCCCCCCCCCCAACCTTCATATTCTGTTCTTCTCAACACATAATCCGTCTCCATTACAGGGAAAGGTGCTGTCTTCGAGGCACAGGGATATGTGCGTGTTTTTGGGATTATTTATCAGAGGGGGGGGGGGGGGGGGGGGGGGGAGGGGGACTCTTGCTGGGCGGGGTTTCACCCAGCGGACGACAGCAAATATCTTGTGGGTGAGAGAGGAGCTGAGAGACTGGCAGCTCCCGATAGCATAGCGCCCCCGCGGTGTTTATTAGTGGAGTCATCCCGCGGATCCTGCTACCTAGCGAAGGATGGGGGGACGGGGACGAGGGGGGTGGGGGGGTGCAGGAGGTGAGGGAGAGGCGAGCTGTGGGGGTTGTTGAAAAGTCTCAAAGACCAGCTATGGAGCACGCGTGACAGCCCTGGGAATAACATGTGTGTTCCAGGGCTTTGGATAATACAGTCGTTGACTCCGGTCCTGTTGTACAACACAC
>NC_079416.1:5178954-5288954 GCF_026213295.1 Gadus chalcogrammus | reverse complement strand
TGGAAGGACTATTAGTACACATGTTCAAACATGGCTGACGGTTCATTGTTTAAGGCGCCCGTTGGTCAAGCAATGGGAAGAAAATACATCACATCTCTGTGAGGGATGTTCATTTGGTGGACTGTTGCTTCAAATACTGCTGTATGATGACTCTCACTCTCTCACACACACACACACACACACACACACACACACACACACACACACACACACACACACACACACACACACACACACACACACACACACACACACACACACACACACACACACACATACACACACACACACACACACACACACACACACACACACACACACACACACACACACACAGACACACACCCACATTAGCCATCATCTAGTCGGTGAGGCCATATCTGAACTCTGACATCAAAGCGGGCCCCATGTGGAAGGCCAAACACGCCACACCCCCCCTCCCCACCGTCATGCTGCTGTCAGCCAGCCTACCAGCCGAGTCACACAGGAAACCTTGGATGACTCTCTTATTTTCACTGCCAGCCACGGCATCGTCATCATCATCATCATCATCATCATCATCATCATCATCATCATCATCATCATCATCATCATCCTCATTACAACATACTTATAATATTTGCATAGGCTTTATGACCCTGCTGGCTCTGTTCTGCAGGAGAGCTTCCTCTGTGACACAAACAAGGTTGCATCTTGCGTTGCCTGTCTGCCTCTCTCTCTGAGGAGGTTAGGACTAGAGTCAGGGCTGCACTCAAATCACAACACGTTCCCATGCTTCTGCCACAGGTCTAGTTGGTCTACATATAGTATCACATTTAACTTAAACCTCTGAATAAATATAAATAAAAAGGTAAAAACAATGCCCAAAAGAGAAAACCGTTCCAGGGCAACATGCATCTTTAGTACATCTTCTTTACAGCTCACAAATCTACATGCAGTTGATATGTATATTTGTTGTATATTTGATGCATATTGAATCCTTTGGAAAAAAAAGGATATGATATGATACCATTTGATACCATTTATATTCTGCAAAAAAATGTGGATAACAGAACAATGTTCATGTGGATCTCTGGGCCTCTGATGAATCCCCCCCTCAGAGTTTTGCAAAGCAGAGGCCAGGGAATGTACTGCTGGTCAGATCATTGGACCTCTTGTCAACAGCACAGCCTTATTCTTCATGGCTATTCAACTGTTTACGTCACAACTAGATTATATGTCGGCAAGCGAGAGAGCGAGAGAGCGAGAGAGAGAAAGAGAGGAAAAGAGTGGGGTTCCTTTCTATGTTTTCTGTGGTGAATTAAATTGTCTGCATTACCCGATCAAACTTTATTATTGTGTTGCCTAGCGTGGGGGATTTTTTCTCGTTTCTATGACTACGACGCATGTTGTCATGCCCTTCTAATCACTTAATGGCTGTGAAGTTCAACGGTGGTTCTACACTCAGTGTGATCCAACGCTCCTTCCTCATCTGACAGAGTATACATTTAAGGACTTGGCCACATCCCCAAATATACATAACTGTACCCATTTACCCCCCCCCCCCCCCCCCCCCCCCCTCGGCCCCAAATAATAATAACAGGCATTACATACTCACCACATCATAGCACTTGACATGTAGTATGCAGTGCTGTGCAATCACAAGGTGTGCATGCAGCCAAAACACCAACACAGCCATGGAAGGTGAGTGTGTGTGTGTGTATGCATTTGTGTGCGTGCATATGTGTGCGTGTGTGTGTGTGTGTGTGTGTGTGTGTGTGTGTGTGTGTGTGTGTGTGTGTGTGTGTGTGTGTGTGTGTGTGTGTGTGTGTGTGTGTGTGTGTGTGTGTGTGTGTGTGTGAGTTTTTGGCCAAGGGTGGTAGTACACACTAGCAGGTCACTCTAATTATGCTTGCCTCTGATGTCATCGATTCTTAACCACTCCCCCCCTTCTTTACAGAACCAGTTATGAATACCAGAGGAACATATGTAAACCATTACTCCATATGCTAGGTTCCTTAATATTGCAACGCTGGCTGCGTGGTAATGGTACATTCGCTAAACAGGCCCGAAGGAGAACCCGTGCCATGTTGTAAACTGAACACAGCCAACCTCAGTTTGCAGTCTTAGGTTGTTGTTTTTGATCTGCTCCTTGTTGCTTTACACATGTTTGTTGCCGCAGTGCTCATCCACCCTCCTGGTATTTCTGCTGTTTTTACTATTCACACACAGCATCTTACATCGATAAGGATGTCAACAATTCTTGCCAGCCATCACAACGAAAACCTTTTCAGGTTGTTAAACGCGAGGCGTAACGCTTTTTTTTTTTCTTTCTTGGCCTTTAGTTAAGGCCAAGAAAGAAAAAAAAAAGTGTGTTCTTAGTGTCGCACAGTGGAGAAGCGTCTGGTGTGATCGATGCCTGAAGAGGCTCGAGGCGGGGAAAAGGTGATGAACTACTGAGTTAACCGTTGCCGAATCGTACACAAAATACAATCTTCATGTAGAGTTTGCTGCAGCTGTTGACTGTTTTTGATAGATTAAAGGTCCAGCAGGTAGAATTCAGTAGCATCTAGCAGTGAGGTTGCACATTGCAACCAACCGAATTTTCAAACAACTACGGTGGTCTGTACAGGCCTGAATCGTTGAAGGTGGTAAAAGGTATTTTCTATTTAGCCAAAAAGCAATAATCCTTTCATTCCAACCGAGGTCGATGTTCAGTGGCCATGGTCACTAAACATGATTTAGGACATGCACGGCGCGGCGGAGCAACTACGTACCTAAGGTGTGCAGCTAAAAGGTTAAACAAGAAGAAACAATGGGTTTGTAAATACCAATCGAGACCGAGAACTCTACAGTAAATGCAATGGATTAACTGTTTATATTTAAAAACAGTTTTGAAATAGCTTTCTTTCTCAGTCCATTAATAGAAACAACATTTCATTGTTTGCCGTATCGATTATGCCATTGTTTATTTGAGTATAAAAACAGTAATATTTGCTTAAATTGCTTCTGAACTTCGATATCGTTACAGGGTATTGAATGGGTTGTGCGCCATGAAGCCAGAGATGTTCTTTGTCTGTCTGTTGTTTCTGCTTCCTTTTTGACACATGCTTTCATTTATTCCTCTGTTTTATTCCCTTCCCTATTTTTTTTTTATCTCAGAACAAACCCGCTCATAGCTTTCAACATGAAGGAAGAGGCCTGAATCAGGGCCGGGATGGGAGTGGAGGTCCATGTGGGAGCATAGAGGAGACTCAGAGCCGTCGCGGCTCTGCTATGCGATGCGACTTGTGTTTATTATCACTGTGTGTCATTAGCGCTGAAGTCATTCTCAGTGTCTGTCTCTCAGGCAGAATCAGTCCATCCGCAGGTTGGCTGAAGTTGACACGAGTTGGCAGACGGAAGATGACAGATTATATATCTTGTCATCCCATTGGTTTAATCAAGTCCATGTGGCAACGATCACGCAATTGCGAGAGCAAACAGCGCACCTAAGGTAAGATGATGTCAGAGAAATTATGAATGGATTTTTCCAGCCATCGCAATCCAGACGCACCTGCAAGTATTCTTTTTTTCCACTAAGCTACAAGAAGGTAGCCTGCACCTATTTCCAGGGCGGATGAGTGATTGATTCATGGTGGGTTTCTCAGCAGAAGGGCCTGAACTCTGAGGAACCATGTGCACAGAGACAAACACCCCATGGCACATGCAGGAACATATAAAACACACATGGGTAGAATTGGCACTGGTTCTTACTGGAATTCACTCTGGTTTTTTTGTTGCCTTTTAAGGCTTTCCGCATCCTCATATCTATGTATCTATCCATCTGTCTGTCTGCCTGTCTGGCTGCCTGTTTGTCTCTCTGTCCATCTGCCTCACTGTCTGTCTGTCTGTCTGTCTGTCTGTCTGTCTATATGTCTGCCTGTTGCCTTATTTCTGGAAGGTCTCACTAAATAATGTCTCTAATTAATGTATTTAAATCACAACAGAATTACAGGTGTCAAATACATTCAGCAACATCTGTTGTCTATCTGTCAACGTCTGCACATTGTTATTCATGTGAAATGCTTCAGCAACACTGTTGATAAGAGGCCGCTTAGGTTTAAGTCTTTCGCCTGACATTTAATTGCATTATTTTTTGTTTTACATGTTAAAGAGTCATAATGGGCACGGCTACTAAGTCTTATAAGGAGAGGTGTGGAACACTTCATCTACACCTACAGCCAAAGTCTGCAATACTGGAATTTCCTAATTCCATTTGCATTACTTACACTGCTACTCGTTAGAAATAACTGCAGCACAGTCTAGTAATGTAACTTTGAGCCTTGAATACATTGAAGCTTACTATTACAGTAGATCTTCTACATCACAAGATACACACACACGCACGCACGCACGCACACACGCACACACGCACACACGCGCACACACACACACACACACACACACACACACACACACACACACACACACACACACACACACACACACACACAACACACACACACACACACACACACACACACACACACACACACACACACACACACACACACACACACACACACATCCCTTGTTATTTTAGCTTTGCTTGAATGCTGGGAATTTACGTTTTGGGTTCTGCAAGTCTAAACACATGTAGCCCGATAATCGAACACACACACACACAAATACACACACACAACCACCTTGCCTGTCCCAAATGTGAAAATGTACAATCTTAATAAAGTTGTGTCTTGTCCATGTGGCACTGGGACCAGAGAACCAAAGATCTGAGCAGCAGCGTGAGGACGGTCTCTTCTTGATTCTGGAAACATTCCACTCAAGTCGTCTCTTGCCAAAATATGTGGATATTTCAGAAACCGTGGGGAAACAAATGATTTAATTTGATTAAGCTTAGTCATCGATCAGGAACAACAAGAAACATGTTCTTTATTTCTCACAGAGCACGATGAACCCGGTACCATTGCTCCTCAACACAACGGCATTGCCACGCTGTAGATAGACACATGCCTTCTTCCTTAAGGACCAAAAGAATAGCCCACAGCGGACCACAAAAAAACACCAAAAAAGCGAGGGCCACTGTTGAAAGCAAAGCAGAGTTCCTCTGAAACCACGACCAAACAAGGATCTGCTGTGACAAATAATGGAAGCCACCGTGTGCCAGAGATCTCTGCGCTTTCAATGTGTCTAAACAAAGTAGCTCCCCACAAAACCAACAGAGCTCATTTCAATTATGTTAAATATCGCTCGAGTTTCAGGGAGTACAGATGTTTCGGAGGGGGCCCTTGCCAAAAAAATAACATTGTGTGTCCTTCTTGGAGGGCTCTTCTCACAGAAACCAGAACTGATTTTTAATGAAAGGCCATGCTTTACGCACAGCAGTAGGATACTTGCAGCGGGAATTAGTTGAAACCACCAACATATGCCACTGCATCCAAATCAGAACCAGTGGTGGGGTCCGACGAAGGAGTCCTCAGCGCATGGGAACATATTTTACACCCTCAGGGACAGTTTCCAATACAAAAGCATAATAACATCACTGCTTTTCAGCTCGTTTTACAATGCTTTCATGCTCACAATGTGTTCCTGCTGGACGCGAGTGCTTCTGATGTATCGTCCCAGCACGGGTCGCTGTAGCTGAAGGCTGCTTGACAGTCGGTTGGCGTCGACCTGGCATCCAAAGTCAGGATTGGTGGCATGAGATGGTGGTTCTTTCTTACGTGATACTATTTACATATATATATATATATATATATATATACTATTTACATATATATATATATATAAAAATTGAGAATCAAATGTGTTTCATGTACATTTATTTGAGAGAAACACTTTGAAAGTGTTTAGTTTTAAATAATGGAAAAATGCTCATTTGAACTGAAATTGTCTTTGCATGTCATGGTTCAGGTCTCTGCCAGAAGCACAAGCAGCCAAAATTCCGGTTAATAAATTAAAATGGCACCATATTGTTTCAAAGGAGCGAAGGACTTTAGTTTTCCGCTCACTCCGTATCAGACGCAGGTCCATTGTTCACGCCTGTCCCGACACAGCCCTGCTTCGGGAAATTCAGTCAAATCTAATTTAAATATATCTCTTGTGATGGCCTTTAGTTTCCCTGTATCTCATGTTAGTGTAGGATAACAAAGTAGGATATTTTAGCACCACATTGAGTCTGCGTTTCCATACATAAGCCGGTGTTACAACACAGGGGAAGTTTCAAGTTTCGGTTACCGACCAGGGCTTCCAACTGATTAAACCCGTATAGTCGCAGCAATGAAAACGTAAAGGCCCCTGCGCAGAGAAAGAGTCAAATAAATATCTGTTTGATGTGGTGGAAAAATATTGAAACAAGAAGTGTAAAGGTTCTGGGGTCAGAGCGGGCTGCTGAATTATTCAAAGAAGTCACTTGAGGAAAACAGTGCAGAGTGAAGGAATTAATGAACCAACGGTTTATTCCCCAGTTGTAAAAACGAAGAAATAAAAGAGAAAAATATATACCGTCCCATACTTAGTAAGATCTGTGCCCCAACAGCAACACCGTCATGGCCAGTAAATATGGGGTTTGGTGCGGGGTACTCTTCCATTGCACTTGTAATTGGCCGCATTTCTTTCATGATTGAGTGTTTAGTGAGTCAACAGAGATCACACCGTGCCATTACATTTACACAGGCGTGGCCGTTTCTCTTCTGGGTGACTTGTGTTTGAACGCTCAAACGCTCAAAGGTTTCTCCTGTTTAAGAAAAGATTAGTTGTTCCATTGATGTGAAACCTATTTTTCTTTCAATTCACAATGATTGGAAGCAATATTTGGGACGTAGGGATTGCATTGGGAAAGTTTTGGAAAGCAGTAATCTTTGGATTTGCTGGAAAACTACAACTCAAAATGCAGAACCCTGGGACATTATGCTTTTCACTGTATCGTTTCATGTCTCAGATTGATACTGAGCAGAAAATCACTGTCATTTGGAAAAGTCCTGTTGTATCTATACCAGTATTCCAATTTGTTGCCCATATACCTTTAAGGACTGTAGGCAGTAACTATAAAATACGTTCATCACATTCCATACACAAATTATATATATATCTGAGACACAAATGTAGTGAAAGGAAATATAGCATATATAATACACATATGTAATAAACTGGCATTAACAAAGTTTGCTGACATATTTGTAACTATATTTTTTGAGAATTATGAGAATGAGAATTATGAGAATTATTATCCAGTGAGACTAACCAATCGACAAAGGTTTGCTATTCTTTTGAGGAGAGAGGGGTAAGAAGCGATACCTTCACACGCTGTATCCAATAACCATGTGCTCCTGCCTAGGAAAGTCGGACAGCAATCCGTATTTCAAAGCACATTTGCCTTTGAATGTGTTGGAAAAACATCAGTGGTGATAATCACTGAGGCTAACACTGAGCTAAAAGCTACCATTCCAAAATGTTTGACAGCCATACGCACACACACACACACACACACACACACACACACACACACACACACACACACACACACACACACACACACACACACACACACACACACACACACACACACACACACACACACACACACACACACACACTCACACACACACACACACAACAAACAAACTGCACAACAGAGAGAGCTGCAGTTGGACTAGCAGAGCAGCTGACCATAAACATACTGTGTTGCATGACAAATAATTGCACTTCTACCCCTTTGGCTCAGATGCACATTTTTTAGGCCTGAGGCACATTGAAATTGTCTACAAATTATTTTGGGACTTGTTCCTTTCGATTAAATCACAAAGTTGTTAAATAGCCATAAAATGCTTGGTTTATGGTTTCGATCAGCTCTCTCGGCATGAGAATAGAATTTGCCGCGGAGCCATGAGTGAGCCTAATGGGCAGAACAGTGTAACCGGTCGCACAGCGGTAAATTGGGGGTGGATTTATGAAGGAGTGCTTACGGCCTGACGATATCAAAAACATTTGGGCTCTTTCCCATTTTTCCGTGCAGTGGAATTGTCTTGATCTTTAAAATCACACATTTTATTGCACGAAAATAACAGTTATGGTTCCATGGGGATAGCTTTAGTTATTTGAGGGGTTAAAAGAAAGAAAATAAAAGAAAGACTACATTTGGATATCCTTCCTGTGTTTTCCCTTTCTTTTTTTCCTCTCTTCTTTTTGCATGATGCTCTTAAACATCACCCCCTCCAAAGCTCTGGAATCGGTTAAGTCAGCCATTAGATTTGATTCCTCCAATTAGCCTCTCCGCGTTAGACACAATTTATTCAAACAATTACATTCTAGAGACCATGTCTGGGTCTTTGCCAAGGGGTGAACTCGAATCCCTTCAATTGTGAAGGCATTTAACAGCCCTATTCTAAATAATTTGGTGAACTTTCAACTTTACTTTAAGGCTAAAACACTTAGCTTGTATAGGCTATGAATCATTCCCGTATTCAACTCTATTTATCAACCTCTCTATATTTGCCTCAATTCCATTTGTATTATGTTGATAATATTAATACCAGGGCCATAGTATACTGTATTCACACTAGCAATCTTAACAAGATTGAGGCATAGCTCTGTAACAGTAATTGTTTGTGATACATTGTTTTCATGTCAATAAAATAATAATAAAAATCATGGAACTGTAAGGAACGTTCCTTACTTATACAATGTGATTTTTGTCTTTTGAATAAGCAGGTCGTTTTTTGACCGCTCTAACATTCAGTTTAACCTATAATTGTCAACGATGCACAATGTACTTGTCTTCACTACACAAGTCATCACCACCTCCTAGGCCATGATACTTATTGTAGAAAATGTTCTCATCCAAGCTAATTGTCCTTGGAAAAATGCAGCTTAATCATGTTAAAAGTGTTGACTATTGTTTTCTGCAAAAAAAAAATTCTCATGCCATTTTCATGTTGCTCGTGCACGCTCTTACGCGCCGACTCAAGGGAGCTTATTCAGCAGAACCTGTACTGTCAGTGAACTGTGAGCGAACTGTGCTCTGCTAGTAACACCAGTGGGGGGGTCAGAAGGCCAGCTGACCGAGTGGAAGGGACCTGCTCTCACCTTCCTGGCCTTCACAGTTAAACGCTCTGTAGCTGTGTGTGTGTGAGTGGCTGTGTGTGTGTGTGAGTGGGTGTGTGTGTGTGTGTGTGTGTGTGTGTGTGTGTGTGTGTGTGCGTGCGTGCGTGCGTGCGTGTGTGTGTGCATTGTAATCGGGGAGGGGGGGGGGGGGGGGGGGGGGTGTTGGGGATCTGCTGGAAGGCAGCAACCACCTTTTCCTTTCCCTTTTCCTCTGGTGTGAGGAGGAAGCACACCAGAGGAGGGGGGGGGGGTAATGGAACTGTGTGTGTGTGTGTGTGTGTGTGTGTGTGTGTGTGTGTGTGTGTGTGTGTGTGTGTGTGTGTGTGTGTGTGTGAGTGTGTGTGTGTGTGTGTGTGTGTGTGTGTGTGTGTGTGTGTGTGTGTGTGTGTGTGTGTGTGAGTGTGTGTGTGGTGAGGGGCGGTAGGGACAGAATGTGGGTCCCTTGGGTTGCCGGGTCCGTCTGTCTGTCAGTTTACCCATCTGGGTGTCCTGCCCCAAACACATCCTCCGTTTATCTCTCTCCGCAAAACACACACACACACACACACACACACACACACACACACACACACACACACACACACACACACACACACACACACACACACACACACACACACACACACACACACACACACACTCTGGGAGCCACCTCTGACTCACCTTCCCTCTTGTGGAAGCTGTTAACATGTCGTCGCTGCCAGGGACAGCGTCTACTGTTCACGGCTCCCTGTCCCCCCCGGACCACCCCCTACTAAATCACCCCCCGCCTTCCTCCTGCCCCCTCGCTGTTCGGACAGTAGCAGTGAAGGACATTTCCCTCCACGCCTCGGGGTAAAGCTCGGGCCAGGTCTGTGGGTGTGTGTGTGTGTGTGTGTGTGTGTGTGTGTGTGTGTGTGTGTGTGTGTGTGTGTCTGTGTGTGTCTGTGTGTGTGTGTGTGTGTGTGTGTGTGTGTGTGTGTGTGTGTGTGTGTGTGTGTGTGTGTGTGTGTGTGTGTGTGTGTGTGTGTGTGTGTGTGTGTGTGTGTTTGCCAATACATACAGTATTACCCTGAATACTGTGCCTGCTGCACAACCACCCCCGGCCCCCACTCCTCTTCATCCCATCATGCATCTTGCTAGTTCAACTGTTTCTGAAAGCTCAAAAATAATCATTATCTTTATCAATAGCGGTTGAGGAATGCCATGAAAAATTGAATCATCCCACACATGCACACACACACACCCACACAACGAACAATCGCTCGAGTCCATTTCATGTTAACTGGTCATTGAAACTTCCTATTGGCCAGGGACGGCCTCACAGCAATGCTGGTGTTGGTGTTGGTCCAATGCCAGCTTCTCCTGCTCACAGAATGTAGGCATCAAGATCCCTGCAAACATTTCCCATGATAAGTTTTCTTTTTAATCTTTCCCTTGAAATGTTTGACATGTTAAAAGCAGGGAGATATATTATACATCAATACTTCTCCTGACCATAAACTACTGGTTCATTTCATGTGTCAGGTTTAAAAGTAAGTTTAGATTAGATTAGTACTACATATGTGGCAAAAGGTAACAAAGTCAAAATACTTTGTTACAGTACTTAAGTTGTTTTTGATTGATTTGTATTTGAGTTTTTACTTATCGTTCCACCTTCACTTTTACTTTCAGAAATAAAACAGTACTTTCATTCCAATACCTTTGCAGTGAACTCATGATTACTCGCTTATCCTCTGACCGACCAACGGACGACTTCACAAGAGAAACATCTGTCACCATAGTTACCACAAATGTTTACCTATAGATGGACTTTTTTAATTTTACTTATTTGATACTCAAATACAATCGAACCCAGATAAATACTTTTATTACTACTTTAATTTGATCAACTTTATCACTTTTACTCAAGTGTTTTTCTTACGGAAGCCCTTCACCTCCACAAGAGTCCCTTTTAACTTTTATCCTTACTTGTTGATCAGCTGCATAAACCTGACATTTTCTGACGTCTTGTCGTCTTACCATCTGACTCATGTTATCTAAATCTCGTTCAGGGGTCATAGGTCTGCTACTCTTTGTAGCGTGGGAGTAGCATGACTCCACTGCTACCTGTGACCCGCTACATGAAAGGAGCTGACCTATATTAAGTGTTACGAGCGACACCTTGGTTTGTCCTAGCATGACGCCTGTGTGTGAGATTGATCTCCTGGCTACATTAAAGACATACTACCACTCCTACTACCATCACCAATTCAAGGAATCAATCAAATCAATGGAATGAGGCAGTCCCCGGCCGGGTACGTGGTGCTCTGTATGTAACTGTACAGTGTGTTCTTCAGTCTGGCGTCGGCTGTAAAATGGTCTGTTCCTGTTCCAGGTCTCAGTGGTGCGAAGAAGCCCATTGTTTTCAGTCCGAGTACAGTACTGCCGCCCCCCGCCCCCCCACCCCCCACCCATCCGAACTCGGGGCAGGGACCGGCCCGTCCCCCCTGTGCTGGACCAGACAAGTGTCACGTACGCCTCCCCCAGACCATCGCAAACAACCCAGCTGCACCTTTGGTGTACACAAACGGCATTGCCCAGGTCTGGTTTAATTTTAGTCGGATTGTCGTGTGTGTGTGTGTGTGTGTGTGTGTGTGTGTGTGTGTGTGTGTGTGTGTGTGTGTGTGTGTGTGTGTGTGTGTGTGTGTGTGTGTGTGTGTGTGTGTGTGTGTGTGTGTGTGTGTGTGTGTGTGTGTGTGTGTGGGTCCCTGGCTGCTTAGGTATCTGATGATAGACTGATGAGTTCCTGGCTTCGAGAGAAACAGTGAGCAACAAGCTGGCCATCCTCTCAGCCAGGCACCTTCCCCTGGCCCGGCAGGATGAGTCACACACACACACACACACACACACACACACACACACACACACACACACACACACACACACACACACACACACACACACACACACACACACACACACACACACACACACACACACAAACACACTGTACACCCAAACAGGCAGAGGGAGAGAGAGAGCAGAAGAAACACAATCACACTAATAAATTACACTAATAAATAGACCTAACGGTATGCTAGCAACATGATATCCCCAACAGTAATGAAATTTTGATTGCTGAAGTTAAAATAAGCCAAACGCTATTTGGGAGAGGAAAGTGGCAATGGCTTTGGTAAATTCCCAATAAGATGAGTAGCATGTTTTTGATGTTAGGAAACGCAGAGAAGACTTGTTAGATAATTTAGAAATGCAAAACATCCTTTGACAGTCCTACTTTAATCCATGAAGGGAAAGGTACACATTTACTGATGCCTGTTTAATTTTATTATATTTTAAACTAATTGATTACAAATCCCATAGCAGATGGATGGATGTTGTAGAAGAAGCCATCTTGCCCTTTCAGCGCATTTTGTATTAACAGGCTTAGGGCAATAACGTGTGTTGAACAGTAAATGTCGTCACTCATGGTTTGAAAAAGATGATACATTGGATGGTTTTTGTTAGCGCATTGGTGTACAGTATAAAAGTAAGCAACATGTTCTATTGGGTGCATGTTGGAATTTGATATAATCATCCCTGAACTCCTCTGCCCTACATCTACTCCTCATCTTTGAGATTTTCTCCCAGACCAATTGCCAAATTTAAGTAGTACTCAAAAAGATTCTTAAAAATCATGTTTATGGCCAGAACTACTGTAAGCCCCAAGCAAACTTAGAATTTACTATAGGTCAAATACACTTCATACACTTACCAAGAGATCTTCTGTTACCTTGTCTCCCAGGGACACTGTCCTCTGGGCCAAATATCTTCTATGAATGTATGTCTTCTTGGGATCAGATGTTCCAGGGATGCATGTCTTCTGGGGACCTCTATGTTGGGGGGTAGGAATAGGGCATCGAAAACAGGCTGACTTTATTGGAGTCCCTAGAAGGATCAGAGAAGGCTTCGACCCAGGAGTCACTAACAATCTGCTCTGTGAGGACCTAGAGAACTATTGGTGCTGCCAAGGGCTGTTCAGCTCTGCTGTGCTAAGCCTCGTGTTTGTCCTTAACGTAACCCTGTGCTAATCCGGCCAATCGATGTAAATACCAATGTGTGAGTAAGATATTCACTGGAGACCAAACACCAAAGTGGACTTTGATGAACAGATGGTTACAATTGTGATTGAAGACAAGCAATCATCTACATGTGTATACCCTTGTGGAGGTCTAGTTAAGAGCATAGTTACTTTGTCAGTGCAAAAAGTTCTTGATTGAACAAATTATTATTATGATTGGACATGGCAGAAACCTAAAAATGTAAAATGTGTTTCTCCAGACCAACAATGTCATCGGCTGATAAGATCTGGCTAATCTAAAGCCTTAACTTTAAGTTAAAATGACAAATATTACTACCACTACTATAAATATTAAAACATTGCAACATGCAACATTTTGGGGTACCAGGATCATGACAAAGATTGCCTTATTCTTGTCCTTGAGAGCGTAGATGCTTAAAATCAGGATACTAGGGTCATGTCAAAACAAGTTACAGAGAAATACAAACAATAGTAAACCTAACAGCAAAATGATAAATGGGCTTTTCAAATGAGATAGCATTTTAGAGTTTGTTCAGAACACATAGTTTTTGGTGCTCTTGAGCTCAACTTTTCCAGGTGTTGGAAGACCCAAGCTCATGCTGTATGCCAGCAGCAACACAATCACACTCAAAACAACTGACACCTTGCTCCTGTCATGCAACGTTGTCTGGCTCTCCAGGGACACCCAACACATTGTCGAATTCATTTAAACTAAATTACTTTAGCAGAAAGAGACAAAAAGCATTCCGTAAGTTTTAACCTCACAAAACAAATCTTGCTTCTCACAACATTTGCAACGATAAGTTTTGGACTTCCATTGAAGAATGTTGATGCAAACAAAAAGCCAACCATACATTGGAGAGGTGCAAAGCAGGCCGAAATATCAACCCCAAAAAAATCATATCTCCTCGGGTAGATATATGATCAACCATGTGCATCAATATGAAAGACAGGAATGATGGATTCCCTGAAGCAATTAGGGAAAAGAGAATCACATTCATCCAGAACCGATTCTCAGAGCATTTCAGTCCCAAATCAGTGACCAGATATATTGCATTCCAACAAATGACAATAAAATGATGTCTCTTTTGTGTTTCCTACAGCCCCTTTAAGACCAGGTACCCCAGCTCTCATTTGATGAGATCGGGTAGATCAAAGTTAATGAATAATGTGCAACCTAATAAATACAATAGTACTTTTCCTATTCCAAATGCTGATGAACGCAGAAGGCAGGAAGAGAGGTGCTTCTCTTTGGCTCCTCAAGTGAAAGAATAGAAAAAATATAATCCTAACATAAAATATGCATACCAATATAAAAAGCACTACTTAAACTTTTTCATATTGCTTCTAAACTAGAAGAAGAATAGTATTTTTGTTTTTTTATTTTAAATAAAATCCTTCCCTTACTTCATGCACACCTTGCAGGTGTGTGTTATCGGCTATAATGACAATTACTTGGTGGAGCTATAACTGAAAGAGTATGTGATTGGCTAATATTAGGTTACGTATAAGTTCAGTAAAAGAGAGGAATGAGGCCACTGAGGCCAGTGAGATAACAGTGAGGAAGCGTTCACAAATACGGACACTGATTTAATTTAAGAAGAAGACGTGTACCAAATATGTTGCGGTTTGGTTGCAAATAAATGTAATTTCTATAGCAGATGCTTTTTCAAACTCAAACCGCATCAGAATATTTCACCAATCAGCATGACACTCGGTAAGAAGCATCAACAAAGGGTTTATCTCCAAATGTGTTTTCTGGATCGATCAAATGAACAAGAAGTCTTATTGCTTGAAAGGCCATGCCAACAACTTTACCATGGCAACATAATATTTCATTTCTGAGGTTACTGGCAACTATCTGCCTGCCAAGTTCTGCGTCTCTAGCATGATAGGAAATTGACCAAAGGCAGGAAACTAATAAAAAGAATACCTATAAAAACGATAGGGATAGCTATAACTTCAGGCCTGGTACCCCAAATTATTATTAACAAATACAATAACAAGTCATATTGTTCCCAGGCAATAAAGCAAGCAACTACAGTAAAAAATATTTTATTTAGAAAATGACTATTCATTTGAAAATAAGTTTAGGAAATCCAGTGATATAGGTAAATAATCAATTGGGTTAAAGTGCAAAAATACAATTAGATATATATGTACAAAAATAACATTGGAATGTGATACTACGGAAGGAGAAAAAAGGTTGGCTATGCAAACATGGCTTGAATCATATTAAGAATGTTTACAAAAAAAACATTGCAAAAGAGATGGCCTGTCCCATTTTTATGACATCTTTAGATCAAAGGTGTCAGTCTTAGGAAGCAGCCATAAAATATATTTATTTTCTTCTTGATGTTTCAGATAAATCTGTTTATGCATATCAAACGTATTCTCAATCACTACTCCCCTGCTTTTAGGTTTTTATCTGAGAACGGAAGCACGGCACATCATAAATATCCTCTGCAGACCTTCCCAAGTGAACAGGAAAACATACATGTATGTATATATATATTTAAATATATATACATATATATACGCATACATGTATTTGTTTATGTATATTTGGCTGGTGATACATTTCTTCCCAGAACAATCTTCCCATGTTGTACAAAACCACTCGACCATTAGGAGAGATGTTTGCCAAAGTTGAGATGATGAGGGAGAAGTCTTGGGTTGTGGTAGATTAAAGATAGTTAGCAGTTCTCTTTGGATTCATTTGTTTTTTCCAGTGTCCCTGTCTTTTAAAAAGAACAAAAAAAAAAAAAGCTGACAAAAAAGAATCACTTGATCTTGGCCGGCTTTAGTTCCTTGACTTGCATGTGCAGCGTCTTGTGCACGGCCAGAGTCCTTGACTGGCAGAATCCTTTGCCGCACTCCTGGCATTTGAACGGCTTCTCTTTGGAGTGAATGTACCTGGGAGGGAAGAGCAACGGAAAAGCTGTCAGTGATTTAAAATAAAAAATTTTAAGCCACCCCCCCTCCTCGCACAAGATAACCCCTTCTCACCCCACCCACACCTAACACACACACACACACACACACACACACACACACACACACACACACATACACACACACACACACACACACACACACACACACACACACACACACACACACACACACAGACTTTCTTTGATCCCCAATACTTTCACACCTCGCTAACACCTACTGTTGCACCTTCTGACGGCACATCTACCAGTCTTAACACACTCACACCGTCTTAATACACACAAACACACACACACATGTCTTAATACACACAAACATCACAGACACAAACAGACAAACACAAACACACTTACTTAACGCACAGCCTTTTAACACCTAAACCATCTTGATACACACACGCGACTGAAAGTACTTCTCTACAAAGAGCCGCTAGACACAGCCTCAGTGCTAACAGTGTGATAATACTCCTTTCTCCGAAGGACGAATTTCTGACCAAAGATGATTGACAATTACTGAAACCGCCCACTGGCGTTTCGGGCGACGGGTGAACAAGCCGGCTCTTACCGGTGATCTCGGAGGTGGTCCTGCCTCCGGAAGGCCTTGTGGCAGATGTCGCAGGTGTAGGGCCTCTCGTCCGTGTGCGTGCGCTCGTGGATCAGCAGGTTGTAGGACTTGGTGAAGTGCCGGCCGCAGAACTTGCACACAAACTCCTTCTTGGTCTTGGAGGGCAGCCGGCCACGGGGGGGCTTGCGCTCGGGCGAGGACGACGACGTCAGCTTGGCCACGTCCAGCAGGCAGCCCAGCCCGGCCGCCGCCCCCGCGGAGGACCGCTTCAGGGGCGCGTTCTGCAGCGCCGCCGCCGCCGCCGCCGCCCCGGCCACACTCAGGTCCTCAGCCTTCAGCGGGTCCTCCTGGGTGGCGGCGGCGGCCAGGTTGGCAAAGTCAAAGCGGGGCTTGCTCTTGGAGCCGCGCGGGCCGGTGGTCGCCCCCGGCTCCTGCTTGGGCTGCAGCAGGTGGGGGAAGATGGGGATGGCGGTGGAGGCCATGGCGGCGGAGAAGTGGGCGGGCAGCTTGGCGATGGCGCAGCGCGGCAGGCCCAGCGGGGGGTAGCCCAGCGTCCACTGGTGGAGGTGGATGGCGTGCAGGGCGCTGAAGTTGTAGAGGCCCGGGAAGTGGTCGGCGGCGGCGGGCAGGTGGAGGCCCGTGGTGGAGCTCTGCAGCAGAGAGTAGTTGGCCAGCTGGGCCAGGGAGGGGTGTAGGGGGACCGGAGCCGGGAGCGTCTTGCTGCCCATAGCTGCTGCAGTCACCTGGACGTTCCTACTGAGAGAGAGAGAGAGAGAGAGAGAGAGAGAGAGAGAGAGAGAGAGAGAGAGAGAGAGAGAGAGAGAGAGAGAGAGAGAGGGAGGGAGAGAGAGAGGGAGAGAGAGAGAGAGAGAGGGAGAGAGAGAGAGAGAGAGAGAGAGAGAGAGAGAGAGAGAGAGAGAGAGAGAGAGAGAGAGAGAGAGAGAGAGAGAGAGAGAGAGAGAGAGAGAGAGATATTAGTTTCATACTGTTTGTATGTGTACAGAAGATGGATATTTTAAGCATGTCATTTAGTGTATAAGCATGTCATTTAAGTATCTAGCTCTAGGTTCATACAGACAGATACACACACACACACACACACACACACACACACACACACACACACACACACACACACACACACACACACACACACACACACACACACACAAACACACACTATGCAGATAAACACAGACACGTCTTATCTTGAATCCAATACACATCAAGTACACATCTTGACAATGGAGCTGAATGGCCCTCAGTTATCAGCAGCAGGAGAGCAGCATGTCACCGGCCCCTAAAGTATAGCCACAGATAGCTCTCTGCCGGGCAGTTCCAGGACAACTACAACATGTAGGCCTGTTTCTCAATGTAACCCTCTTTCTGCTGCATGTTTGATCAGCAGTTACACTAACCACCCACTCAAATACCTTCACTGTCCTACCAGCAAAACCCCATGGTTTTATATATGTATATAAATATATATTTATTAATTCACATAACTACAATGCAGTCCAATGTGTTTCAAATCAGAATCACAATGTTAATAATTAATTTAACAATAGTAAGGAATGTAGTTTGTTTGTCTCAGCGCACAGTCCACTATATTGTGGTACTGTTCTTTCCGTAAGTGAGTTCTGTCATAAGTTACATGGTTTCATTTTTACTTGATCTATCATGTATCCGTATCCTTGCCATCCTGTGTGTGTGTGTGTGTGTGTGTGTGTGTGTGTGTGTGTGTGTGTGTGTGTGTGTGTGTGTGTGTGTGTGTGTGTGTGTGTGTGTGTGTGTGTGTGTGTGTGTGTGTGTGTGAAAGACACACAGTTTCTCTGCACACACACATACACATGTGCACTCACACATACTGTACACACACACCAACATGCACAGAGGCCAAACGTGTGTCGGTGAAGGTGAACACAAAACAATTGGCAGGCTGACATTCATGAAATACGCGAGCGAGAGAAGACAGTGGCATTCTGTGTTTGGTGTGGGTGTTTCCTTTTCATAAAACATGCCCGGGGCTGTCTGAGAGCAGGTAAACAGAATGACAGCATTCAGACCCAGGAATACCAGAGCGCTGTTAAATCAAGTTTGATAAGGACTAACAATAGACAATAATGTATCTTTGTATCCAGGGAGGCTTTGACAGACAGGATCCATTGCAGGAAAGTTTTGCCATCTTGGCTCATCCGACAGATCTGGAGGTGGAATTTTTTTTTTCTATTCTGATTTTCTTTTACTTACAACCTGACCTGAAATCCATGAGGTTAGACAGAGGACTCACTTATGGTTCTCCTCTGCTGAGACTGAAACCTCATATATTTCGGGGATATGTTTTTATTTTTTCAATGTTTGAACCAGTCATTCAAAGGAATATCAGAGACATGCTTTTCCAACGGCTGAACATAAAACAGTGGATCACTTCAATCGAAATAATGTCATATCATCTAATTTTTTTTTGAGACATGAGATAAATATTTGACTTCCTAACTGATCTGAATTTCTACATTATTGTCCACTAAATTGCATTACTTAAGCATTGTAGGCCTATGCTAATGAACCCACGTTTGAAGTGAAAAAAGAAAAAACGTGATACATTTATCCATTCATTAAAACCATTACAATGAGTCCAGGAGCACACAGAAGTAAAAATCATTAAGTCTGAAACAAAAAACAAAAAAAAACTGGATGTTAAGCTCAAAAAGACCCCTGCAGTGTGTTCTGTTCTGATCATGACGCAGAAGTAATTGACTTTTACTTAGGAGGTCATTAGTGGAGATAAGCACTTGCTCCTGAGCCGTCTCATATCCTTAACCCTTTGATGTGTCTGCATACCAATGGCCACATAAGTCCAAACAGCGATGTGGCCCGGCTCTTTGGTGAGCACTGTTACATGTAACGCCTTCCGAGGGGCCTCTGCGCGCTCGGAGCTGTCGAGGTGTGCGCCGCCGCATGAAGGTGAAACACCTCAGCAGCAGGCATGATCAAATTAGGGCGAAGCGTGACACGAGCTTGTCGTAGACATTTCAATTACAAAGTCACCTATATTAAACAGTATCAAGGCTATAAACGAATTTATGAGTTTTACACCACTGATCCAGATAGTCTGTGTGTGGAGTGCGGAGCTCGCAGGCGCGCAATATGCGGTGAAAATACCAATATGCAACGATGTTAACGGATCAGCCTTCCCCCACAAACTGGACCCTTCGTTCACTTGCATCATTCTTATTTTTAAAAACGTATCAAGACATTGCTGTGGTTGTGTTTTTTGATGCCGTGCGTTGGTGTAGCAGGCCGACAGCGTGGATCAGACTCAAAGGCCGATACATTTGGGCACGACCACATCTCCACTGAGGTGATGAACAAAGGGCAAAGGGTTCCCCTTATCACACCTGGCTACCTCTCTCTCTCTCTCTCTCTCTCTCTCTCTCTCTCTCTCTCTCTCTCTCTCTCTCTCTCTCTCTCTCTCTCTCTCTCTCTCTCTCTCTCTCTAAACACTCTCATCGTTGAGCTGCATGACACGACCGAGGCTCATGGTAAGCCACTGCAATTGAGTCTAAATCAGTTACTTTAGGGCCTAGACAGGCGTGCGCTAAGTTGACATGTGGAGCCAATACAGCGTAAAGATTGGCTTCAAAACGTTGACTCGGTCCCTGTGTAGCGGCTCTGCAGGGGTGTCTAACGGGATGTGTATTGGCCGACTTCAGAGCGCTTCCCTCGTTAATACTTGCGGCAATTAGTGAAAGCTTTGTGGACTCTTTTGTTCACTGAACTGAGCCTGCAGGCCCGTATAGGAAACAGGCAATCCATGGGGCGACTCGTGTTGTATGCAATGTTTGAAGACAATCTATTTTGATGGATTTAAAAAACAAAGATAAACATGAGGAAATTCAGTTTTTAAAGTCGATTAAAGGATATGAGGAGATTTGTTAGGGATCATATGAAAAAATGCTACCGTTTAAACCATGAAAAAATATAGGCCCAATAGTGGTAGGCATAGACTATATTTAATCTGTACATTTATTAATCTTCAAAGTGGCGTTAAAAAGAACGAATGTTTGAAGATAAATGGCATGAAATCATTTTTCCCGAAATAATTTGATTAAGGTCTCATGTTAAACAGCTATTTAAAAGACAACTATAATCAGATCAAATGGCTGGTGATATAATATATATTTTATGGCCTGTTCAGAAAATGTTCACATTTAAAAGATATAAACTACAATGGCCCGATGGAGTTCATCTGCCAGCAGGAACATGGGTATCTCCGTGAAAAGCTCTATAGTCAGCGATTTCAAACGACAGTATTGGACAACAAATGAAAATACATAATAATAAACATGACATTATTTAAACTCTAGTCCCTTTAGCTCTCACGTTCTGGAGTGGCTCGCATCGGAAAGGTCCCACCTGTTGCGGGACAGCCCGTGCACCTCTCCGCTAGATTCACTCAGTGGCCCATGCTTGGCCAAAATAATATTATAATGCATATTATACTATTGAAGAGGGTCTGTTATGCAAATCCAAAGCAGAAGACATAAAACGACAACATTCCAAAACCCCTTGAAACCATGACATCGCTGTTATAACCTCACATCCACGGTCATTCTATATTTCGATTTGTCCTTTCAAAGCCGCAAATATTTTACTTAAATAGACGAAAAGATATTGTAAATCTTCTTACCAAACAAAAAAGGATGACCAGGACGACTTTGCAAAAGTTCGGCGTCCCGTTGAAGAAGTTGAAATGGCTTTCGTGCTTGGGTTTCTGAAATACTTGTGCACGCTTTCTGTCTCAGACTGTAAAAGACGTGCGCATGATCAATCCGACGCTTCTGCAGACGAAGAGCATGTCACCAATAGATGCAAACGAGAAGGACTTCCAAACACTGCGTTGCGCGCAACCCAGGGACGACCTGAATCTGTTCTGCGGTCAGGACTCCAACCTCCTCTTTAATGCAACCAAAGCCCTACACCCACATGCGCGTCACTTAGCCAGCCCCCCATAGGCCACACGTTCTGCAGGGGTCTCCTCTCGCTCCACGCTGCACGGTTACACGACTGTAATGTAAAAGGATAAGGCATCGTCGCATTACGCACCACATGTTATGAAACAACCTCAGTCTGAATCCCTGTTTACATATTAAAACGTTCTGCGGTCTCTGTTCAAATAAGCACACACACACACACACACACACACACACACACACACACACACACACACACACACACACACACACACACACACACACACACACACACACACACACACACACACACACACACACACACACACACACACACACACGGATTTTATCCTCTACCTCAGAACTAGTAGGCCTTCACTGTAAGTCGCTCGGTATCAGACACTGTGAGTTAAAAAAATATATAGGCTATATATTACTGCGATTATATTTAGTATTAATAATAAAATATGTAGTAATCGAACAAGAACATATTGAATCCTTTAATATTGTTTTAGTGTCATTATTATTATTATTATTATTATTATTATTATTATTATTTATTAAGTTAGTAGGCCTAGTAGTAGTTTATTTTAATTGTCTTATTATTTGTATGTAGGCTTACTTCTTATTATTAATATAATAATAATAATAATAATAAATTACAACATGTCAAATAACATTTACATTTATTGAAGTGATCTTTAAGGAAATTACAGAGCCCATCAGGCATATTATAATCGTTTATTTTACGAGTAATTTTTGGGAATCATGTCATAAACCTAAGAGTTGTTTGTTGGGCTTTGTATCCTGCCATATTTGACCGCCGTTTGACTGGGATTTAGTCAGCTGGGACATTAAAAAGGTCCCTCACGGCAACCCCTCAGGTCTGTCAGAGCCTAACTGCCCCCTATTGGCTAAATGCCCCTTCTACCTCATCTGAACCACTTTTTCATTCATCCCAACTGTTGGAGTGTCGGGATCGCACTAAATCACTGTTCTGTTCTCAAGGGTTTCAATCGGACCTGGCAATTCAGTGACAAACAGGCCCTTTCGTGGAGCTCTGTATTTATTTTGAGTTTTCAACCATAACAGCGATCATGGATCATGGAGAGACCATGGTCATAAAGGAAACCAATATGCTTCTGTTAACTTGGTGGGAGTCTGCAAAACATTCGACTGACAATATTTAAGGGGATTACATTGGCGGAACTTCTGTTGTTTTATGAGAAAACCTGGCAGAATATGTTCAACCTGACTGGAGGAGAGAAGGCTAGCCGACAAGTTTTAATTAGTGCAACCATAGAAGTGAATCAGATGTTGCCACATAAGTCTGTCAACGCGCACGCGTGTGTTCTCTGTGTGTGTGTGTGTGTGTGTGTGTGTGTGTGTGTGTGTGTGTGTGTGTGTGTGTGTGTGTGTGTGTGTGTGTGTGTGTGTGTGTGTGTGTGTGTGTGTGTGTGTGTGTGTGTGTGTGTGCCTGTGAGCAAATGAGTGCGCGTGTAGTCAAAACACTAGTCCAACAAGTCATTGACACATGGTTTTCCCTAGGCAGCGGAAAACAATCATTCCATAGTTTTGGTCATGTAGGGCGACGGATGTGAGACGGATTTAATTACGCACGATTACGCGGTCGCTTACCAGCGCATGCGTATGGGAGCTGTCCTTACGTAGGCTATACAAACACGATATCACCGCCCACTTCAATTCCTGCCTCGGACGTCCCATCAAGAAGATGAGTCGACCACTGGCTCTGCTCTGAAGCCATGTTTACAAACCACTCACACATATTGGACAAGCTATTTACGAGTGGGGGTCAGGAGGGGGTTTCACAAGAGGATAAAGTGTAATGGCCCGATCCCTTCAATCTCAAAGGCAATGGGTTCAATTCCCCATGCCCTCACCGTACCTCGGCATCGCTAGATGCCTTTCACATAGGCCTAACCTAAAAATTCTTTATCTAGGTGACTTGACTATTTGTTTGTATTGTGGCGAGGAGCGCGGGAAGGACGAGACGGGAGCCCAGGTTAAGCGGTTATGCAAATCTCGCGCCCCTTACACCGCACGACTACGAGAGTTGGCTTTAATGAACACACACACGAGTCGACACACCAAAACACACTCAACATAACTAATTAACATAAACGGCTCGGTGACGGGAATAATAACTCAGTACCACACAGTAACGCTAACCCACCCATAGACAAACAACCCCACACAATGTCTCTTCCGCAATGGTAGGACGGCGCCTGAGGTCCAACTTGCGATGACCAGAACCATGAAATCCATAGACATATTTTGGGCACGAAATATGGGCCGCAGGTGTTTGCGCAGCGGTTTGCGCAACACGGGTTTGCAACTGGCATTGAGGAAATAATCTCGATCAGCAAATCAGCATATAGGCTACCAGCAAAACAGTACCACCTAGAGTTAAGATCGTAACATAACAACATAAACAGCAAATATGGCAGATACGTCAATCACTCCATTTATCCGTTACGTGTGTGCATTTTTTTCTGCCTGCGTTTACACGCATGCTTTTGAATGTTGTAATTTATTTAGTGCTATAATAACACTTTTCAAGGTACCAAAACGCTTTACATAGTGAGTATCTGAGTTTGTGTGTGTGTGTGTGTGTGTGTGTGTGTGTGTGTGTGTGTGTGTGTGTGTGTGTGTGTGTGTGTGTGTGTGTGTGTGTGTGTGTGTGTGTGTGTGCGTGCGTGCGTGTGTGCGTGTGTGCGTGCTGTGTACCAACTTGGGGGATGTACATGTGCATGTGTTTCATGGAAAAATATTGCATTATATACGCATAACAAAATAACCACTATGGGGACACAGCAATGATGTATTAATGGCTTTGCAAATTATAAGCACTGCTAGAAAAACGGAGTAACTTGTCAGCCAGCCAGTTGCCATCGTTGCCAATCAGGGTCCTATTTCTTTGCAAATTAATTTGACCGTGTTTCGAGCATAACACAACTGAATCAAAAGGTTTGAAATGTGAAACCTTGCCCTATTTAAAAACACAGGAGATGTATCAATAGAAACTCCAATAGCAGGTTGATGTCCCATGCAGACCTCAATATTACCCTAATAAACATTTCATAGGTCAAATAAAGATTTTGGACCCCAAGAAAGTGAAGGCTGCTTTACTGGATTTCAATAAAATAAAGACAGATGGAGGCGGTGTGGACGTGCACTGTAAAAAATAAATACATGAAAACCATGTCATCATCTGGTCCTGGATGCATAAATCCCAGCCCCTCCAAGTACGGACCAGCAGCATTTGTTTTTGCCACATTCAATTCAAATATTCAATGTTATTTATTTTCTTGCAAAGTGAATAATCCTGAGAAAGAATATGCAGTCAGTTTCCATTGGTGTGGAGGTGGGCCACATAATGCTCCTGGCTCACCCATTACACATTGGTTCAGCCGTGCAAGTAAAGGTTGTGCTAGCATGAAGGGTTTCAGAGAAGCCCTGGCCCTTATGTTTGAATCCATTCTTATATCTACAGATTTATTCGCTGTCTGATGAACCACAGGGGGAGGGATCGACTGCAGCATCTTGGGGGCGTGCCAGGCATAAGCAGAACACAAAGCACATGTAGTCAGAAATCAAAGCCTACCGCTATCTCTACATGGATTTCCATTGCACAATATCCAAACAAACCTTCCCGGCATTTCCGAGACAGAAACGTTAACGACACGTTGTGAAACACAAATCCAGCCCAACAAAAACAAACTCAAACATACCAGTGGGGTCACTTGTGTGTATGTGGTCAGGTACAGTCAGTAATTACTAGTAAATACTCTGGTAATAGGGTTGCTGGTTGTTATCCACCTGAAATATCCTTGGGCAAGACACTCTTCCTGGAGATTCAAGATCGTCACCTTGTATGATTGGACTGCGCCATCCTCTTCAAAAAGAACAGCATCATCCACCCATCCATTCATAGTCATCCATCCTTCCATTCATCTATCCAACTATGATCTGTCCATCCATCCATCTACACATCTTTCATCCATTCATATGTCCATGCATCCGTCCATCAGTCGATCGACACATCCATCCATCTATCCATCCATTAATCCATCCAGCCATAGCCAGAAATGCATTCCTACATCCATCCATCTATATATCTGTCCATCTGTCCATCAGGTCAGCCGTCTCCCAATCAGGCTACGCAGGGATTATAAGTGAGTCACTGAGACACCGTTAATGAAATGTCACTCCAACAAAGGGTCACATACACATACATAGCAGCACATACACACACACCCGTAACCCTGGCAGATTATCAAGGATCTCCAATTAACCCCGTCCATGACAGCAATCGTAGAGTAAAATTAAGAGTATAAGTATAAAATGAATTCATTCCTCAGGTTTCAACAGGGCGAAAATCATGCAATCACGTGGATGGACATGGACAGGTTGAATAAGGAAAAGGTTTGCACTTTCTGTTTGAGACAAAGCATGAAATCTGCAGGTTTGATAGAACGCCTTCTCAAGCCGAGGTGCACATGGGACCAATAAGCTAGCAGCACACACTCGATACGCAGCAATGTTACGGATCACTGCCTGCCTCTGCTGTGCAAGACTTTGGTTTCTCCGGTTGCAATTGGTCGATTGGCTGGCAGGCTACCCGAATTTTGAAAATTCTTAATTTAAAGAAATTTAAATCATCAATAAATAAAAGTTGGGTGCGTTGTTCTTGATGTATCAACTCACTGCATTCATTTGATTCGTAATCAAAAGGAGTCCATGAGTGTCAATAGATTATAGGGCATACATATTGCAGTGTTAGGGGGCTTTGGTGTGCCAATGGGGATCATGTGAGGGGATTAACAGAGCGGACATTGTGCAAACATAACCTCTATAAAATACGGTTAACAGGCACCCTTAAAAAGTACACTCTCCGACGTTTATACTTTTTAAAGGGCACACACACTACCAAACACACACACATATATAGACATACACGGGCACTCACACAAACACACAGCCACTGACACACGCATAAACATACACATATGGACGTACACATCATAAAAACAGAAACATTCACATACAGGGTTTTAAAAAAAAAAGATACACACACACACACAGACACACACACACACACACACACATTTCAGTCCCGCAGCACACATGCATGCACTTACACAAATGCACCAATGCACCAATGCACTCATATCATGTCGCTTCTTTTTTTCATAAACTCCACAAACCGCCGATGGACATTGCGAGTCAGGTTTAATTAGGCCTCAAAACTCAATCCTCCAAGCAAGTATAAATTCCTGTCTGCACCTGGCCCTGCGATGGAGGCTCCCAGGGAAGACACAGCCTATTTTCATTAGAGCGATGCGAGCGGCCCCATTGCCTTCATCCCTGCTTGTGGTGGAGGTATCCTGAAGTGTGGTCGTGAGTGGTGATTAGTGTGGCTGATTTACCTTGGGCTGAGAGGTACTGCTGGGGCTATTTATTCTCGGATAAATCACCTCTAATATTTACTTGGAACATTGTAATTTTCATGGTTCCAAATCAAACAAAATGTTGGAATACTCCTGTTGTTCCTTTTCTGCGCTTTATTCGTTGAAAGTCCCCAATAAAAGGAAAAATATGCTCCCTTATAGGTTCAAATTGGGTAAACTAATAGTGGAATTTTGTTGTTTCAATGGAATTAGTTTTCCTATTTTGCTCCTATATTTTTGCTATTTCTGGTAAATGGCTTTATTATGTAATAATGACACATGCCTACACTGGCAATAAGTTGACACATATTTAGTCAAATTATATAGCCTGATCTGTGAAACTAACTCATAGCACGATGAGCGACTGCTAATTTTAGCACTTCCCTAGCCACCGCGACAACCCTTGCACTGTTTGAAAATCGATGCCCCGCCCCAACCTCAACTTTTATGCAAACGCCAAATGAAAGACGAAAATACCATCCGTCTTCTATTGGTTTATGCCTTTAGCTGGCGATCAAACAAGCAAAAGAAGAGTTAATTTGTGGTTCATCATTGCTGCTTCTATCCCTCTCATCGTGTCTCCATCCCTCCCTCCCTCTCATTGCGAGCTCCTTTCCCCACTCCATCTGCCACGCTATCGGCCACAGTCTTTGTTCATTTGACTCTTCTAGATAGCGGTGGTTATCAACCCAAGATGGTGGATTAGCCAAAGCTTGTGACTGGAGCCTAACCCACCAACTCTGCTCAGCATTGGTATCGTTTGGGTCTGGGCCAATATCCTATATGGGAATGTGTAATTTTATGATGGCATGAAAACACGTTGCCTGTTTGATGGTAGACCCATGCATTGCTTACTCACCGGGGAACTATTCTGCTGCGGTCAGAGCTGGTGTTGATTAGCAGCAAACTGTTAAAAGTACAGGTGTCTCTATACGTTTATACGCTTCCAAACCAGGCCCTTGCCACGCTACGCCCTCGTCTCACACACAGAGTAAAGAGACACATGTGGAAATGCAAAGGGAATTTTGCGCTTGATTACAAACATTTGTTGATGTTGTCTCCAAAGCAATCCTACAAAACAATTACCAATAGAATATAAGTGAACTCAAAAGTGTTTTTTCTAGTAACTATCTCTAATGAAGTACCATTTGCTAAATTTAGCAGAAACTTTTATTCCAATCCAATTCAGATAGACAGCATGAGAGCAGGTTGGGGTTAGACAGGGAGGCTGCAGACATAGATGTGACTTTAAGTGACTGTTGATCACCTACCGACATGTGCCTCCCTGTGTGTCCTTACTGTTCAGTTCGAGATGCGACAAAAGAGGGGTCATCCCCATAGTGAAATATTAAAAAGGGGCCGACTTCCTCAATGTTATTTATCGTGGTCCAAAATGCTGCCTTGGAACTAGTGGTTGGGTTTTCTTAAAATACCTCCTAAATCACATCTGAAACATATGTAGTGTGCTTGGATGAACGTAAGTAATTTGGGAGCCACAAGAGATCCAGTGAAATTAAAATGTGTGTTTTCTCTGGGACGACGTACGGACACTGACAAAGACTTTCAACAAAGCATCTATCATAGCATAACTCTGACTTCAAACGCTTGTTCACGACAGGTTCTACAGTACGGACCTAACCCTTTTGTTTCGACACATATTTACTCTGTTTTAAGATGTGTAAAGTTTTTGGATTTTAATTGTCTTTTGGAGGTTCTCCAGCTAAGTGTTCCCTGCAGAATGACAGAAAACGATGAAGAAGCTGGCATCAGTCTTCTGATTGGTCGAAGAACGGCGCAAACCCTGGAAACAATACATGGTTCACAAACACACTTTAAAGGGCACACACACACACACACACACACACTCACACACTCACACACACACAAGAAAACACATGCTCACAAACAAACAGATGTAACTTAAAAGTAGGCACACACGAACAGCAACACAAACACACACACACACACACACACACACACACACACACACACACACACACACACACACACACACACACACACACACACACACACACACACACACACACACACACACAGGTAATGTAATGGCCTGTAACACAATACAGCACTCAAATCGGGTGATTAATACCTTCAGATGTATATCATAAAATTAATCATCCCTTTGACAGCTTGTGTGAAAGTATTTTGGCACACAGGGAAACATAATAAATGATTAGTGTTGCGCCAAAGCAGGGATTATAAATCAAAGAGAGGGGGATGTACTGTGTCTTGTAACCAGAGCAAAAGATGAAAGCATGGATTTCACTGATATATATAAATAGGAGCCAGGGGCCGGGGCCCTTTAGTCGGCCACTGCCCACCCTCCATCCCAGCGGTGTACGTTTTACCAGACAGAAGCTTTGGCCTTTGATGGAGAGTGTGTACTACCTGTGTATCCCACTCATATTTTCCTCTGTCTACTAACCAGATCCACATGTGAGGAGGAGGAGGAGGAGGAAGCAGTAGCCAGGCTTGTCACAGGACACTTTAGCTAACATGCTGCAGCCGTACAGCATGCTAATTACACTAAGTACATGGATGTGTGATTGCATGTGTTTGTGTGTGTGTGTGTGTGTGTGTGTATGTGTCTGTGTGTCTATGTTTGTGCGTATTTGTGTGTGTGTGTGTGTGTGCGTGCGTGCATGTGTGTTTGTGTGTATTTGCCTGCATGCATAAGTGTCTTTGTGTATGTGCGTACGTACGTACGTGCGTGCGTGCATGATAGCAAATGTGAATCTATATGTATCGGCACTATATATTACAGTCAGACAGGTCAGTTATACAATTGTATACCTGTGCAAAAAAACATGACAAAAATTCCCCCCAACAATTTATTTAACAAACAGCTTTAGCTTACGATTCGTATGAGGGGGTGGCCGCGCCGTGCGTGTCTTAAAACAGGTTCCAACATCCTGCAACTCTTACACACTGCACACCGACTTCACCTCTACCGTGAATCCATAGTGAATCATTAAATGTGACAGGGGAGACCGGGCACCCATGTGCTACTGATTACATCATACATTGATCGTTTTCTTGTGGTCTGAGGTCCACTCCACCATCCAAAAGAAACCATGGCTTGTATACCTTGGAAAAGCCAAACCAGATAGCTGGTGTGGATGAACTTCATCGGCCAACTGTTAGTCTTTAACTGTAATTTCATTCTGATGGGTGTTTGTGTGGTTTTAAACCGTTTATGTGGGTACATGGAAACCGGAAAATATGATTGCTTCATTTGCGTTTGTACTTTTTAAGAAGTACGATATTTTTGAGAAAACAAGCTGTTCTATAAAACCATACAATATCTTTCCTGAATCCTTATCTCATTGGACCTTGGATTGATGAATCTCCATCTTTGATCAATAGATTCAGACCCTTGAATTCCAATCAAGTCTGTGTTTACCTTGCGCGCTACTTACGGTGCGCTATAGGACAGACTTGTGACTGGTTCTCAGCTGGTAAGTTGTCTTTATTTATCCTTATTTATCCTTCTTGCCACCGCCTGGATATCCAGAAATGTTAAGAAAAGAGGGCTAATTTCAAAGCCATGTTATTTATTATCTGTGAACTGCAATTCTCATTTAATGCCAGTGCAATAAGTAGCCGCTAACATAAACAGTTTGATACCAAGGCTCTGAAGTAATGACAGATGTCTGCAGCTATGCGCCGCGGCATTCTTGGTTTATGCAGGAGCCCTGGAGAACCATATCCATGCTAGAGGCATGTCCAAAGAAGCAACACATCCCAGTCTAAAACAAATGGATCCCAAACAGCCTCCTCCCACGCTCGGCCCGTCCCTTATTCAGCACTGACGTTTGCTGTTTCCCAAACTACAACCAGCGAGAAGGTCTGTTGTCAGGCAAAGAGCATTTGATCTAATCCCCGACGGTGAGCTCTGGCTGAAAGAGGCTAGCGGACATTTTCAATGGGTGCTAATGAATTTTTGTTATTTTCAATGGAATGTTTGTAAAGTTGTATCAAAATGATTGCGAGGAGAGAGGAAACGTAGGGAGGAATAGTGGAATGTGAGCATCATTCTACTTTTGTAATATTGCTTGTGAAGAGTTTTGAAAAAAGGTTAAATTGAATAGGTGACCATATCTCCAAGACCCATGTCCCAGGATCAGAGAACCAATCACACACAGACAACACGTTCTCTGTGTTGAGAGTATTGATTTTGATCTTGGCCCAACAGCAATTATTATCTGAACATTGAATGTGCCAAATTCGTCACTCGCCATATCAGTTCCCCTCGGGTATTTTGACGTGGGAAAATAAATGCAAGACTCCAGGGGCCGTGGACACATGGTTCACATTTTTTCTTTTAATCTTGTACTTGATTAGGTGGGGAATTATTCAACACTTCCATTTGTATTCCATTGTATTTATTGCTTGACAAAGGCCCTTCAGGGTCTTTTAATTGAGAGTTGCCGACAGAGTCCACTGGAATGGAGCTAGCCCGCTCTCTCTTTACTACTGTTTCTTCACAGAAGGTCAGGCTGGAGCATCAGGTTCGGTTCGTTCAGCTTATGTTGCAACAGATGGATCAAATTCAGCCTCAGTTGATTTTAAGAGACAAAGGAAAGCAGGAGGGAGGGTGTGTGGTATGGACAATCAAAACCAACAGGGACTGAATCAGCCATGGTTTGCATTAGTACAGCACAAGCGCTATTTGTATAACTTTTGCCAGACTATCATTTATATTTGATGTAGAATTTGAATTAATAATAATAACATTAATAATAATAATAATAATAATTGATAGGATTTATATAGCGCTTTTTTGGAGGTCACTCAAAGATGTTTTACATCACATAGAATATACAGTACATAAAGAAAAGAAAAACAGGAAAACAAGATACAAAACGTTCAAAACAAGGTTCTGAATAGAGTCAGGTGTGGTATGGGTGGGGTCAGGGGTCATATACTTTCTTGAAGAGGTGAGTTTTGTGTTGGCTTTGAATGAGTTTATTGAGTCTCGGATGTTTGCGGGGAGGGAGTTCCAGAGGGTTGGGGCAGCAATGGCAAAAGCTCTGTCTCCTAGGGTGCGGTGCTTTGATCTTGTGACGGTGGTCAGAACTTGTGATGAGGCTCAGTGTTAGATGATCTGACTTGGCGAGTGGGGGAGTGACGTTTGAGGAGGTCAGTCAGGTAGGGGGGGCAAGGTTGTTGAGGGCTTTGTTAATTTCAAGGATCTTGAAATTAATTCGGTGCTGCATTGGGAGCCAGTGAAGTTGTTTGGGGATGGGAGTGATGTGTTCTCTAGAGCGGGTGTGGGTGAGTAATCTAACAGCAGAGTTCTGAACAAATTGGAGTTTGTGGAGGTCGGTGGAGGGGAGGCCATAGAGAATGCTGTTGCAGTAATCCAGTCTGGAGGTTACGAAGGCGTGAATGAGTGTTTCTGCAGTGGAGGGGGAGAGAGTAGGTCGAAGGCGTGCAATGTTACGGAGGTGGAAGAAAGATATTTTGGCGATGTTCATGATGTGGGATTTGAAAGACAGAGTGGGATCCAGGATGACTCCAAGGTTTTGGACCAGGGGGAGGGAGTGACTGTGTGTCCATCCATGCATAGTGACAAGTCTTTGGTGGAGTGGAGACGGGATTTGGGGCCAATGATGATGTTTTCCGATTTATTGCAGTGGTGTTTGAGAAAATTGTTGGTCATCCAAGTTTGTGAGGGTAGAGAGAATGGCAGGAGTGATGGTTGCTGTGGAGGTATGAAGCTGGTTATCATCGGCGTAAGGGTTAGGGTTAGGGAATTGAAGGGGAAAACAGCAAAACATTCTGGAAAAGACCAGGCTATGGATGTCTTTATTTTTCTATAACATCTTTACAAATCTTCTTGCTGAGAATAGCATTGCTTGCAGATCAGCTTTGATTTAAGGTGGGCAATCCCAGCACGTTTCATAGCATAGTCATGTATGGCCCAGCCAGAAAATATCACTTTCAGGTGAGATTCAATGGAGGAAAACGTATATTTCATTCACGGACGCCTTCCTGTTGGATGCATGTGTTTCCAGTTGCACTTGGCTCAGAGTCGATGGATTCCTGACCTTCTCTGATAATGAGCATAACAAGGCCATGGCTTATGTAAACAACATAAGCATTCAGCTGTTGCTGGCGGGGGGAATGAAAGATGCAGCACCTGGCAATTTCCAAATGGTATTTTTTCCTGTTGGCGAATGAGGAGCTGAGCAGCAGGTGGAATTGGTTAATTCCCCGGACCTTTGTCATGCACTGGTCTTCTTCATAGTCTTGTGTGTGGATTACTATTGGTAATGCTGATAATGGCTTCCTGTACACATCTCTGTGTTTTTCCCCTCTGGCTGTGGGGTAAATATTTTAACCCTAACATGATGGGACAGGGTGTGCGTACACAATTAGGGCTCTCGTATGCAGGCGATAGGTCTCAATGGGGCAATGCGTGGGCCATAGTGGCTCATGTTACCCATGCCACATTCTCGTTAGCTAAAATCAGGGAGTGCTTTTTTAACTGGATCATAGATTTTCAGCACTCAGCTTTCACTTATTTGCACTTATTCAGGTTTGTCTGTAGGCTTAGCTATCATTGTACTTGCTTTTGTAAAATTAACTAAAATATCTGCACATTTACAGCTGCATTTCCATGACAAAAGAGGATGTATTCGCAGCCATTCAGTTAATTTGCTGGTATTCCATCCTTTCGAGACTATATTGACAAAAACCGGGCCTGCGTTGTGGCTGCTTTCAAGAACTCGGGCGGTCCTGCCTGACTGCTTAACCTTTTGAAACAAGGTGGGTCCTACATATAGATGATTTGTAGAGACTGGAAAGGAGACAAATTGACAGCAACTGTATGCACCATTTATAGAAAAAGAAACAAAACTAAAGAAAAGAGAGGGATGGAGGGAGGGCAAAGGGCAAGCAGGATTGTAGCATCAAATGTTTGGCTGGCTTTTGCTGCTACACCCCTTTTCTTGAAGGAGAGCATCAGTGAAGGAATGGACAGTTTATTTAAGGGAGTTAGATTATATTACACTGCTAATCTACTTATCTCCCTTTGGTACATGTAGAGTTATTCACAGTTCCCAGGGGACCAAAGACTTCATTTCCCCCTAATAGCTTAGGTTTAAAGGAGAAAGGTTAAAGCATGTACTCACCATTGCCGTCGTCAGTTTGAGGAGGAGGAGGAGGAGTAGGCGTGTGAATGGAAGGTCGCCAGTTCAAATCCACATCAAATCAAACAAAGCTGGGAAAGTCTGGGGAAAGGAAAGCGTACAACATTCCTTGTAAGTAGGGCTGGACGATACAGAAGAATGCATCACCATGATCTAGGGAATTTTGCACAATATTGATGTTTCACTACCCGTCTCAAAAGTTCTAATTAAAGAATCCATCTGATGTCATTTATTTAATATCTTGTTTCTTCATTTAAGATGACATCAATGTCCATTTGTAGTTATTTGATGGTACTGAAACAGAAACAATGGCAATACTTTTTGGTCAGCCATCACAGACTGAGAATTTATCATACTATACTTGACTGTATTTTTGACATCATAGCCAAATATAACTTATGATAAGAAACATTTAAATTGTCATTGAGAACTTTAACAAAAAAGACATAAACACACATTTCTATCTATAATAATCTTAATTCACTCCAGGGATTACAGGTAAAAAACAGGTACATTAGGATTGAGCTCTAGAATGACTCTTTGTTCAACCATAGACAAGTTAGCTTAGCTTAGTTTACATGATTACAGTAGCTAAGTAATATATAATTACTTAACATTGATCTAGCAAAAATAATAGTTTTCTGAATTAGCCTAGTTGTCTATATAATTCGCTTTGCCAGTGTTCTCATATAAATGACAATAAAAACATTGATAGTGAATATTGCATGATCTCTGATTTTGAAATTGTTGTACCTCAAAACACCCTTTTGACTGAATGACTTTGAAGGGATAGCATCGAAATAACAGAAGACCATAAAATTAATATGCTAGCAATGATAAGCATTGGCATACCTCCAGCCGAGCTCTCCAGCCTACTTGATACTAACTTACTACTAAATGTTTGCTATAAACCTTCCCCTTAATTCAGCCATACTTTATTACCAAACATAAATCTCTAGACCAAACTCATTACTATCTCTGCATGTTATATTTAAGAACTAAGGCTCCACTCAAGTGGACTTATATTGTCTATTATAATGGTTCTGTTTATAGTGCATTTACCTGTTGGAAATACCAAAACAACAATTTGGATCATAAACGTTGTCTTTCGCTGGCATACTTATCACTCATCAAAGATTTTCTGACACAGTCACAGTTAAGGTGATTCGATATAAATGTAAAATAGATAGACAAACAGAATCCGTCTGTTGTTTTGTTGTGGCATGCTTTGCTAAACAGGACATGATGTGCATGCTGAAATGTGTTACCATGAGGAATGCAATAACTTCATCCTGTCTTTAAGCACCTCTGACTCAGTCATGGATAGGCACTGCTAAGGCAAATGCAGAACGTGCCATCAACTCAATACCCCAAAAGTTCCCACGACTTATTATTGTTAACCTGAAGGTGATAACATGCACCTTCAAAACAATTTATTTTCTTATTTTGTGGGACACATTTCTTTTTTTTTTTTATGCAAGCTAGCGCGTGGTGTAGCGCGCGTTCAACCATGTAATTCGACAATTGACATTCAGTGAGTATTGGCGGACTTTGCGGACTCGTGGTTAACTGAATACCTGTTTTTAAGCAAGTCCATCGGCGACATGTTAAACTCCCACCACCAGCCGCTGGAGAGGAAGCGGTACGACGCCTGGTCAAACAGGAGGCGTTTGGTGGGGCAGGCCCCGTAGAGTTAGCGGCAGCTGCCACATCCCGTTACTCACAAGGCCCGCGGCTCCTGTGGGTTTCTATTTTATCCTTCTTTTTTTTTGCTGGGTGCGTTCAGGCCAGGTGTCTCCGCTAACATTTGACTCCAATGGGCAATTTCCCGCATTATTGTAATCAATGAGTTAATAATGGACGTGGGCAAAGAGATTCGTTCCTCCTTTTTGGAACAACTTTAATCACTGACAGCAGTTCAATTTTGGCCCAATTAGAAATAAATAGTGGTAAATTGGGGCAGATGGTGATTGGCGCAGATGACAGGAGGGAGCTGACTGGCTGAACAGATACAAGGCAAGGTTTCTGTGTGTGTGCTTTTGTGCGTGCGTGGATGACTCTGTGTCTGTGTATCCTTAGGTTTGGGGGGAGGAATGGAGGCTCAAAATGGACAGGCACAGTAGGGCAGAGAGAAATGTCTTACAACAGACTTGCAACTCATACATACGCATAATCCATTTCCTATTGGATCGTGCTTCCTTTTTTGGTAAATAAAGTAATCACGACATGTCTTTCTCTTACTTGTGAACACCAGGGATAGACAAATAAATATACAAACCCCCTCTTTAAAGCAGTGGCCCAACAACATATAGGTATCTCCGATGACAAACTGTACGAAGCACGTCCGAAACATTTGTCATCTTCTGGACGTCGCTGTGAGAGGTATCACATGTTGGATTGATCACGGTGAACTCCTACAGGGAGAGATGACCAACACTGCTGGAGGAGAAGGAGCTACCATTATTTATTTTTTTAAACGCACATTTGCACAAGTCACATTCATCAAAACTCCTTCAAAGCCCCACAGAGACACACACACACACACACACACACACACACACACACACACACACACACACAGACAGACAGACAGACAGACAGACAGACAGACACACACACACACACAGACGCAGAGACACACACAGACACACAGACACACACACACACACACACACACACACACACACACACACACACACACACACACACACACACACACACACACACACACACACACACACACACACACACACGTGAGATGCATTTCAACAAAGGCCCACCCTCCTGTTGTTTTAAGATGAATCACGTTGTTCAAACCGCCTCTGTAGTTTCCAAACCATAAAGAAGTGCTCGGCTTCAGATGTGGAAGAACAATAAATGCTTCTGGGTCGTTTGTTTAGGAGGACTAAATGGTTAATTTGTCAAGGTTTGGATAGTTTGCTGTCAACATTTGTGGGGAAAACTGTTTTATTTGTTGTTTCCTGATGACCCTAACAACAATACAGTTGTTATATATCATGATGACCAGTGGCATTTTGGGCCGTTTTGGCACATTTGGTGAGATCCCCTCCCCCACCCAATGAAAATGCCATCTTCAGGGAAAATAACGGAGAGAAAGAAAACAAAGATAACAAATGACGGAATTGGGAATGGGTAACATTTGGAGAAAGCCGTCAGTCCGAAACATTTGAGCCATCTCGTAGCATTCTGCAGCCTCACATCGTCTGACACAGTGACTGATGGGATGTGTTGCACAACAAAAAGGTTACTGTCAAATACAACAATAGCCGCCAACAACGCCGCCATGAGTGGAAAGGTCCTAGAAAAGCAGAGAATTGTGATTATCTCCTAGCAGAGAGGGCATGGGGGAAAGAGGTTGTGAAATAACATGTTTATTTTCCTTCTTCTATCACATAATGTATAAATGTATCAAGGTTGAGCGCCAATATGAAGAATTAGACCCTGTGATAATCATAAGACACACATAGGTGTCGCTCATAACAGTAAGTATGGGCCTGCTCCTTTCATGTACCAGGGGCAGGGGTTGTAGACTGAACTACTGAGTGAACTGCCCCAAAAGAGGACGTGCAGCACCTGGGTTTGTCCTAAAGGTGGTGGTAGTAGACTCTTCGTCCCTATCGTGACACCCTTAGCGACCACCGAAATCCCTTTTCTCAGAATAATCAGGGCTGGTGAAGGAAATTAAAGCTTTTGATGTTAAGAGAGAGAGGCACCGAGAGAGAGCCAGAGAGAGAGCCAGAGAGAGAGAAGGAGAAAGCGGGGGAGAGAGCACGTGAGAGAGAAAGACCGAGGGAGAGAAAGAGTGAGGGAGGGGGAGGAATGGAGGGAGCAAGAGAGATACACTTGAGTCTATAATGTCATGGCTTTGCTCCAGTCCATCTTTGTGAAACAGATGTTTTGATGACAAACCGTATCACACAGTGGACCTCCGCACCGACACGCCCACAGCACAGAGCTATGGAGTTATGGAGAACGCAGACCATTTCAAAAGAATGTACCCCGACCGGAGCGCTGCAATGTTAACACATAACCCCACATATTTTATAGGAGTGTCTGAAAATATCGCTACACTTTCACAATTGTGAATCTGTACCCCGCAATACTGTTTTGATTGTCAAACCAGTGGGATAGTTTAAGTGATGGATAGCTAGACAAGTTGTTTGAGAGCAACATATCCACTACATATTCTTCATAACAGTATTGTAAAGGAGTTTTTTTTATGGAGTTAGTAATACTAGTAGAATTAGTAACAGTCAGAAAATATAACATTTCTGGAAAGGTTAAAAATGTCATGTCAACATTGGTCTTATATATAAAATATAATAACATAAAATAAGCAACACAAGACTTGCGTATACCAGATAACGACCCATGGTTGCTGCAAGCAGAGCTGGCCAATCACCCCACTTGAGAAAGAAGGCATGAACTTCCCTTATTTCTATCTTGCATAATTTGGCTACAGTTTCGAGTTCCCATGTAGGCCCTACACTACTTTCAGAGAAGGGGGGGGGGGAATGAGGCCTTAAAAGGTTGAGACATGCTGTGCACAACAAGCCCTCCTCCATATGATATAATTCTGTGTTGATCACAGCAGCCCTGCTGAGCCAGCAGGCCATTTCTTCTCTCTCTCTCTTTTTTTTCTTCCTTTTAATTGTTGCAGGTGGTCTGGCTCTGGGAGGCATGGCTGCAGAGCTCGGGGATGTGCAAATAAAAACTCTAAAGCAAGAAGACAAAAAAAAACCAAACAACATCGGGTACACAAACAAGAGAAGCCGTTCCAACACAGCTGCAACTGAGAACTGCATGCCAGGTTCTGTGGTGGTGGTGTGTTTGTGTGTGTGTGTGTGTGTGTGTGTGTGTGTGTGTGTGTGTGTGTGTGTGTGTGTGTGTGTGTGTGTGTGTGTGTGTGTGTGTGTGTGTGTGTGTGTGTGTGTGTGTGTGTGTGTGTGTGTGAGCATTAACTTGAAGGCCTCATTTCATTCTCAGTGTCAACATTTCCGAGGGTCTCTACTGGCATAAACTAGGATTTGTAACTGTCTGCAAATTTTAACCAGAAAGTAATTAACGCTAAGAAAACTTGTGTTTGCTCGGCCCTCCGTGTCTAAAAGTCCAGTAAAAAAATTTATTGAGTGGATATGGAAGCTATGAATATCAACAGTTAATCTAGCTTTTTTGTGTATTCCTAACTTTTGTGTAGCATAGCTTAATACATGTTCACGCTAATACATATGTTAATACAATGAGTTTACCAGGACTTCAAGTCATGAGAGAAATATACAAAATTGTGTTTTGCTTGCTGGTAACACATACAACAAAACACACAACAATGAACATTCTTGTTGTGATATAACCACAAAAACATACTAGTAACCTATTAAATGTTGTATGGCAGCCATTAGATGATTTAGCTACGTTCATCTGTCTATACTAATGCAGCGTACCTCCAGGCCTGAGAGAAATATGCGTTTTGTCTTCACAACGTACCGTATGGAAATGGCTTTTAAAGGCCTGACCGAATGCATTGGTTCCACTAGACGCTGCGTCCCAAGCTCCTGCTCCAAACTCACATGTGTGTAAGAGCTCAACATGTCAACGTCTCCCCCCCCCCTAAAAAACAGAAAGAGAAATAATATTTCCAGGATACACCGAATTCCAGGTCCATCCACACACTAAATGCAGAGTCAATAAATCACTCGGTTCGGAACAAGACGTGCGCATTTTCAGGATATACATTCCGAGCCCTATCACTATCGTCCTGTAAGTCCAGATCAACTACCACTCCCCCCCGTATTTAGGTCTGACCTCGTCTTCATGGAACCCATGTGACAGCACGAGGAACATTACTCAGACCCAGGCTGTTGTGATGTCATTGCGGTTTATTTTTTTATATTTAGATCTATTGCCATACAGGCGGTTGTCACCGTGTCTCCCCCACTCTAACCCTGCTCTCATCCGGTGTGGTGTTGGATGACCCCCGCCCCTACCTCCTCTCCAGGAATCCATCTCTCAACATCACCACCTCCTGGCAGAGTTCCCCCGCCGTGGCTCCAGAACTAATTCTGTTCTGCGTCTCTAATGCGAAAGTGAAAACGTAGACCAGAAACGTGACTTAGAAAAAGTCAAAATGGAGAGTAAAACAAAAGCAACCAAAGTATTTGTTACTGGATGTGTGTGTCACATAATTCACACTTGAGCACGCAGACCAAAGATCCACACATACACACACACAATTAAGCACATTGGCGAAGAAAGATCACCGGATGAATGAAAGTATATCCCACATGTCATTCGCCGTCAGTCAGGGAGCTGCACACTGATTTCCTCGGCCACCTGAGATCGGCCGTTAGCCCTGCTCGCTATTAGCCTTTAGCTAATGTGTTACAAAGTTCCCCGGCACCATCGACCACCTGTCGTTACGGTGACATTCTCTGCTCGGGCTCGGGCTGTTTGGGCGTTTGTGGCCAAAGATTGCTGGTGAAAACGCGCACTGCGTGATGAACAACTTCCCTTTCCTGCCGGTCCACAGCTGTACGAGGCCCCGGGCTCCTCGGGGGCCGTAAATCACAGGCTTTGTACTACCAGAAGGATTCTATCAGCCGCAGGTGTGGGTCCGGCCCGGGAGTCGCCCAGCCCGCGCTGCGCCGCGGCGCTGGAAGGCTGTGGAGTGCAACAGAGGTTGGCTCCGGCCAAAACACTGTGTTGTGTTGTGGGAGTGTGTGCGTGTGTGTGTGAGTGTGTGCGCAGGGAGGGAGGTTAGTGTTGGAGGGTGCCAAGCAGTAAAAGGCTGGGAGGCAATAGGGGTAGAGAGGGGGAGGGGGGGTTTGAGGCTCCTAACCATCCCGACCCCCGTCCTTCTGCCTGTTCCTCCCCCCTTGGAGCCGGTGAGGGGAACATTCACTGATGAAATGTGGCACAGGCCCACGGAATGCAATTTCAAGCTTCCACATCTGCAGGAAAGATGAAACCAGGGCTCCTAATTTTACAATGATGATGTCAGTGAGAATACATGACAGTCCCGGAGGTCAGGGTGCCAAGTCCTACACCCTACCCCTTACCCCCTCCCACCCCCCCACCAACCTCCAACCAGCCACGCCCTCCTCCCCCACTCTGATGTTTCCTTGTCTTCCTCTGTTTCCTTTTCTTCGCCTTCATCTTCTCTTTACCATGGAGCCGCAACAGCCACATAGCAGTAATGATACAAGATAAAGTAAGGTAGTAAAATAAAGATAACGAAAGATAAGTGAAGATAAGTAAAAATAAGTAAAGATTAGGAGCAGAAGTGTGAAGTGATCAGGTGGTAGCAGTGTAGCGATATTCTGTACACGCGGGATCACGGTTCATCGGGAAGCTGTGGACATTTCCTGGAAACAGCCTTAACCTCTATGTAGTGAAGAAACCATTCATAACTGGGGTTAGCTGGAAACATGTGGTCACAATAAAGCATAGACTAAAATAATTGACATCACCTCGAATCCCAAAACATCTCAAAACATCTCATCTGAATGCAGTGTGTAGAAGACGCCTAACACCACAAAACAACTGTTTTGGACTGCGTTATGCAACGTGAAAGTGGACTTTACAAAAGAACAAGAATCTTGTTCTGGGGGGAGAGCAGAGTTGGCTTTCTATGAAGAAGAACCCGCCAGAACCTCTGCTGCCACTGTTATCAATCACGAGCCGTCTCACACACACACCCTTTGCATTATTACCCATGACCCTCCCCCTCAGTCCGCCTGCGACCGGCTCCAGGTTGTGCGTCTGACAGGCCAGAGCCATGCCTGGACATGCCCAGGCTGATGAGTGCTAATGACAGGAAGGTCGCTGTGATTGGGCGCCCTGTGCGATTCACCACACTTGGGAAGACGCACCGGTGTTACTTTTCCTTTTCTTTCTCTTTTTTTTCGGGGTGGGATTCGCTGATGATTGCCTGTTTTTCTTGCACAAATCACAGCTTTATGAGAAACAGGTTTCCTCTTTCGTGGGAAGCGAACAGAGTTTGTAAAAGCAGCACGTTTCCATGCGGTGCGCCTCGCTCTCTGGTCGCAGAGCTCTGGGTTCGGTCAGCGCTCGCATCAGTGATCCGCGATGGAACGCTAAATATTATTTTATGTCTAAGTGGAACCAAGGTAACTTAATGAGCCAATTAACCGTGGTTGTGTATATGCACGTCCATGCGCTCAACCTCCAGATGGCGAGATGGGCTTTTATCCGACTCTACATACTGTGAATTACTGTCAATGGAACAAAGATGGAATCGTTTTCTCCTGCAGTGTAGCAACGGCGTGTACAAAAAATGTATATACATGGGGGGGGGGGGAAACGCTACACACATACATGTTGCTTACCTGTAGATCCGATCTGGTAAACCGCGCACTATGATCAAAAGAACAAGCACTTTGCCCTCTTTAAATCGATGTCATGGTGCTGATTTTAGACTGCGCAGGGATTATATTTACACATGAATAGAAACCTGTGAGTGGACAGAATCTCAAGTTTGAGTGGGCGCCCGAATAGTGTTCTCCAGCCCTGCCTCTGAGGGCATTGATTCAGCACTGCTGACAGCATGAGTCAACATTACTACAAAATAAAAGCACTCAATGCATGAGTGAGTGAGAATGTTTGCCTACACAAGCAGCAGCAACCTCACCACACACACACACACACGCACACACACGCACACACACACACACACACACACACACACACACACACACACACACACACACACACACACACACACACACACACACACACACACACACACACACACACACACACACACACACGCACACACACACACACACACATAGACAGTGCACACCTTAATAAGCGTACACTGACTGCACAGACACAGACACAATACAACTTTCTGAAAATCCATTATGTCTTATTTTGTCGTTCCGGATTGTTCTAATGATTTAATTCAATCATCATTCACTTTTATAGTAACACATTAAGAATAGATGGATGATTGCATTCTAGTTGTGGTGGGGGTGACTGTAGTTATTGGCACTGTTAGAGCTTCCTCACTCTCTGCAATCCCCCCCACCCCATCCACACACACACACACACACACCTCCTTAAGACAGACGGCGGTAGATGAATATTTTAAATGGCACAAGCCGGAGTATCTATCATCAGAATGGTGCCATTCCCACGCTTACAGCCACCCCCCTTTAGGGAAGAAACACTATAGAGAACACAGTTGAGGTCATAAGAAAAACACGTCCTATACGAAGACTCACCTGTCATCAGTTCTGACCTACTCATGTATTCTACTCTTTTTGTGTTTCAATGGGTCAGTGTGCCCTCGTAAACAACCACGCAAACTGGTGTTTTAGTTTGACCAGGAATTGATCAATTGAGAGAGAGAGAACACATGAGAGAGAGAGAGAGAGAGAGAGGGAAAGAGTCAAAGAGAAAGAGCGTGCGCTGGATAGATAGAGATCCAACAACAGTGACTGCGAATGCTGGGACTGGGGTCAGAATAATTCTCGTTGGCATTCTTCAGATGTCTTCCCTGCATTGGCTAGCCATGACATCATGGCTGGTGTCCAGTGCTCAGAGTCCGCTGGATCATGCTGAGGCCACGCCAGTGGTCATCTGCTCTTCCAGAACACACAACCAAACAACCCGAGCAGCTGGCCAACAGTTTACGCATAATTTGGAAATGGTTTGTAAAATCAACTTATCTATTCCAGGGAGCTTTGTTGGAGCCCCCATCCACATTTTATTTTTTCTCAGAGGGTTAATGGTTTCCATACTGTATAAATGGCACTGGAGGAGGCTGAACCTATGGAGGAGGAGGAATAGTGGAGGAACCCTCGTCATGAACAATGTTATGCTGCCATTGTTAACCTCAGCTAGTGGTTTTAAGGCACTTTGCTTGGACTTTGCAGCAATAAATACTTACTGCTGCAGTACTCAATGCTGTACTTATTGTAAGTTGCTTTGGATAAAAGTGTCTGCTAAATGCCCGAAATGTAAATCACTGCATAAGAGATGCATGACTTCTCCAAACAGGTGCCTAACTGAAAGGAACATTAGAAACACAAGGCTCAGTTTGTTGTTTAGCGTCCTAGACAGGGTCAATTGGGCCGTGCTTGACACATTTGGACAATACCAAACAGGTACAGTAGCTGCTGTTGAGTTGTTAGAGACCACCACAGGTTCTGAGAAGATAATAGGATATAAAGAAATAACAGTTTTGTTCCTTTGAATATTAATCAAACTATTGACCTTTTTGTGTGAAAAATAACCGGGTTAGAACCAGTTCAAAGAACTGGTCCTGAAAAATATGGCATGTTTTTATACTGCCATTTTGTAGTTCGGTGTACTCTTACTATAAAAACTTCCTTGAACCTGAGGTTTCACACACAGACAAACTAACACATATACAAACAAACACATGGACACACACATAGAGCACAAACATGAAAGACACAAATTAAAAGCCGTCATCAGATAATGACTTTCAGTGGTGTTCTCGACTGAGAAAAATGCTTAAAATGGTCCTCAAAAGGCACAATCCCTTTCACAACCTCATTGTTTCTTGTCCACGCAGACTTCCTGTGAGCCATTACATTACATCATTATAATTACAAAGGCCGGTCCTCTTAGCCTCCAGAGAAGAAACATCCGGGGGTCAAAGTGATAATGCTCCTGGCGATCTTCGTGGAACACTGCAAACATAACCAAAGAATAAATGTAGCGTGACTCTTTCACAAATTAGTTGCCAAAACTTCACACTGTCTGATTCACACAACGGCATCGCAAAAAAAATAAAGAGGAAAGAAAAAAAGGTTGCGCACACATGGCAGAGATATGTGATCACCTCTTCTAATAGGCACCCCGTGGTGTATCCCAACAATAATTTGGTTGGGAGTTACTGCAATATATTAATGAAGCTGATTCCTTGTTTGAAGTGTTTAAATGTGGAGTCTACGTGGGCACATCAAACCCATGGTTGTGGTTTTACCGCTGTGAGTGAATGCCTCCGGCTGCTGGTTCCTACTGGCATGCGGCTTTGAAGAGCAACATCAGAAAAGTAAGAGAAAACAACGGGAAAGGATATCAACTCAAATGGAGAAATTTTCCGGCCTTCTGAGAACGGGCCCTTGTAAAGTTGATAGATTAAAAGGTCCAAATGTAGAAACACAATGCAGCAATGACATTGTTTTGTTTAACTCAGACCTGGGCATTGTGATGGTCACGTGTGGTCCCGCAGGTCACATGTTGTGTGATGGCCAGTTCTGATTGACCCGCAAGTTCCAAAACAAGCAAAATAGATTGTTGGTTTTTAATTTTCCCAGTAATTTTCAACAGTTCAAATGGGATTTTAATGTGAAAACTATAAATAGAACACAGCATCAAAGCGAAGTAAATTGGATCCGGTAGCCAGCTAAAATGAGCAGTAAAAAGCGCCATAGGTCAAATTGATTTCTGAGTATTTTGGGATGTTTGGAAGCACCTGTTCATGTCCAGTGTACTTGCTACAGGTACACATAGGTATCAAACATGTTCTAACGGTGTATGTTGTTTACATGGGGAATTACATTTAAAGATTTATCTGACACAATTTGTTGTCACTTTTATTTACAAATGCTTAATAAGAGTTAAAGTGATACATTTTCTATAAACCAATCGACTGGTTAAGACAAGACATTTACTTGGCTCTCAAAGGCATTTTGAATTGTGTCTCCTCCAAGGAGAAATAATGGCCCACCCCTAGTTTAAATTATCAACAAAAATTCTTTGCTCAGCTTTTTAGAGTATCCCTATGGTGGTTTCTTCTTTATTCATGAGATAAGACATTATCAATGTTGTTGACATATATTTTGTCATGTAAGTTTGTTATTTTGTTCTAATATAACTTGTGTTATGCCATTATGCATTTGAGTACCTCTCATGAAGAAATTGTCAAACCTTGGATTTTGATTCCTACATGCGCTCTGTCCTGCTTTCTTGTTTTGTAACCTGTTTGTTCAAATAAATTAATCCAATACCGATTGTACGTATGTGTGATCTTTGCTTTGGATAACAGATTTAACGAGCGAAATGTCATTAACATTACGTATTTCTTTCAGAGTTAGGTGCGAAAGGACAAATAAATATAAACAAAGAAAAACAAACGTCTACCCCAATTAAGTGCATTACTATGTTCAAAACAATGAAACATGGCAATACATTCTCACGAACCGCACGATGAGAACATTGTCCTAGATTATGCAGGGCACGTCAGTAGACTCAACATGATCCGTTGTCTCCAGGCAAAACAACGTTCCATTGTTTGATCGCCACCGTATTCACAATCATATTACCATTTCTAGATCCACCGTAGGGTAAATCATTGAACAGGGCTAAGATCATGGAAATAACGCTTCTCTGGGTTAATGACAAATGCACCCCCATGGCCCGGAGGTCTACAATCAGGCGAACCGACGAAGGGGGTCACGTTAACACCGCCGTATGACATCACGCTAAATTGAGCTACAGCAAAAGCAAATAAACAGGTGCTGAGGTGGAGATAAAAGGCCCTCTTGGAAACAAACAGCAGCAGGACCACAAGCTGGGTGTTCAGGGTCTGCGCGGTTGAGGCATGACTTCATACGGGTTCCAGGAGTTGCTTGCTGAGCTGGTGTGCCACAGACTCATCGTCGTAAACACAGTACACAGGGCTTCAATTATAGGTGAGGTTGACAGGCCTCGTGTGTAACCGTTGTGTGGATGATTATTTCTACAATGTTGAGGGCAGCTATCTGTCCATGATGTCAACAAGCAAAAGGAGGGCACTTTTTTTAAAGGCTAAATAAGAAAAGGTTGACTTTTCCCCCCCACTGGTTTATTGTGTACTTAACAGGTCTAGCTATGCTACATTAAAATGCCAAGGCTCTGAGTTAAGCAGAGAGGCCGAGCAACCACAGACGAGAGGTATATATGTAAGGTTTATACGCTTTTTAAGTATTAAAATGCAAGCATGTATTGATCATGCACCTACTTAAATATCAAATGTAACCTGGGCTTAATCGTGTTAGACTTTTAAACACGTGGCAGAAAATGAACTGTATCAAGACGATACAGTGGGATATACACACTAGAATAGATGGTTTATTTGAGATGCTTTCTCCGGACACGCAGGCTCCATTCAAACTCAAATAAGATTTGATCAGCTGCAGCCCGAGTATTCACTTTGTTTTTTTATGCTTTATTATTTACAATCTTTAGCAACAAAGAATCTTTTCAGATAGGGCTTCATATCTAGATTATACAACCGTTTTAGATAGAAAACCTAGAACTAGAATATATTCACACAAAAGGAATAATGCACTCACAACCTTCTCACAACCACCATATTAACACATGGTGTACGAGAGATCCTCATTTTGTGTGTGCATGCACATGCAAGTTTCATATGCGTACTCCATCCCGATCCCTGAGATGTCTTTTGATGAAGTTTAACAATAGAAATGCAAGCTACAATCATAAGAAAAGTTGGCACGTGTGACAATTCCTCAGGTGAATGAATTTCAAGAGAGAATCCAAACCCTTGTGTAAACAGCTTTCTGTTAGACGCTGCACAGTGGACAGGTCCTACTATATGGAAAATATCATGGTATTACGGTAAGAAGGGACATTGGCAATACTTTTTTTGCAATTATGATCATAAGGATGATTATGACACCTTGGATCAATTGTAGATGAGGATGGTCAAACATCGATATGCGTAAACGCAAGGAAGCTTTGGTGGTGCATCTTGATGGTTGTGCATGTGTTATTAATGAGGCTAGACCAGCACATGTTCAGGTGCAGCCTACTTACCCCCACTCAACCCCCCACTCAACTGCAATACATCGTTTGGTACAGCCTCCACATTATTAAAGGTGGTCCTAGTCTATCATCTGTTTGCAGCACTCGTATGATCATAACCAAGCTTCAACTAAATTAAATGCAGAGGCATGCCCCCCCGCAGCTCTCCCTGGTCGTAAAGCATTCTTATTGACATGCGCGCAGCGGGGCCTCGAAAACAGATGCGGGTCGTAAAAGTGTTTCACAAAGGCGGCGTTGGCCGGTGCTTCTTTAATTTGAATGTTGCACCTGCTAGCCTCCTAGCATAATCTGATCCCCCCTTCAGCGCTCTGGGAGAGGGCTCCTGGTGTTTTAACACCTTCTGGGAGTCCCACGTGCGCACTCCGACACTGGCCTCGAAGTTTGGCCCCGCTTTGATAGACTTTCAATAAACTTTCTGAGCTTTGTCATCCATTTAACATGGAGGCAGTGCCAGTGCCAGTGCCAGTTCCTCGCTTGTTGGAGAAGTGGGGGGCTGCTTGTACAAACTAGTAGCTTTGAATGGGTACCTGCCAAGCACAACTGCCCATCAGGCCATCAGAATGCCCCCTCGCTGCTCTTCCTCCCATCAAGCTTGCCCTCATTTTGTTCACTAAGAGGCCATGGGGGGGTGCTCAGAGCTCGGAGAAGACATGGTGGGGGTGTGGGGTGTGGTGGCGGTGTAAGGATTTAATCATAATTATTATCGTGGAAACGACTACCTCAAGGCTGTTGTTGGTTGCACATTCGACCACCCCCTACACCTGTTTTTCCCAAAGTAAACAATGCTGCTCCTATTTTATGAGTCTGACTCATAGCTTACTTGTAAAGCCGTGTGCACTGTGCACTTTCATCAATAAGTACACCAGGGGCCATTTGGGATAATGCGAAAGCAGTTGTAGTCATGTATTTGTAAACACTTAAGAATGTGGCAGGGTAATCTTACTGACACCAACCACCATAAAGTATAGCCTTGTCAGAATGGCCATAAAAACAAAAGCACATGGGCAAATAGTATTCATTATTTTTCATCTGATCTTACAGGCTAACATAACATACAACAACAATTTTGTCGTTGCTTATGGTCTCTTTTGGATTAACCCAAATTCTGTCTCCCTTTAAGGTGTCCACAATTAACATTAACACTGACACACAATCATGGCACACAAATACACACCCCATGGCACTGACATCCTGTCATATAAAGGCTATATTAAATGTAATTCAATTAATTCTGAATGTATTATTCGATTTTTTATTTTATAAATCATCATCAGGCAATCATATAATTTCCTATTTCATGTTATATGATACATACATATATATTGTAACTAAGTATAATCAGATGACTATACCATAAACGGGCCACTCGGCATTGCTGCACATAATTTGACTTAAAAACACCGGTTTAAAACACAGAATTCCACTAGAAAAATATCCCATATCATGCTTTTTTTTTTTTAGGGTCTCGGGGGGAGGTAGCGGACCCAAAAGCACGACACGGGGTAGGCACGACAAGATTGACGGTACAGAGGAATTTATTGAGAATCCGGGGCGCTGGAGAATGGGGGGAATCCGGAACAGGTCAAGCTAAGTCCTGACTGAGGAGCATGGAACTGGGGAACAAGGAAGCACGGGTTAGGTTGGTGGGACAGGATCATTCTTACAAGTAGGATTAAACTGATGGGGCCAAGAAGCTATATGAACTGTTCAGTCTATTACGATCTGGCGATGATTGTCCGGGGCTGATACTGGGAGCTGATGAGGATTGCGGGCAGGTGTGTGGGAGATGAATGGATGAGACTGGCCCCCACTAGGTGGCAGAAGTGGACGGTTTGTCAGTAATAATTGCATTTGGGGGAACTACTAAAATAGGGTTACATCTGTATAATAAATACCCCGTATTATTCGAACACTGTTAATTTTTGCAAAACCAATTTCAGCGTCTTTCAAAAACGGTCTGATTTGTATTATGTCGCTTTAAGTATTGGGCGAATGCTTTGCACGTGTGTCAGCAAATCCACATCCCCGAGAAGTTGTAAACATTTCGGGTAGCTGGGAGGCAGGACTTCTTCACTTCAACACCGCCCACTGCACAGTCTGACGCAAGTTCAAGCTGATTCACGCACTTTTTGAGGAGCGGGTTTTCTAGCTTGGTTGACGTACAACAGGACAGGTATATGTACATCATCTAACAGTCTGAAACAAAGGGAAAATACGACAATTTATTATATCATCCCTTTAAATAAATAGAAAGACGATGGCCATTGAAATTGAAACTGCGGTCCGGAAACTGCAGCCTCTTGTATTGCAAATATGGGACATTTGCTCCAAAGCCTTTTGTACACGAGACTTTCCACTTACACTTTCTACCTTTTTTGATCTGACACTAATTATCAATGTAATTATTGTTGTTTTCAATATTTTAATTATTATCAACACTATTCTTGTTATTGGATATTCAATGGATTCTGCTGTCTCTGAATAATTCAGCCCACATGAGATGGTTTGAAAAATTAAGACAATTGCAGTCATCGGATAAATGTGTCTATTATCGATGCCAATACAAACCACTACACGAAAGCAGTAGGGGGTCCACTCTGGTTTTGTGTTGAGTAACTGTTGCTTTCTCTATTTTAGGAAGAAGGTCGATGGCATTGGTGTGGTGTTGGTTGTGTATTTGTAGAGCAATGTGTTTACATAGTAAAGCCAGATCATATGATACTCACTCGGAGAGACTGCGCAAGAGTGAACAGTGTTTCCCGTCAGCATGGCGAGACCCAAAGAGATGGAGTCGATGGAGGTGGAAAACTATTTAATTGCTATGCACCCACAGTGTAAACCCAGCAGAATTAGACTGATAAACATACTGACCACAAACAGAATTATCATTGTAAATTCACAACATGCTGTAATCTAGGGCCAAAGAAGGCCCTAGATTACAGAGAAGGGCAAAAGTCGTCAAAAGAAAGTCGGTGTGTAGGCCTCTTTTAAGGACTTTTTATAACAATATTGTTGCATCTGTAATTTGTTATGCTGTAAACCGCTGTTTCCATGTGTAATTAAGTATTTATTATGTAGTGTAGGACCTCTTAGCCTAATTTATTTTGAAAACCCCAGGGGTGTACATTTATGCCCTTTTGGCATGACATTGTAATCACTGTGTGATTTTTTATTTTATTTGATGTATGTATGCATGTATTGCTGTATTTCTATGCAGCAATACTTTCTATATTCCATGGGCTGCTGTAACAAGTGAATTTTCATGCATGGGATGAAATAAAGTTCTTATCTTAATCTACACAGACACAAGGTTAAAAGTCTGTAAGTGTGAAACAACCGTATATATCGTTTTTTTAAAGCTAACTACCTATTAAATTCATATTTAAATGTGTACCTTTCTAAAATATTGGCCAATGTACATACTTTTATTCAATCCAAATAACCTTAACCACTAAATGGGATTTATATTGTGGTATTCACACTTTCATAACCATATTTGTTGACCGTCAAGACACAAAGCCTCTGAGGAACACTTGAATGGTTAATTCCTGAAGAGAAACCCTGTTGGTGTGTTTACCCAGTGTACTCTGGACATCAACGACAGCCTTCTGAACAGGACGTCTTAGTCTGCGATCACTGTCACCTTCCTGGCATTGATACGCAGCGGATGTTTGGCACACGTGGTGGAGAGGTAGGGCCGTAGCGGGCCGCTCCACTGCTGCTTGAAGCGGTGAATCAGGCTGTTGTCCGCTGCATCCGACAGCGTCAGACAACCCCTCTCCCAGTCCAGCTGAACCGTCACTCGACGGGGCCTTCGTCTCAGCCCGATCGGTCCGCCACCATGGCTGGGAAAGGCACGATAATGGCCATCGGAGAGGGAGAGCACCCAGCGTTCACTGACGCCGAGGCCGGCCACACTGTCCTCCCCACCTGGCTCCAATCCTCCTGACCAGGAGTCCTTCCTGCGGCTGATGTTCTCTCTGGCTACTCCCAGGGACCAGCAGGTGTTGTCGCCCACCTCAACCTCCCAGCTGTGTCTCCCGGCCTCAAAGGCCTCGGAGCCCAGGACGGCCCTCGGCCCCACGAATCTCTCCCGGTTGGCCGGAACTGGAAGCGTGTGAGTCTCCTCGCAGGCACACACGCTGGCCAGGTCTGGGGAAATGCTCAGCCAGGCAGAGGCTGTGTTGGGGTCAAGAGTCACTGGGACTAGTGCAGAAACATAGACGTGGGGTAAAGAGTGAATCAACTGTTCAACTTTAAGCCCCATCCCTGGTGAAACACAGGCAGCTCTATTAGCATTTTGATTAGTCTGTTTTTTGCCTGTGCTAGTCTTCAAAGTGTTGTTGAATTATATAACTCTCTAAACCTGGTAAAAAGTGAGATAATCAAGATTAATGTAAAAATACATTTGTATTACAAATCCCTTTTTTCATGAACTCCCGTTTTTTCATGAACTCACCATATTCAAAGGTGTCCAGCATCTTTTCCCAGACATGGAAGCGAAGACAACCCTGGTGGTTGGCCACATCCAGCAGCGATCCTAACTCCTCTTCTGGCTCAGCTATTCTGTACCCAGCCCTACAGTAAGGAACCCCCACATAAAAATCATTTTAATTCAAGGGTTTATGATCTACGTGGAGTAAAACAAATAAAAGAATGCTAGTTTTCAAAGTGTTTACAATGTTATTTAATATGAATACAAAAGCGGACGATTCAGATCGGTTAATAAATGTAAACGTTATGGTGCTTTTTATCCAGAAAAACACGCCTCCCCTGTTGAATTGTATTAGTTACAGTCTTGTTGAAGTAGCACAGCAATGGGTTTAAACAATCAATACAGCATCTATGTATAAATGTCGATTGGTTTAGGCATTCCATTGTGAGATGGAAATGCCTGCGACCTTCATGATAAACATGTCAGGGAACATACCTTTCAGAAGCCCTCTTGTAGTTCTGTTGTGAGACAGTAAAGACATTGAAATTGAGTTAGGGTCGTAAAGTGTTTGCAGCAACGACATAGACGTTTCAGTTTTAGGTGAGTTTAATCCTGAATTCATTGAAACATATCTGAATCTGAACAGGGGGAAGGTACAGGCTCACGATCACCATTTAAAATATAAAAACGAATCAGAACTTTACTACTATTTTAGGACACTGGAGCCCATGGGTACATTTGAGAGAGTCTGGGGTTGAACGGGCTGTCATTTTTCTGTCTCCATGACCAAAGGATTAGCAGCTAACCTTCAGGAAGACATGGTTTTCCAACACCATGGCCTCCTCCGTCTGTTGCATTGCGTCTTTCAGTTCGTCGATGCCGTCTGTAAGTTTCTCCATCTTCTCAGCAATCCGCAGACTCTTCTCCTCCTCTTCCCTCCTCAGGGATGTCATGGCAGCTGCCTCTCTGTCCCGCAAGAACTGGTGCATCTTCTCAAACTCCTCCCGCAGCACTTGTGACGTGCGCACTAACTGGTTCTGAGGTCAGGATGTGAGGCCTTCGGTTAAGATATATTTAAGATGTGTATGTTTTAAAATATGTGTGTGTCTGTGCATGTAACAGTGTCTCCATAACAACAGATACTATGTGAGTAAGTACCTTGACATAATTAGCAGTGTCCTGACAGGAATCCCTAATGGACTTCAGAGTCTCCCGCTGCTCTCTTAGGGATTGAAGAGAAGATTGCAACTCGCTCTGAAATTAAAATAAGGACACTCAAATCGAAGTTGAAGGATGTCACACAAATCGCAAACTCCAAAAAATGAACAGTTGTGTACGGCGAATGTTTTGAAGTTGCTTTACTTCTGAAGCAACTTCAAAAGATGTTATATGAAGTGAAAGTAATCTATTTTCAAAAAATAAATTCCTGAAATGGTCAATTCAATTACTGATCCTGCTCTAACAAATTGAAGCTATAAATGGCACGGACCAATTGATCATCAATGTTTACTGCTTTGCGACTAAATCCTAGTGTTTGGTTCCATCCTCTGTTCCTCACCTTGCAAGCCCTGACGGCCTCCTGTAAGGAGCAGCAGTGGTGGTGGTCGTGTTCCTCCTCAACACACTCCTCACAGAGTGGCTCCTCTTCCTCCAAGCAGAACATGGTGCAAGGCTGGCCGTGCCGTGAGCAGAGTTCCTCCACACCGGCCCTACCTGAGTCCCCTGCTTCCACAGCGGCCTTCTTCCCATCTCCTCCTCCCTCCGGGGGCCTCCTGGACTGGCCCTGGAACAGGACCTCCAGCAGGGTGTGAAGGACCGAGTCCATCAGCTGGGTCCCGTAGCAAACGGTGCAGCAGCCGGGGCCCATCTCCCCCCGGCCCCCGCCGCTGAGCTGGACGCAAGCTGTGCAGAGCCTGTGCCCACAGGGAAGCACCAGGGCACCCATGGCCTGGCATCCTGGACACTCTGAGCCGGAGTCCTCTTCAGGAGACCCAGGAGCCTCTGTGCTTTGAGGACCAGGGGGCTGGGCCTGACCTTCCTGGCAGTTAACGACTTGACGGTCCGGGACAGCTTCTAGAACCGCGCTGCCCTCTTCAGCCGGAGAAGGTTGTTTATCCGCTTGTGTCCGCAACCCCCTCTCCCCTGGATCACCATCACTGGCGCCTCTCTCTGCCATCCGAACGCTCAGCAGATTTAGTACTCTGACAGTATTGGTCTTCACTTTTTCTTCAGTCAGTTCTATCTAATTTGATGGTTTACATGTATGCCCCTGTCAACGTCACCTATATGTAGCAGTCTGCCTTTGGAGGGAGAAGCCAAAGGGCCAATAGAAATATGATATGATATCTGTCCCAACAGATTGAGACTATGCACACAAGCTCCTCCCACTCTCAAATCCAGCTTTGCATGTTAGCATGTTTGAATAAAAGTAAGAAATGTGTACTGCTATGCTATACATATATGCATATTCAAATATATGCATTCACTTTTGTAATGCAAAAACAATTTTTTCATTGCGTTGACTTGTTGTTGACAAACACCGGTGCCACCAGTATCTCTGATCTATTTTCAGCTTTTGGACGTTTACCAGATGGATCATTTCCACTAAAGGCAAGGCCTTAAAATGTACCTTCAGTCGGTTATTTCAAATAATGTTAGCACCATCTGCTGGTCACAGACCATATTTCAGACTTGCCGTTTAATAAAAAAAAAAAAATTACAGTTCATATTTCAACTTAAATGGATATGTTGAAAAAGATGCCTGAAGCCAATTGATTGTTTGAATGTGAATCCTACTAGAGAACAAAAAGGAATTAAAAAATCAATCAAAAAAACAAAGACAGAAGCATTCCTGTAGTACGTGATTTTTGTGCTGTTTTACTTTTGTGTCATTATACTATGAAAATATTAAAAATAATTTGCTCGGTTTGCCATGTTAAATATTTGTCTTTATTTTATATAATCACTTGTACGATTATGCCTTAAAAAGACATGACAATTGCATAGGCCTATATATAAATGATATAATATTCAGCGTGCGTGTGTGATATTCAGTAATGTGTTTGTGTGTGTGTGTTTACGTGTATGGGTGTGTGTGTTTGTGTGTATGTCTTCGTGTATGTGTTGATGATAATAAACCTAATGCTAAAAAATACTATAAAAAGCCAAAATTGCATTTATGCAAATGCAAGAAGGTATTATAAGTGATATTGTGTGTGTGTGTGTGTGTGTGCGTGCGTGCGTACGTGCGTGTGTGTGTGTGTGTGTGTCTGCAGACTCCCCGATTCTCCAGTCATCTATGAGGCCCAAATCCATCACGGAGGCCTGTCAATTCTTCAAGGTAAATCTCACCCTGTTCAATTCCCTCCCATCAGATAGAAGGTTGAGGGCCATCAAAACAAAAAACACCCCGCTTCCTCAGCAGCACATTCGGCAGAACCCTTACATTTCTTATCAACTTTACATCGCTGCAGCATATCATGAACTCTAGTGGCTTTGTATAACATCCACTACTTTTTACTGTTTTTATATACTGTTGGTTTTTCTTAAAGGCTACTTTATAACTATACAATGCATTTATTTATTGGACTCTATGCGGATTTGCACATCACTTGCACTCATAAGCATCTGTCACCTTAACCAGATATCTGACACTTAGCCTGGTCTGACAACCAGGTTTAAATAGGCTATATGTCTTTGGTGTAGGGATTTCCTTTTTTATCTGCCTTTATCTGTTGTATCAAGTGGTATCCCTGGTACACTCTAAAGGTGCGGCCACACCAGACGCGTATCTCGCGTATAAAATCGCCATTTTTTCCATAGGGAACAGTTGGTTTATGCGCGTATGAGACGCGTACACGCGTTAAGGTGCGGCCACACCAGACGCGTATCTCGCGTAATTTTTACGCGAGATACGCGTGTAAAATGTTGCTTGACCATTTTGTGTCAAAAATGGTCACATACGCGCAATACGCGCCATACGCGCCTACGTCACTCGCCTAGATGAGTCCATGTCCATGCAAGTGAACGGAGCGTTCCCTCTTCGTCATAACTATCAAACCAAACATCCTTCACATTCACCGAGCAAACATTACGAAAGTAAAATGCACATTTCTCGCTAAAAATGTTTCCATAAACGCATTTAATGGCGTAACTATGTTACTATTTCCACCCAGAATAAAGAAAGTTGTCGGCCGTGGCTGTGTGTGTCTGTGTGTGTGTCTTGCCCCAGGATGAGGCTCCCCACGGTTGGGTGTGTGTGTGTGTGTGTGTGTGTTGTAGGAAACTCAAACGCCGCCGTGTTTGGGTGATAGAGTTTAGATCGGGTTAGATTAAATAATCTTGGATATAAATAACAATAATCGGGTTAAATAACTTCACATGGTGTGTCTGGTGTGTTTCCAGCATTCGTAGTGTTGATCAGCAGATATATAGTCCGCCAAGACGTTGAGGTTGCTTAGTAACCAGAGACTCTGTCCATGCAAGTGAACGGAGCGTTCCCTCTTCGTCATAACTATCAAACCAAACATCCTTCACATTCACCGAGCGAACATTATGAAAGTAAAATGCACATTTCTCGCTAGAAATGTTTCCATAAAAGCATTTAATGGCGTAACTATGTTACTATTTCCACACAGAATAAAGAAAGATGTCGGCCGTATGCTTCTGTCCAAGCTCACTACTCTCTGCCAATGACGTCGGGTCAAACTCAACGCTGATTGGGCAACGCGGCTAATCGTCATGCGTATCATGCGTATTGAGCGTAAAAAGTTCAATTTTTTGAACTCTTGAAATGTACGCGATATACGCGCGTATAGCGCGTATTGCGCGTAAATATACGCGCCACATACGCGCTATACGCGCGTAAAATGTTGCTTATACGCGTGAAACGCGTAATACGCGCGTAAACCAATGGTTCCCTATGGAAAAAATGGCGATTTTATACGCGAAGTACGCGAGATACGCGTCTGGTGTGGCCGCACCTTTACACGCGTAAAAGCAACTACGCGCGTATATTTACGCGCGTAAAGCGCGTATATCGCGTATATCGCGTACATTTCTTTTTACGCTCATACGCATGACGATTAGCCGCGTTGCCCAATCAGCGTTGAGCTTGACCCGACGTCACTGGCAGAGAGTAGTGAGCTTGGACAGAAGCATACGGCCGACATCTTTCTTTATTCTGTGTGGAAATAGTAACATAGTTACGCCATTAACTGCTTTTATTGAAACATTTCTAGTGAGAAATGTGCATTTTACTTTCATAATGTTCGCTCGGTGAATGTGAAGGATGTTTGGTTTGATAGTTATGACAAAGAGGGAACGCTCCGTTCACTTGCATGGACAGAGTCTCTGCTTAAGTAACCTCAACGTCTTGGCGGACTATATATCTGCTGATCAACACTACGGATGCTGGAAACACACCAGACACACCATGTGAAGTTATTTAACCCGATTATTGTTATTTATATCCGAGATTATTTAATCTAACCCGATCTAAACTCTATCACCCAAACACGGCGGCGTTTGGGTTTCCTACCTCGGACTCCAGCGCAGCCACGGCCGACAACTTTCTTTATTCTGGGTGGAAATAGTAACATAGTTACGCCATTAAATGCTTTTATGGAAACATTTTTAGCGAGAAATGTGCATTTTAATTTCATAATGTTCGCTCGGTGAATGTGAAGGATGTTTGGTTTGATAGTTATGACGAAGAGGGAACGCGCCGTTCACTTGCATGGACAGAGTCTCTGGTTAAGCAACCTCAACGTCTTGGCGGACTATATATCTGCTGATCAACACTACGAATGCTGGAAACACACCAGACACACCATGTGAAGTTATTTAACCCGATTATTGTTATATATATCCGAGATTATTTAATCTAACCCGATCTAAACTCTATCACCCAAACACGGCGGCGTTTGGGTTTCCTACCTCGGACTCCAGCGCAGCCACGGCCGACAACTTTCTTTATTCTGGGTGGAAATAGTAACATCGTTACGCCATTAAATGCGTTTATGGAAACATTTTTAGCGAGAAATGTGCATTTTACTTTCGTAATGTTCGCTCTGTGAATGTGAAGGATGTTTGGTTTGATAGTTATGACGAAGAGGGAACGCTCCGTTCACTTGCATGGACATGGACTCATCTAGGCGAGTGACGTAGGCGCGTATGGCGCGTATGGCGCGTATGCGACCATTTTTGACACAAAATGGTCAAGCAACATTTTACACGCGTATCTCGCGTAAAAATTACGCGAGATACGCGTCTGATGTGGCCGCACCTTAAGAAATGCTGGGTTAATATATCAACCCAACCGCTGGGTTGACACTGCTGGGTCATTTTATTGGGTTACTTTTACTTATGTAGGGTAACTAAGGCTAAGTTTACATGATGACGGTCTGAACAGAAGACGCAAAAGTGGCGTTGTGTCTTCACTTTTTTTTCAAGAAAAGACTTTTCTAGACTTTTTATTGAGACAAGCGTTTTTCGAGAGGAAATCTGCGTGCATATGGTGACGCAAAAGTGTGTAGAATTCGATTGGTGCTGTGATACACTGTCACACAACACCGCCATGTCTGAGCGCATGCGTAGAATATTCCTTCTTCTCATCTGCGCCGCGAAAACCAAAACATAATTACAGATCCTTCTCTGTTCAGTAATACTATCTGTACATATCCTCTACATTTCATGGAAAGACTCCTCTAAGTTTATTAGAGCTGCCAGAGCAGCTTGACGGTCCGACACATGGAAATAATCCAACATGTTTGTTTCTTTCCCTGTACTGGCGCATGCATGTGACGTAAACGCGTACGGGACGTGAGCAGATCTGAGCAGAGTTTTGCGTCTTGGCAGTGTAGACGGAAACGCTACGGCGCTAATTTCCCAGCTGATGTGTGTGGGGTGTTGTTGTTTTTTAAATTTTTTATCTACTCCATCCCCACACGGGCTTTAGGATACCGTTATAAACCTCACTGTTTTAGTGATGAATGTTAATAGGGTTTCCCAGCTGAGTTGCGTGTGTTTCTCTTTCTTTTTTTTCTTGTTTATTACACATCGTTTTGTCGGTCATCGTTATCCGGCCCTAATGGCTGGATATGCATGCTAGGCTAACAGTGCCTAAAGACGTGACTTTTCTCAATTGTGGTGTTCATTTGTGTTTTATATGCACCCATGGTGCTCTGTTTGAACGCTCGGAGCCTCTCTGCATGAAGAGAGGATAGCGTTTTCTTTTTCTGTCAAGATGCAACGGATGTTTAAACCTGCATTCAACCTGCCGTCTTCATCGTTTGGGGATGAGGACATTGGGTTTGGGGGGTGGGGGGAGGGATATCCTTGGTGTTATTCTATTTTCTTTACATCTGTATGCAATGTGTGTTTTTATCATCTCTCTATGGTTGGTCTTTTCATATCACTGTATAATCTTGTAGGACAATGTCTACACACTTACCCTAATGATGTCTAATAACTCAGTAAACTCTATTAGGTTTCTGTCATGGAATGTCAAAGGCATGGGACATCCGATTAAAAGATCCAGAGTTTTGTCGCACCTTAAACATTTAAAAACGGATATAGCTTTCATACAGGAGACGCAATACTGATCATGTCATGTCGTTGCGCGACATTTGATTGTAACAGGTACCATACAGCAGACACCTGTTTTACTGGTTAACGTGTATGCTCCTAATTTTTATGATTCTGGCTTTTCAAACAGATTACTTTGCAGTCTCCCAGCTTTAAATACACGTCGATTAATTTTTGGTGGTGATTTGAACTGCGTTATTAACCCCGTATTAGATCGCTCCAGCCCCAGGCTAGCTCATCCCTCTTCCATGTCAAGGGCATTTGCAGACTTTATGTTACAAAACGGATGCACTGACCCATGGAGGTTTCTTAATCCACATTGAAAGAATTTTCTTTTTTTTCACCGGAACATCGCTCCTATTCTAGAATTGTTGTTTTTTTTGTTGATGCTAGTCTCCTAGTTATAAGCGACCACTCCCCTTTGGTTCTTGACATGCTATTGACATCCCATCCAAGACCCCGTCCTTTGTGGAGACTGGTCTCTCTGCTTCTGTCTAACCAGGGTTTCTGTGATTATATTTTCCCCTTGACGAGTTTGTTTCTATTAACAAAAATGATTCTACCTCTTACTCTCTACTATGGAAATCGCTTAAGGCATACCTTAGAGGCCAAATTAACAAAAATTAACTAAACTGTATAAAGCTGATCAGAATCGACTCACGGAGCTAATCCTCAATTTAGATCACCAATATGCCAGTAACCCTAGTCCCGATCTGTATAAGGAGCGCTTCAGTCTGCAGGCTGAGTTCGATTTGCTCACCACTAGGCAGGCAGAACGCATGCTTTTGCAATCTCGCAGTAATTACTATGAACATGGCGATAAGGGTGGTCGCTTGCTCGCCGATCTCGCGCCAAGCTTCCTAACGTCTCATTACTCAAATTAAGGACCCACTCAGTGCTCCCCTGTCTGCCCCTTCTGACATTAATGCAACATTCAAAACGTTTTATTCTGCTCTTTACCAATCCGACTCCCAAACCGACAACACCACCATGGACCGATTTTTAATAATCTTAGTGTGCCCACTTTTGACCCTGCAATTGGACACAACCTAGATTTGCCATTGGTGCTGCAGGAAATAGTTGATGCAATAAATTCTATGCAAAGTAACAAAGCCCCTGGCCCTGATGGCTATCCCACCAAGTTCTTTAAGAAATGTAGTAGCAAACTAGCCCCACTTCCCCCCCGTTCGAGTCAATCGAACGGGGGACACTACCACCTACCCTGACCCAGGCATCAATCTCTCTCCTACTTAAGAAGGATAAAGACCCTACTTGTTGCGGGTCTTGCAGGCCTTTATCGCTCCTCAATGTTGATGTCAAGGTCTTAGCGAAGGTGCTAGCAACGCGTCTCGAGGCAGTTTTGCCGGATATCGCCTCGAAGGAGCAGACAGGATTCATTAAAGGGCGTCATTCTTTTTTCAATATCCGAACATTAATAAACATAATTTATTCGACCCCTACCTCTAAACGTCCTGAAGTTGTAATATCACTGGATGCCGAAAAGGCCTTTGATCGAGTAGAATTATTTATTTACTGCTCTTAAAAAAATTGGTTTTGGTGACCGCTTTAGCTCGTGGATTAATTTTCTATACAGATCCCCAGGCAAGTGTTTGCACTGGGGACACTCGGTCTGATTATTTCCCACTGTCCCGCAGGACCCGACAGGGCTGCCCCTTAAGTCCACTTTTATCTGCCCTAGCTATTGAGACCCTATCCATAGCCCTGCGCTCTTCCCCCCTTCTTCAGGGAATCTATTGTGAGGGAATCGAACATCGTGTGTCATTATATGCGGATGATCACTTTCTCTATGTCTCGAATCCTGCTACAGATATTCCGTTTGTGATCTCTATTCTTAATGAATTTGGCTAACCCTTTTCCGGGTTATAAGCTTAACCTGCAGAGAAGTGAGTCTTTCCCTCTTAACATAGGGCTTAGGGGTCAATATCACTCCGTCCATTTCAGCTCTTATGGCTGCAAATTTCACTCCCCTACTTAAACACTAAATCTGACTTTCAGAGATGGGGTAACCTCCCTCTGACGCTGACAGGCAGAATTAACTCTGTGAAGATGACAATTTTACCCCGATTTCTTTACTTATTCCAATCCATTCCAATATTCTTACCAAAATCCTTCTTTCAATCGTTGAACAAACTTATTACATCATTTGTTTGGGCAGGAAAACACCCAAGAACTAGTAGGATTGTACTAGAAATTAGTAAATTTGGAGGGGGCCTTGCCCTGCCAAACTTTATGTACTACTACTGGTCAGCTTATATTCAATATCCAGTTTTACAGATCTAGTTAAGAAATTTGGTTTGCCATGTTCACATTTCTTTCGTTACTTACAAATAAGGCACTTCATTTGCACGCAGTATCGTGCGTGCAAATCGTTTCCCTCACCAAGCCACACTTTGCCATGGGAGGAATTACTTAAATTAAGTCCCAATCAGAAAGCTCTTATACCCCGGGTATATAGCGGTCTTATGTCGCTCAATAACAAACCTGTGCTAAAAGCTAAGGTTGCATGGGAGAAAGAATTAAAGGTGGATTTCACAGATGACTGGTGGGCTAAGGCAATCGATAGAATGAGCTCAACATCATCCTGTGCTCGCCTTGGGCTCATACAGTTTAAGGTATTCCATAGAACCCACTTTTCTAAAGCCAAATTGGCAGAGATATACCCTGACGTAGATCATAGCTGCAACCTGTTGCTTTGCCCCGGCTGACCACAGTCATATGTTTTTTCTCTATCCAAGACTGAACAATTTTTGGTGTTCGGTCTTCAAAACACTGTCTGACGTCCTGCATCTAAATCTTTAGCCATGTCCTTTGACAGCCATTTTTGGGGTTCCCCTTTTGCCTTCTGCCTACTCTAGACCTCAAGCAGATGTTATCGCATTCTCTTCTCTCTTAGCTCGGAGAAGAATACTTTTTGAGTTGAAGTCTCCCAAGCCTCCTCTGTCATCTTCTTGGTTGAGTGATGTTATGTTCTTTATCAAACTGGAAAAATGTAATATTCTCTGAGATGTTCTCTGAAGAAATTTGTCGGTGGCACGCCTTCAACTCTCACTTCAATAAAGTTAAGTCGCTTCCCGATGGCTAAGTAATAACCCTGTCCGTTCGGTAACCAAGCTAAATAAGGTACTCCTTTTAAGATTTGTATGAATGTGTGCATATGTGATGCACAGTATTTGATCGGCATTGTCTATATTAAGGTGAAATACTCATGTAATTTATTTATTTTTTTACTATGTTGTTTTTTTTTAATGTAATTTCCATCTGTCCAAGGATTGTTTGGGATGTGGTGTGGCTGGGGGTTGTAAATGTTTGTATGTTTGCATAAAAAAGAAAATTCAATAAAAATCGTTTATGGGAAAAATAACAAAAAAATATATATATTTTGTTGGAAATATATATTGGACATTTAAAAAGGTTTTCCCCATATCAATGAGTGAATTGGATTTATGGCTTTGACTTGGATTTATGAACAAATAAATTAAAATGAAGTTCATTTGTTTGTAATTTATTAACATCAAAAAATGAATTGTGGGCTATTTGATTCTTGCAAAAATGCATGCTTGTACTATACACACTAGTATACATATAGATGTAAAACTGCCTAATAATCTTAGTTTATAAAACAATCCCAATTAATCCCAATTAGTTTATGAACAACAGTACAATACAGCAAATACTAGCACACTAGTGCAGTGACGGACTGGGATTAAAAAACGGCCCTGGCATTTTCACCCACCAGCGGCCCACACGGGGACGCGCACGCACGCGTATGCCCGCAACACACAGATATAACTTCACATGCACGGAAATAACACACACTTTTGTAGCCCCATTGGTGATGAACTCTCTAACTTTAATATGCATAAAGACTGACTGTCCTCACTGTCCTCCTGTTTTACTCCCTGCCCCTGGTCTGTTTGCTCAGTGTCTTGAACATTAGTGCTAGCGCTGGTGCTACTAGCTGAAGCTGCACTTGTCAGCCAACAGTCATTTCCTGCATTTCGCTCTCTTTTTCTCCGCTCCTCCCTTCTGTCGCTTAATTCCTTGATTCATAGTTCATACTCATAGTAACCTCAGCAGACTCTGGTATCTTCCAACTTTCAACTTCCAACAACCCCCTATACGCAGACGCGGTCTGATTCTTTTTTGAAATTCCCAGAAGTCATTGCTTCATAAAACTTTTGTAAACCAATAATACATAAAAAATACAGGCAGATTTGTTGTATTTCAATTTCAAACAATGCACTTTTTAAACATCTGATTGAATAAGGCTACAAAATAATGTAGACCGATGTAAATATTAAGGGCAACCATGACTGTAGTATATAGAAACTCATATCTGGTATAAATACTAATTCATTTCCTATTATATAGCATGAATAGGGATTTAGAGACAAAGGCTAATTTGAAGATTTTAACACTATAGATGCTTGATAGTGTGCCCTAACCCGACAAGCATGCCGCCCCGTGATTGGCCGGCCGCCCGGCCCAAACGGCCCACAAGAGGCCGTGGCCCCTTTGGCATCTGCCCGAATGCCAGACCGTCCAGTCCGTCACTGCACTAGTGTACAGAAAAGTGAGCCCCGTAGTCCTCTGTAGTGTATTACATGTACTTTACACACACATTGATTATGAAGTACGTGTGTGGGTGGAGGACTGGAATTATATAACTATATATTATTGTGAGGACTGCAAAATTTGCCTAGGGATATAATCTCACTTTTTGCAATCAATGTTTCATAATCGGAAATGTACATCAAGGAACTGGCCTTTGTTATGCTGCTAAAGAGTTCTAAATGACAGTGATCACCAACAGCAAACAACCATTTTTCCACTTCCTAGCGACCAATCCGATATACTACATCCCCAACCTGTATGATTCCCGTCTTTTTGACGGTGAAAAATTGTCCAAACAACGGTGATTTTTTGTAGATTTCTGCCTCAGACGGTTGGCACTGTCGATATCTGATAAAAAAAATACATACTTTACAACCAGGAAGGTTTAGAAATGAAACGTAATTTGTGCCATGGAGCACATAAAACACATTACACACTAGGCTATAAATAATGGCCAACTTGACTAAGACCAACAAAAACTCTATTTTTGTTCGAAAAAATCTCTTTTGCTGAGAGAAGTTAGTAAAAACAAGCAAACACTGATGATACTCAATCTTTAAAGGGGACCTATCATACCACCAGGTGTGAGTGTGATTAGCCATTACAAGCCGTTTTCAAAATGTGCAGCATTGGGACATCACAGGTGGGCATGTCCACCTAGATGTGTGACGGATAGATGAGCAACGTTTGCTGCAGTCCACTGGGTAGGCTGGTAGACTGATCTATCCAGCTCACATCTAGGTGGACACGCCCACCTGTGATGTCACAACGCTGCACATTTTCAAAAAAAGTAATATATAACCAATAACAAAAACATAAAAGTAGAGTTACTCTTCAACCTTACCCCTTTAGTGTTTCCAGGGGCTCTTTCCTGCTTATAATACCAGTTTCTGGGTCAACGGTGATGAAACTGCACCTGCAGTACAATAACAGAACATTCCATTAATGTTTAGATTTGTTGCACAATGTGAAACCAACAGGTTGAAAATGTTAAGTGGAAAAGGGTTTTTCAGAAGCTAGGTCTGGGTCACCTTCCACATGCCATTACACGATGGAGTCTAACATCGCCAATCAGCAGCTCCGTCCAAGAATCCTAGAAAAGTAGGATAGAAAAACAACTAATGATTGATTTATTTGTACTTTCTTTTATTAGTTAAAGTACAGCCAAGGAGAAAAAGTTAGAGAGAAAGATATAAAGTGAGGAAATTAAAGAGGAACAGTGCCTGTTGGGGGATAATCCACATCAGATCTAAGAAATATTTTATAATTTTTAATTTTTTGACATGTACAGTAACCATTTATCCCAGCCTTTAGAAAATGAGTCTTCCTTAGTTTTTAATCTATATGCGAGTCCCACCATCGTTCGAATATCACCGATAATGTTGAGCCGTTGTCTGTAGTCAGGTTCAACAGGCTGGAGCCAGTTCTTAGTGATGGCTTTTTTTTGCGGCATCAAGACGAATAGTTATCAAATATTGTATTTATTTAAGTTCTTAATCTGGAGAGCAGTTAAACATGAGAATGAGTTTTAGATACGTTTAATTTGTAACCTGAGTATACGCCAAGATGTTCTAAAATGTGCCTCAGTTTCATAAAGGAGTTACTGTAACTTTTAATTTAATCAAACATTGTCCTCAAAAAGACTTATAGTATGGTTTTGGTTATTGATATATTTTCCTGTTATCATATCATCTTGTGTAATCATTTGGACTAATGGTTCTATATCGAGAGCAAACAAAGTAGGTCTGAGACAGCAGCCCTGTCTGGTTCCTCTTTCCAAAGTAAATCTGTCCGATAGTGAGCCCTGGTAATGGTCCAATTAAAAGCTTGGAGTAATAGTGGCGACAGTTAAAGGAGCATTTCACCAGTGGAGGCATGAATATCTATTGAAATTGGGTCCTATATGTAGTCGAATAATAAAATAAAATTCTAATTTGGTGCCGTCTTGAACGAGAAAAGGCAGAAAGTGACTTTTTGGTGCTTGTGGATTGAAGACAACAACCCCCACCATGCACCATGATGCCCAGCTTCGCTGGCCACTCCCGCTCATCTAGATCTCCGCCTATCGGACACCTCGCTGTTCGATCTACCAGGTGATACCGCATGACTGCTTGAAAATCATTTCACACACCATTTCTAGTGAAGAGTATTAGTTGGTGAACTCAGTGAATTAGTCCTCGTTTGTATTTCTTTCGAAATGGTGAACTTTTGCTTGGTGCCATCTTCTATGTCAGATCCAGTACCTTCCGCCATTGTACTTCAGTCGTATCAACAGCCTCTGTTAGCTTAGCTTCAGACGCTGTGGATGTTAGTTTCTGCTGGTGAAGTCCCACCCACTGGCACTGCTCTAATAGGTCTGTAGCGTCAGTGGGTCCCACCCCCTATAGAGGGGTGGGACTAGTGATTGTAGTCTTACGAGAATCCTCCCCTCTTACACTTCCAATTTACTTCTACGCAAAAAATCGTCATATTGCGTCATCTTAAACAGGAAGTGTTGGAGATCGATACGGATCTCTCCAGTCTCTCCAGAAAATAAGGGAATGATGCACGACCACTCAAAAATATGAGTGGGTTTCTTACGATACAAAGCTTAATGGAAATGGGTGAAGTTTCCCTTTAAGTTTTTTGTACCACTCAGATCTGTCAGTAACGGGATCCTTGTTGGTTTTCAATTTTTCCTATTGCTTTATGGATTTTATCTGTGGCTATCTTTGCTGTTATGCATTCATTTTGCACTTTACCTATAGAAGACAGATCCAAGGAGTCTAGAAATGTTTGAGTATCCTTATGATTCGTGTTGATGTTTGTGTGTAAAGTTCTTTGTCATAATCCCTGAACATATTTTCAATTTATTTTGAAAATATGTTTAGTTTAGTTGGAATTGGGATCAATAGTTTATTGACTGTAATCCCTGCCTGTTGTCTTCGTAATGAAGACCCACGTCTAGAAAGCTGTAGGGTCTGACAACGAGTCATGAAAATGGCCCAACTCGAGGGGCGGCACCAAGCATGCATTCGAAAAATATCACTGCACGCAATTGGATAACACTACAACCAATCAGAAGAAAACAAGGGGTGACGTATCCAGACCAGCGGAGCTACCCAATAGATAAGACTCTTGCGTATCCGGTCTGTAAAGCCCAGTTCAGACCAAAGATTCACCTTGCAACGGCTTGCAACTTGCAACTCCTTGCGACTCCTTGCGACGAGACGGGCTGCGACGTTCTAAAACTGGGCCGTTCACACTGGCTGCAACGCGCTGCAACGGGCTGCGACGCTAGGTGGTTTTCATAGCAACTTTGAACGCTCTGGCACAGCTGAGAGCCGTAACATCATCATTTGCGTAGGTTAGGTTAGATTAGTTAGGTTTGCGATTAGTTAGGTTTGCAATTATTTTTATTTTTATTTTGCTTGAGAGTAGGCTAGAGTTACTGTGTTTTGTCATTCTCCACTACATCTGCATTGGAGTAAATAGCTGGAGCTTACAGTTAGTTTAGATTACCCTTTGTTGGATACATTGCATTTTCCGTTAGTTGAATTTCAGTTTGATCTGTCTTTGTTCACCATCGGCTCAACTACTACTTAATTATAAACAGGCCTAATTATGTTAGTGAGAGTGAAATGGTCGCAGTTTTTGCTGTGGCTTTAATCATGAAAAGGAGAAGACGGCTAGTTATAAAGCCAATACTATGGATCCGCAGTTGGGTACTTATGCTGGAGTGGACAGTACGGTACCGGGACGGAGTAAGGCCGTGACGTACAAGTTGTTCTGTGCTGTGATTGGCTGAAGAGGAATAGTTAAATCGCCGCGTTCTAAAACTGGACCTTGCGATTTGACATGTTCAATCTCTGGCGACTCCTTGCAACTCCTTGCGACGCCTTGCAACTGCTTGCAACGGCTTGCAACGACCCGTTCACACCACCCCTGCGACGTTCTAAAACCGTCTCGTTGCAAGCCGTTGCAAGGTGAATCTTTGGTCTGAACTGGGCTTTAGACAGCAACGCTTTCGGCCCGCCTATATCAGATAGACCGATGTGATTGGTTAATGTTCTGGGCCCGGGGAGTATACTGCTTGTTCCCAGAGTGACTCACTGAGCTAATTCAAATTGTGCTCTTGCGAGAACTCTGGATTTCCAGGGTACTAATTCATGAGTCATTTGGTTTTAAATACCTAGCCTTTATCTCCATTTCCTGTTGTAGTATTTTATTAATTTGGTTTCTCACTTCTATCATTTGTTTATATCTTTTTTCGGTTTTCTCTTTATGTATTGGTTCCAGGCCAGCTAACATAGACTTCTACAGATTTTCTTTTTCTATTTAAGTTGACTTGTTATTGCAATAAATAATCCTTGTATTATAGCTTTTACGGCGTTCCATTGTATTGCAGTGTGTTTATCGTCATTGACATTTTCCTTTAAGATCTTCTGTATTTCAGCTTTGTTTTGTTTGACCAGTTTTTCATTAATATCCCCACGTTTCTCTCCATATTGTTTCTTGTCGTCAGAACTTCAAATATATCTTTAAATAGATTGGACTATGGTCAGACAAATCTGCCATTCCAATTTGACATTCCTGTATTCTATCCCTGCTTTCTTTCTGCATAAAAAAATATATAATTGAGTATAAGGAGTGTGCTACTGAATAATGAATGAAGTCTCTTCCTGTAGAGGATGTAGTATGCATGTAGCTCCATGCATCAAAAAAGCTAATTTCTTCCCATGTATTTTTTTTTACTGCCCTTGTGATAAGTTTTCTATTTCTCTTACAACTAGTTGTGTCCATGTCGTAGTTCATTATCACATTGAGATCTCCTGAACATATACCTTCAATCTATTTAGCAATCAAATTAAATAGGGATTTAAAGAAATTTTTATCACTTTCAGGTGGGGCATATATGTTCACCAGTGTTACCATTGCTTGGTCATTTGTTCCTTTTACAGTAACATATCGTCTCTCTTTATCATTTATTTATTTTTGATATTCAAATTTGGTGGCATTAGGAATAAGAATTGCTACACCTCTTTTGCGGGCGTTAGAATAGGAACTATATAAAGTGTTTTTAAATCAAAATCTTTTCAACTTTTCATGTTCTGTTTGTGAAAGGTGAGTCTCTTGCAGGTAGTCAATCTGCGTCCTTCCTTTATTAATTTTAGCTATAATTGTAGCTCTTTTGACTGGGTTTCCTAAGCCATTACAATGTTGGGACATAAGTTTAATACAATCTTGTTTGGTATTAACAGGCTGCTTTTGGTCTGTTCACATTGTAGTGTCTCCCCCTCAGGCTAATGCAATAACCATAGGAGCTGAACATAATATGAAACAAACAAAAAATAACATAACATACCTATAAACAGAAGAGCGACCTCCAAAAAGAGACGTCAACAACCCTCATATGTTGACCCCCCTTTAGTTTTGAGGGGAGATGCCTTCCACAAGAGAAGGGCCCACAGCTAGTAGTTAGATGTAACCCATTTTTTGACCTGAATTGCAATTGAAGAATATTTTATTCACATTTATACTTAGTGTCGGTACTCATCTCGCGTTGTTTTCAGTGTGTTGGAAATTTTGCAACCGTCCTCTCACCCGTCTGCCTGCCTGCGAGGTTCGAGTCTAGTTTTAACTCAACACCACAAGTAATCATCACCAACCATTTATTTAGGTTTAGTTTCGTTTTTTTTCTCAACAAAGCACAGCTGTGCATATAACAGATATAAATAAAAGTGTTGACAGGCTGACCCTGGAACAGGCCTACAGCTTCAAAGTATAACAGAGAGATATATTAAAACAGGCCTACATAAGCCATTCTGATCTAATAGGCAGGCATACCTCTCAAAATAACAATAATGTACACAGTAGTGCAGGCCTCACCTGTTTGAAAATATAAAGCTGCATATTTAGTAAACTGTGAAAAGAAAATGTATAAAACATAAGTAAGCGCTTGGTGTATTGCGAATAACAAATGTGAAAATAAAATAAAATATTCCTACTGAGGTAGACTGAGAAGACTATGTCTTCCTAAGTAAACTTGTGTATTTCTTGCAGGTTCTGTGATAGGAAAAACTAGCCTGTCGATAGTGTCTCGACTACATGTCTCTTATCAAAAATATACAGATAAAACTCTTACTACTGGCGTCTCTCTTATCCTTTTGCTGTTCTACGTCCGCGTTTACTCTGGTTTATGTTTCTGGTTAATGTCCTCCTTAAACTCTGCCAGTTCGTTTTTCACTTGGGTGGTGGTGTCGTCTTTGACAGTTTTCAGGTCAATTTTCAGCTTGTTTTGCATGGATTGGATTTGCTTGCTAATGCTGTCTAAGCTAGCTTGCGGTATAGCCATAGCTGTAGCTTAAGCTGTTAGCTTGTCACCTTCCTCGTCAGAACGATTTATTCATTTAACTTGTCCGTCCGGGACTTTTTTCTTCTTTCATTTCTTTGAAAGTCCATGCATCTTTCTTTGTTATATTTTCATTTTTTTGCAGCGTTTATCATGTTGGCGTTAGGGAGCACACTTTTCAATTCCATACTCCTCAACCGTCATCCGGAAGTCACAACAATTTTTTTTACATTTACATTTCCCTCCCCAAAAATTATTAAAGAAAGATTAATACAAAATGTAATAGTTATAAACTGGGAAAAAACTTCCCAATTTAAGTAACATTTATGGATTTCAGAAGAAGCTTTGTTCAAATAATGTGCATTGAATTGTTTATCTCACACTCGTAAAAATTAAAAGTAAATGAAAATATACATCTCATGGTAAGATAATTGAAGTTGAATAGTACCTCCTCAAAAGCATTGCAGTCACTGACGACGATGTTGGGACGGAATCTCTCCACCGTAACGTCCTTCTGCAGTTTGCCATTGAGGTCTCCAACTGACGCCTCTGACAGCAGCATCACAGGCCCAACGTTTGGATATGCCACCTTCTGTAAGGTTGAAGAACAGCAACCATGGGCGACCGGGCCTTCGCCGCTGCAGCCCCTCGACTGTGGAACAGCCTCCCGGACCACTTAAGGGCAACACAAACACTAGCCTGTTTTAAGACTGGCCTAAAAACCTTTTTATTCATAAAGGCATTTCCTACTTTTTAAAAAAAAATAATAATAATTGTATACTAGCACTCTGAGATTCTGCTAGAATGAAGACATGCTCAACAAATAAAATGAATTATTATTATTATTATTATTATTATTATTATTATTATAAGTACCTCCGAAAGACAGCTTTTATTAAACAGTGGTCTAATGAATTCAGTTTGATTAGTGAATTACAAAAATATGTACAAATACACACAAGACATGACTGCCGTTAACTTCGGCAGAACAAGCAAATATTAGTTAGTAATTCAAAGAAGAACAACCAAGCCCGGCCTGCAGGAGGCTGAGGTTCACCTCGTCCTGGGAGAACAGCTTCTCCTGGTCGGCAGACTTGCGGGGCTCCATGTGGGGCTCAAAGTGCACCAGACGGTAGCCTATCTCCCCCCCCAGAAAGCGGGTGATCCAGCGGGCTGCCTCGTCGCCACAGTCCCTCCCCTGGATGTCCGTACCGAACACCCTGGAGGAGGAGAATGAGAAGGTTAGTAGCCTAAGTTATGTATTGTTTTGAAAAACACAAAATCTCATTGTTCCATTCCGCACTGTCACTTATTTCCGTTAAACAACAATCGCTGGGAGTGTACGGGCATGTGAACGTGTGGATTTTTTGGAGGCATGTCCCGCTGGGATGGATAGTGGGAAAAGATTTCTGTGAAGCTCTGGTTGTTATTATTAACATATCTTATGAATGAATATCTAGTGTTTTCCGGCCTGCAATCTTTTGTGTGAGATAAGAAGAACCAACAAATTGGAATATTATATTTATCTTTCCCTGCTACATTTTTATTGAGATTTTTTACAAAAATTACAACTGTACCCATTCAGTCTCCTCATCGTCATCATCATCATCATCATCATCATCATCATCATCATCATCATCATCATCATCGTCACCATTTGAAATCCCGAATCCCGGGGTTTGTTTGGAACAGAATGATGTTCCACCAAAGGAGAAGATGACAAATAGACACACAGCCTGTGGCAGAAGCGCTACTCAGACCAAGTTAAAGTCAATGTTACGCTGTACCAAAACAAATAATCCACCTGCAATCCATGATGGGGTTGTGGGGCTGCTGAAGGGGCATCTGAAGCTCTTCCATGCCAGGACCATTCAGACATAGCCTCCCGCCGTCGCTGGTCAGGGCCACCAGCACTTGCCGCGGCTGCTGCTTCCCTGCCACCATGTGACCGTCCTCCTTGACCACCAGCCAGTGCCTGTAAATACACATCAGAGCCATACAGTCTACTATAAAACCACACCATCAATAGTAGCCTATAGCTATTAAGTCTATAGTGCCACCATACAGCCTATAGAACTGTACAGTACAAGGTACCACAATACAGTGTATCACCTTATAATAATAAAACCATACAGTGAAACAATACTATATTTAGTACCACCATACATTATACAAGTGTGTGGCGTGTGTGTTTCTGTGTTTCTGTGTCTGGAAAATAGATTACTTATTGTGGACCCAGTTACGCAAGAGTGCTCCATCCAGCTCGGTTCGTCAACGCAGAATGGGCTTGGGCAACGTTTTCATTTTGCAACGGCCCACTACGAAATCAACAAAGACTGTCACGTCCAGATATACGGATCTATATAACGTGTTTTGGATACTTTTCACTCCACATTTCCAGCCCACGATGTTCAACAGCGCAACATTTGTTTGCAAAGTTCTGTCCATGCATAACCTAACCAGAGAAAATGCTAATGATGAATCCTAATCCACTGTCACTCATTAGTCCCAAACCGCTGTCACTCATTTGTCCCCAATCACTGTTCCTTTAGTTTAGAACCAGTACATACCGATCCATAAGTTCTCCATGTTTTAATCCGATGTGGTGGCATTCTGCAAAAGCCACTGAGATGCCTTTCCCGGACTTCAGAGGGTGAACTAAAAGTTGCGATACAACTCCAACTCGGACCTTTTCTCTACTCCTTAAACTTCTCCACGCCAGACTCAAGCAGACCACCGCAGCACCCGCTCCTCCGACCACAAGATACAGCTTTTTATTCTGCGCTATTGCGGCAATCGAAAGCTTTTCGAAGCCCATGTTAGAGTTTGGACGAGAGAGGAGGCAGGCTGTTGGACTTTGCAACGCAATGCTTGTTTCAAGCAAGTTTAGTTCAAGGAGGGCAGACTACCGTCTCTGACCCTAGAATCGCCCCTGCTCGTAACAAATAAATTGTAAAAAGACACACTGTTTGAAGTTATTTTTTCGTTTTGGCAAGTAGCCATGAGATAAGCGGGATAATATACAGATCATTATCGAAATTGAGCCCCACTGTCTGGGCTTATTTACCCCTGTTTCAAAAAAATATAACTGAAAAATGATTAACTGCTATTCCTGATGTCAAACAACGTCATTACAATCAAACATAAATGCTGATTAAAAAACAGGCCAATGTTTATTGTGAATGTCACAATATATCAATAAATAATCACCTAAATAAATCAAAATAATAAATCATACTTACGCAACCGTGTTCCAGCAAAGAAAATCTCAACTGATATGATCGTCTCGGCTCTTGGTGTACTTCCAACAGTGGTGGGCTGTCAGGGCCAGCAAAGCCTTCTCTGCTGGTATAAACACTATCAGAATCACTGACTTATTTTTTAATATATTTGTATGCATATGAATATGTATTAAATTATTTCCAATAGTCTATTCTCTTCATTTAATAGCTTTTCTCTTGGTTGCGCTGCTTCCACTAGTGTATGTTTTTGTTAGAGCTTTTATCCAATCATATTTCAGCCATCATGTGTTGCCAGGGTCAAAGAAAGCCTTGACGCCTTTAGAATCGATAGTGCTGGCGTGGTCACACCAAATATTTAATTAATTAATAACTTTACACATGTGACATGCCTACGTTTTTTTGGCCTTTTCTTTTCAATAGGCCTGTGTCAACGTCACGTGACCTAGGTTCCGCTGGTTAGGAAATAGACAGATATTCCAAGGTTTCCTTCAAAAGGCACCTTGGAATATGTTATTTTCCGCAGTTTAGACTTGTAATTAATAACTTGTGGGCGCCCCAGTGGGTCAAATCGGGGCCCACTGATAGGGGAATGGTCAATTTGCGCCGCCGTTGGGGCACCGGGTCGATGCGCAGGCGATAAAACCATCTCTGCAGCCGCCTCATGTGAAGCAGCCCCAGCGGCACCGCCGTGTGAGCGGCTGACATCATGCCCAGCAGCCTCATGACAGAGAGGGCTGTCACGACGCTGCCCGGGGAACAGCGACGGAGGAGAGACCACAGCGTCTCCATCCTCTGCTGTGAGAGCCATTCCTGTTGCGTGCAGCGGTCGGAAAGCCGTCTCCACGCACTTGGAAAACGTTTGTGGGGCTAGAGAATAGCCGAACGGGAGACGGTTGTACTGGTAGTGTGTCCCTTGGAATGAGTAAGGCAGGAATTTCCTGTGTTTGGGGATCACTGTGTATGGAGGTAGATTTGTGTCTTTATTATGCAATCAAAAATAATAGGTTTGAGAGCAAAACTTTCCACACTGCAATCAAAAAATAGGTTTGAGAGCAAAACTTTCCACACTGCAATCAAAAAATTGATTTGAGAGTAAAACTATCGACACTGCAATAAATAAATGTTTTATTGCAAGATAAATTAATGTGATAAAAAATATATAAATGGGAATCCAAAAGTTTTGTTTGCAAACCCATACGTTTTTTGCAAATCCAAAAGTTTTGTTTGCGAATCCAAAAGTTTTGTTTGCGAATCAAAAAGCTTTGTTTGCGAATCTTAAAGTTTTGCTTGCGAATCCAAAAGCTTTGCTTGCTGCTGAGCTGAATCTCGTGGGCGGGACCTACACCGAAAGATGTAAGACACGTCTCTATCAGTGGCGATTTCTCTAAGACTGCAAGGGAAGCTCAGCTTCCCCTAAAATTTCGAACATTAAATTGTCAAATATGTATTGTTGTGTTAACATTTCATTGACTACAAATTCGTTAAAATACGTTCATTTCGAAGACAAGTTCGATAAGAATCTTATCCAAGACTGACTCGATTTTGTTAACTTCTCATACATTCCCGTAATGTCAATGCATTAGACCGTAGAAGCCGAGCGTCCATTCACTTCAATGAGACTGCATGGAACAGTTTTTTTCATTGCCTCGAAACTCGACGGTCATTGGATAAATGCCCAGATTTGTCCCGCCCCCGGACGCTCAGCGTCTCTGGGGGTGGATGGAGCAGTGGGCTGGCCTGGGCTAGCCTGGACGCTGGGCTTCCGCGTTATGATTGGTGGATCAGTCGAAAGTCTGAATCACTTTTTGATTGACAGCTATTTTGAGATATACACAGTCACTTCACTATCTGAGTTCAGTGACAGTCCCATCGCGGATTTTGCAAGTGAATTCTAATGACAAACTGCAACACATTTCTTGGTATTTGCTTGGCGAAATTGCTTCCATTATTAATTTAACAGGGTCACAGACCATTTTCTTGAAAAGGAACGGAGGGCCGAATTGAGGTATAAATAAATTGACAACTATTTTGATGTAGGCCAAAAATGAGCTTCCCCTCTTTAAAAGACCAGCAGCCGCCACTGGTCTCTATTGGCCAGTCTCGATCGGAGTGACAGCTTGGCAACATCCACAGTTAGTAACGAGAGAGGGAGTTCTATTTCATGTAGGCTACGCCGTCTAGGCTTCGCCTTATGGGCTTGTCCCGTGCGCGCGCATGCGCGCCCTGAAAATTCCGTAGGCCTCCCTGTCAGCCGAAAAGGAGACCATGGCAGATGAGAGCAGGGCGATGTTCGATTGGGGGGGGGGGGGGGGTATAGAGCGATTTCTTTTTTTTTCTTTTTTTTTTTGGGGGGCCCTAGTAGTGGCCCGGGGCCCCAAGCAATTGCCTGGTATGCCTAATGGGATGCGGCGCCTCTGTCCGTCAGGCCGACAATCTGCTTCTGGAGGCGGTCGGGGGGCAGCGGCTTTTCGGATGTTGCCAAGCTGTCACTCCGATCGAGACTAGCCAATAGAGACGTGTCTTACATCTTTCGGCGTAGGTCCCGCCCACGAGATTCAGCTCAACAGCAAGCAAAGCTTTTGGATTCGCAAGCAAAACTTTATGATTCGCAAACAAAACTTTTGGGTTTGCAAACAAAACTTTTGGATTCCCATTAATATTTTTTTTATCACATTAATTCATCTTGCAATAAAACATTTTTTGATTGCAGTGTCGATAGTTTTGCTCTCAAATCTATTTTTTGATTGCAGTGTGGAAAGTTTTGCTCTCAAACCTATTTTTTGATTGCAGTGTGGAAAGTTTTGCTCTCAAACCTATTATTTTTGATTGCATAATAAAGACACAAATCTACCTCCATACCCTGCATGACGGTTGCCTTCCTCCGTTGTGTCAGACAGAATGGACAGCGGAGTCTGCGTCCTGAGGGGAGCCACTCAAACTCAGTAAACATGATTTGGGAGGGGGCCTGAAGAATCCTACGGGCAGATTTTACAGTCTGTTGGTCATATAGGGGGGAGAGAGCTCGGACAGGCTGCCCAATGATCTTTGAGCAGACCTTAACCACATTCAACAGGCGGTTCTTGTTTTGCAGGGTGATGGAGTGTAACCAGCTAGTGAAAGAAAAGGTTATTACATTTTCAATGAAGGCATAAGAATGTGGTGAGAATCTCCTTATTGATCCCAAATGACTTCAGCTTCCTGAGTAGAGGAGAACTTTAGAGGAGAACTTTAGCAGGTTGTTAAATAATGTTCCTAGGTATTATTTGTATTCCTCTACTCTCTCCACTGGCTCCCCCTGGATGATAGTGGTGACTGCCTCAGCCACCTGTTTCTGTTTGGGGGAGAAGGTCACAATCATATCCTTGGTCTCAGTGATGTTGAGCTCAAGACCAGAGCCTTCACACCATTCTGTAAAGTCCTGCAGAGCTGAGCTGTGATGCTGTGTGTGGCTGGGGTGCAGAGACAGGAGGACTGTGTCATCAGCGAATTTCACAAGGTGACAATCAGGCTGGGTGGATCTGCAGTCATCTGTGTAGAGAATGAAGAGGAGTGGGGAGAGGACACATCCTTGTGGAGAGCCCCTGGAGATGAAGAGGGTATCGGACAGGGTGTGGTTCACCAACACCCTCTGTGACCTTTTGGTGAGGAAGTCAATAATCCACAGAGTGAGTTGGTGGTTGAGATGGAAGCGTGTGATGAGCTTCTCAGCCAGAATGTGTGGCTGCATGCTGTTGAATGCCGATGAGAAGTCTGCAAACAGAAGTCTGGCTGTGGTCTTGGGGATTTCAAGATGCTTGTGGATGGTATTTATGATGAATATTTTCGCGTCATCAACTCCCCTACCACCCTGGTAGGCAAACTGCCGCGGGTCCGTCATCGAGCCAGTTGCCTTGGTGATGTGATCCTTGATGATCCCTTCCATGGCCTTCATGACCAGAGGTGAGAGCCACAGGTCTGAGGTCATCATTATCAGACCAGAACGAGTGAAATGCAAATTACAATAAAAAGCAGCCTGGTTAAATGCAGACTGACCAATGTAGTATATGCAGGGCAATGTGAATGTCAAAAATATCAATATCTTTGTGGGATTAAAACCCTGAAAGAGGACTGTTTTGCATAACTTCTTTCTCGTGCTTCCTTTCTGAAGTTCAAGAGAGGCGAGTTTGGCAATGTGGTGCAGCCTTATCTTAGGAAACACAGACACAACCAATGATAAGATGTCCGAATGGTGGTTGTCGATGCCAAACTGTGTTCCCCAAGCAGAAATACATCCTCTGTTCCAATCTCCCCTCGGACTTTATGCTGCTCCCTGGCTCCCCACCCCCACTTCACCATGGCGGACGCATTTCTCGCGTCCCAGCAGCCAATGCTGCGTCTATGTATAGGATGTCTATGGCGTAACCTACATGAAATAGAACCACTAGGTAGCACGATTTGTTGGGAGCATAAATCTGCGCTTGACGTAACCACTGCGTAGCCTACAGCGTCACAGACGGTAGTAGCCTACGTCCTCCTTGAACTACAAAACAATCATTGCGCTGCAAAGTCCAACAGCCTGCCTCCTCTCTCGTCCCAACTCAAACATGGACTTCGAAAAGCTTTCGATTGCCGCAATTATGCAGAATAAAAAGCTGTATCTTGTGATCGGAGGAGCGGGTGCTGCGGTGGTCTGCTTGGGTCTGGCGTGGAGAAGTTTAAGGAGTAGAGAAAAGGTCCGAGTTGGAGTTGTATCGCAACTTTTAGTTCACCCTCTGAAGTCCGGGAAAGGCATCTCAGTGGCTTTGGCAGAATGCCACCACATCGGATTAAAACATGGAGAACTTCGGGATCGGTATGTACTGGTTCTAAACTAAAGGAAAAGTGATCGGGGACAAATGAGTGACAGCGGTTTTGGACTAATGAGTGACAGCGGTTTTGGACTAATGAGTGACAGTGGATTAGGAACAATATTCCTAACCCACTGTCAATGAAAATGCAAATGATGAATCCGATTCATCATTTGCATTTTCTCTGGTTAGGTTACGCATGGACCGAACTTTGCAAACAAATGTTGCGCTGTTGACCATCGTGGGCTGGAAATGTGGAGTAAAAAGTATCCAAAACACGTTATATAGATCCGTATATCTAAATGGACTGGACAGTTTTTGTTTATTTCGTATTGGGCCGTTGTGTTACTGCAAAATCAAAACGTCCATTCTGTGTTGACGAACCGAGCTGGAGGGGGCACTCTTACTTGGTCAACAATAAGTAATCTATTATCCAGACAGTTGACACAGAAACACACACACACACACACACACACACACACACACACACACACACACACACACACACACACACACACACACACACACACACACACACCACAAACTTGTATAATGGTGGTACTAAATATAGTATTGTTTTGCTATATACCGTATGGTTTTATTATAGGTGATACTATAGACCAGCGGTCCCCAACCCCCGGTCCGTGGGTCATTTGGTACCGGTCCGCAGAGAAAGATTATTTATTTATTTTAATTATTATTATTATTATTATTATTATTATTATTATTTTTTATTCACTTCGCAATACTGTCACTCTTTTACATGCCATAAGTCTATATGCAGTTGTTAGATTGCATATAACATGTTTGCATTTTTGGCAACCTCTGCGCAACATAACCCAACCACCCCCCCCCCCCCCCCCTCCGTGAAACTTTTCGGAGAATCATACCGGTCCTTACCGATGCTGAAAAGGTTGGGGACCGCTGCTATAGACTGTATTGTGGTACCGTGTACTGTACGGATCTATAGGCTGTATGGTGGTACTATAGACTTATTGGCTACTATTGACTGTGTGGTTCTATAGACTGTATGGCTCTGACGTGTATTTACAGGCACTGGCTGGTGGTCAAGGAGGACGGTCACATGGTGACCGGGAGGCAGCAGCCGCGGCTGGTGCTGGTGGCCCTGACCAGCGACGGCGGGAGGCTATGTCTGAACGGTCCTGGCATGGAAGAGCTTCAGATGCCCCTTCAGCAGCCCCACAACCCCATCATGGACTGCAGGTGGATAATTTGTTTTGGTACAGCAGCGTAGCATTGACCTTAACTTGGTCTGAGTAGCGCTACTGCCACAGGCTGTGTGTCTATTTGTCATCTTCTCCTTTGGTGGAACATCATTCTGTTCTAAACAAACCCCCATCGGGATTTGATGATGATGATGACGATGACGATGACGATGACGATGAGGAGACTGGTTTGGGTACAGTTGTAATTTTTGTAAAAAATCTCAATAAAAAAGTATCAGGGAAAGACAAATATAATGTACCAATATGTTATCTTGCATCCGGCGCAATTGACTTAATCACTGGCGCATGTGTCGATGATAGTTTGCAACTGGCGCAGAGCGTTCTTTTCCCTCCTGAGCCACGCGTCGGTAAATTAGGGAATGATCTTGCGCCCCAAGGGGCGGTTCGGCGAAAGGAGGAGGCGTGTTCTGATATAGCACCGTTCCCAGGTGCTATTTTTGCAGAGATCGGACAAAGTCACTGTTTGGCAAGTCCCAAGTAAGTCCCAAGTCTTAGCAGTCAAGTCTGAGTCGAGTCCCAAGTCAAGACAGGCAAAGGCAAGTCGAGTCCAAGTCCAAGTCACACCAAAGCCAAGTCGAGTCCAAGTCCAAGTCCCAAACTTTTTCAAGTCCTTAACAAGTCACCATGTACTTTTTACTTAATGTCATCATTAGGCTATTGATCATAATTTCAACATATCACTCATAATGTACAGTGTAATTTGTTATATACAGTTATAATATGTTCAATGTTTCTGTCTTCAAATGTGTTATGATATGCGCATGCACCGAAATCCTATGTTGTCTCTGAGGAGAAGTGAGAGTGGACGCTGGGTTTGAATTGCTACGGAAGGCACCACTGTGACCCTAAAGTTGGTAAAGCCACGCCTGACTAGTGCGGCATATGAGCTATGTATGGATGTCTGAAAGGACTGCTTGATGTTACAGTATGCCACAATTTTCCTTTCAACACATTGTTTTATTTAAATATTAAATCTCAATGTTTAATCTGCATTGAAAAACTCTTAATACATTTTAAAGGCTTCAGCAAAACTAGAAGACCTGTTCAAACAACAGTCAACAGGGTTGGTAAAAAATATAATGAAAAATAAATGAATATGAACAAAGAATGAACAAAGTTACATTTGATTTGGTTTCAACATAGTCAAATAATGATTTGAGAATTGGTGAACTGAACAAGGAACATGAATGGTTGAGTAAGAGAGGTAGAACGGTCATTTGCCACTGTAATGTACTGTGCATGTGACAAGAAGGAGATGTTGGATTAGCTCAAGATAAATAAAAAATATGACCGTAAAAATGGTTGCGATAGTTTCTGTTTAATTGACCAGGGAGTGTTTGGCAGCATTTCATTTCATAGGATCTACTTCGAACGGGAAATTAGGACAATCATAGTCCTGTTGAGTGTGGGATTAACTTAGTTTCGCAGACTTCACTCTACGCATTGCATGTCTGACAGTGCTTACACACCGCTGCGCGGCAACCGCCCTGATAACCGGCTCGCTGCCGGGTTCAGCACAGCGGTGTGAAAGGGCCAGGCGTTTTCAAAAGCGGCTGCTGCTGCCGCCGAAAGTTTAAACACAGGGAAACCTGAGCGGTAGGGAAAAATCTGTGCGCGTTCACGTGGGAGGCCACTGCTTCCTGGTCCAGGGGCTGCTTTCGTAACCGCCTCCCCTCTGCCGCCCTTCCCTCATTGGAGGCGGCGAGTTGCCGCGCGGTGGTGTGAAAGCAGCTGATACATAATCATTTTTTTGGACTCAAGACATGTCGAGTCATTACAAGTCAAATTGGCAAAGTCCGAGTCAAGTCCCAAGTCAATAGCATTCAAGTCTAAGTCGAGTCGCAAGTCATGCGTAATTTTGTCAAGTCGAGTCTGAAGTCATCCAAATCATGACTCGAGTCTGACTCGAATCCAAGTCATGTGACTCGAGTCCACATCTCTGCTATTTTGCAGTTTCAGAAACCACTTGCGCCACAAACCAGGAAATACGTGGTTTAAAGTCAGTGGCGTGTTGTTCAGATGCTATTTAAATGACAGGGTGGAATGGAACAATGGGATTTTGTGTTTTTCGAAACAATACACAACTTAAGGCCGATTTATGCTCAGTTACGTAAGCGTAAGCGCAAGCGCAAGAGGCCCTTGCGCGCCCTTGCGCACCCCTTGCGCGACTTCTCATGTCTTGTGTGCGTCGGGTGATTTTTCTAGACTTGCGTCATTTTTTACGTAAGCTTTTACGCGAGCCGCGCAGCCTGCAAGGCTGTGATTGGTCTGCTGGTCTGGTTACTACTTCCTGTCTGGAGTATCACCCGGCAGGCTCATATACAAAAGCATTAACGTGAAGTGAAGTTAACTTTGCTGCCAACACATTATGTCGTTTTAAAATGTAGAGAGATATGCACATTTATACAACCCCAATGATCAACAACTTCATCACCCCTGTTCCTCTGTCTGTTGCCATCATTCACTGTGTATGGGGAGAACACGATCTGGCACATAAACAAACCAACGACTCCCACAGACAAAGACGTCATTCTCGAGGTCGTCTTCAACGAAAAACTTTACTCCACATATTACTCCACCTACTGTTCTGGCGGTGAATTGCTTGGCAACACGCGCAACCTAAAAGGGAGCATGAATTGCTTTGAGTAAATTTTGCGCAACAACGTAACACCAATGCTGAAGCATGCAGCCGCCTTTAATAACCTTCTCATTCTACTCCTCCAGGGTGTTCGGTACGGACATCCAGGGGAGGGACTGTGGCGACGAGGCAGCCCGCTGGCTCACCCGCTTTCTGGAGGGGGAGATAGGCTACCGTCTGGTGCACTTTGAACCCCACATGGAGCCCCGCAAGTCTGCCGACCAGGAGAAGCTGTTCTCCCAGGACGAGGTGAACATCAGCCTGCCGCAGGCCGGGCTTGGTTGTTCTTCTTTGAATTACTAACTAATATTTGCTTGCTCTGCCGAAGTTAACGGCAGTCATGTCATGTGTGTATTTGTACATATTTTTGTAATTCATTAATCAAACTGAATTCATTAGACCCCTGCTTAATAAAAGCTGTCATGTCTTTCGGAGGTACTTATAGTTGCTGTTCTTCAACCTTACAGAAGGTGGCATATCCAGACGTTGGGCCTGTGATGCTGCTGTCGGAGGCGTCAGTTGGAGACCTCAACGGCAAACTGCAGAAGGACGTTACGGTGGAGAGATTCCGTCCTAACATCGTCGTCAGTGACTGCAATGCCTTTGAGGAGGTACTATTCTACTTCGATTTTTTTACCATGAGATGCATATTTTCATTTACTTTCAATTTTTACAAGTGCGAGATAAACAATCCAATGCAAATATCTTGAACACAGCTTTTTCTGAAATCCATAAATGTTACTTAAACTTGGAAGTCTTATCCCAGTTTATAACTATTACATTTTGTATTAATCTTTCTTTACAAATTTTTGGGGAGGGAAATGTAAATACAAAACAATAGTTGTTTTGTAAAACTCCCGGGTGACGGTTGAGCAGTATGGATGCTTGAATTTTGTGCTCCCTAACGCCAACACGATAAACGCTGCAAAAAAATGAATATGTTACAAAGAAAGATGCATGGACTTTGACAATGAGCGGAGGAGCATAGAAATGAAAGAAGAAAAAAGTCCCGGACGGACAAGGTAATGAAATAAATCATTCTGACGAGGAAGGTGACAAGCTAACAGCTTAAGCTACAGCTATGGCTATTCTGCAAGATAGCTTAGATAACATTAGCAAGCAAATCCAAGCCATACAAAACAAGCTGAAAATTGACCTGAAAACCATCAAAGACGACACCACCACCCAAGTGAAAAACGAACTGGCAGAGTTTAAGGAGGACATTAACCAGAAACATTAACCAGATTAAACGCGGACGTGGAAGAGCAAAAGGATAAGATAGACGCCAGTAGTAAGAGTTTTATCTGTATATTTTTGAAAGAGACATGTAGTCGAGACACTATCGACAGGCTAGTTTTCCTATCACAGAACCTGTAAGAAATATACAAGTTTACATAGGAAGACATAGTCATCTCAGTCTACCTCAGTAGGAATATTTTATTTTATTTTCACATTTATTGTTATTTGAAATACACCAAGCACTTATTTATGTTTTATACATTTTATTTTCACAGTTTACTAAATATGCAGCTGTATATTTTCAAACAGGTGAGGCCTGCACTACTTTGTACATTTTTGTTATTTTGAGAGGTATGCTTGCCTATTGGATCAGAATATAGGCTTATGTAGGCCTTTGTTTTAATATATCTCTCTGTTATACTGTGAAGCTGTAGGCCTGTTCCAGGGTCAGCCTGTCAACACTTTTATGCACAGCTGTGCTTTGTTGAGAATTTTTTTTTTAACTAAACCTAAATAAATTGTTGATGATGATTACTTGTGGTGTTGAGTTAAAATGACACACTTTGCCCGTTTTGTTCAAAATATCTTATTTCGCCATTCAAAACGAAAAATATTGTGATATGAGTTTTGGTCCATATCGCCCAGCCCTACTTTGACATGCATTGGGAGGTACCGAGACCGAACCTCGCAGGCAGGCAGACGGGTGAGAGGACGGCTGCAAGATTTCCAACACACTGAAAACAACGCGAGATGAATACCGGACACTAAGTATAAATGTGAATAAAATATCCTTAAATTGTAATGCAGGTCAAAAAGAAGGAAAATAAGTTGGTGTCAAATTCGATGTGACCTGAAGGGATATCGATTTCAGACATGTTGGCTGCAAAAGGGACTGAAGCACAGCTGGCTACAACATAGTCTAGTATGGGCAGATCTACCCCTTATGGGTTACATCTAACTACTAGCTGTGGGCCCTTCTCTTGTGGAAGGCATCTCCCCTCGAAACTAAAGGGGAGTCAACTTACTGTATGAGGGTTGTTGACATCTCTTTTTGGAGGTCGCCTCTTCTGTTTATAGGTATGTTCAGGGACGGCTGGTATAAATGGGCTAACAGGGCTAAGCCCTTCCTACCTTTTACAGTAAAAATAAAAAAATATTCTTAAAAACCTTAGAACATATTGTTTTATATTTTGGTAGAACCTAAAGCATCAACAGCACCAAAAAATGACAGAAAAACCCAGGATATATGATTTATCTTGGGTTTTGTCCAGTGAGTGGGCTAAATGTATTCAGCCCAAGCGGAGTAGCGTAACTTTCCATTCAATTTTGATTGACAGGTATCACGCCCCCTTCATATGCTTCCCATTTGGGCTAAAGTCATTCAGCCCAAGCACAGTTGCGTAAGCGGCCATTTCATTGTGATTGGCAGGTGTCTTGAAACGCCCCCATTTGGGCTCATTTCATTTAGCCCAAGCACAGTAGCGTAAGCTTCCATTGACGTTTGATTGACAGGTTCCCTGACACGCCCCCTTCATATGCTTGCCATTTGGGCTAAATTTGTTTAGCCCAAAGGCTGACCTTGGACTTACAGCTAGCACAGTAGCTACAGTACAGTGACCTTCAGCTAATCACAGCACAGTAGCGTATGTGTTTTTAAACATATCTATCATAATTTATTTATTTGAATAAACTTTAAATGTATCCATGAAATGTAGTTGTTTCTGTCACACAAATTAATTAAATGCTGACTCATCTATATAACATTTTATTATTCCGCAGTGCATTACGGGACGGACTGCTTTTACTGTCAGGAGTGCGGTCAGAATATGGCCGGTAGTAGTGCATTTGTAAGCGGGTCAACAACGTTTCATATCGAAACATTAAAAAAGCATATGTCTAAATAACCCAACACGACGTGACAAGTGTGTAGAGAAAGTGGCCCCTCTCCCAGCTGTATTTCAGCGACAGGCAGTAACAATAAGGTTCTCTCGGAAATGATCAAATTTAATGTTGCATACAACATTGCCAAAGAGGAGTTGCCATTCACCAAATTTAAATCCGAAATTATTCTCATGCAGAAAAATGGATTAAACGTCAACCCGACGTATAGCAATGAGATGTAATATGCACAATTCATTGCGGTAATAGGCGACACCTTAAAGCAAAAGACAGCTGCTGACGTCGGAAACGCCACATACATGTCCTTCATGATTGACGGCGACACAGACGTCTCTACCAAAGAGTGTGTGATCGTCTACAGCCGCATTTTGCGCAAAGGGAGACCGGTCAATATTTTAATTGTTTAATACTTTAAGCACAAAAAAAGTTTTATTTTGCTCAATGGTTTAGTTTGAAATGTTCAATTTCAGCTCAGTGAAGCACTTTGAACACCTTGTTTTTCCTCAATCATGGTGTCTGGAGCCCTGTGAAGTATTGATAAATGTAATGCATTCGTTAGCCCACCCACCCAAAATCTCCACCAGCCGTCACTGGGTATGTTACATTATGTTTGTTTGTTTCATATTATGTTCAGCTCCTATGGTTATTGCACTGTTAGCCTGAAGGGGAGACACTACAATGTGAACAGACCAAAAGCAGCCTGTTAATACCAAACAAGATCATATTAAACATATGTCCCTTGATTTTAAGGGCTTAGGAAACCCAGTCAAAAGAGCTACAATTATAGCTAAAATTAATAAGGGAAGGACGCAGATTGACTTCCTGCAAGAAACTCACCTTTCACAAACAGAACACAAAGTTGAAAAGATTTTGATTTAAAAACATTTTCTATAGCTCCTATTCTAACGCCCGCAAAAGAGGTGTAGCAATTCTTATTTCCAATGCCACCAAATTTGAATTTTAAAAATAAATAAATGATAAAGAAGGACGATGTATTACTGTAAAAGGAACAAATGACCAAGCAATGGTAACATTGGTGAACATATATGCCCCACCTGAAAGTGATAAACATTTCTTTAAATTCCTATTTCATTTGATTGCTAAATAGGTAGAAGGTTGAGGAGATCTCAATGTGATAATGAACTACGACATGGACACAACTAGTTGTAAGAGAAATAGAAAACTTACCAAAAAGGTAGTAAAAAAAAAAATACATGTGAAGAAATTTGCTTTTTTGATTCGTACATCCTCTACAGAGAGAGACTACATTCATTATTCAGCAGCACACTCCTTATATTCAATAATATATATATTTTGTGCAGAAAGAAAACAGGGATAGAATACAGGAATGTCAAATTGGAGTGGCCGATTAAAAAGAAAAAGAAAATCTGTAGAAGTCTGTTAGCTGACCTGGAACAAAAACATAAAGAAAACCGACAAAAAAATAGCAACAAATGATAGAAGTGAGAAACCAAATTAAAGAACACTAGAACAGGAAATGGAGATAAAGGCTAGGTATTTAAAACCAAATTACTATGATTTAGTACCCTGGAAATCCAGAGTTCTTGCGAGAGCACAATTTGAATTAGCTCAGCGAGTCACTCTGGGAACGAGCAGTATACTTACTCCCCGATTCCCCGTCCCCCAGAACATTAAACAATCACATCGGTTTATCTGATATAGGCGGGCCGAAAGCGTTGCTGTCTTATGCCCTGTTTACACCTACCCGATAGTGGGCCCCGATGGCTAAATCAGCAGCTATCGTTATAACATCGGCAAATAGCGTGGTTGCATTGGGAAACACCGTTACTCTTCCCGGGAACATTGTTAGACAACGGGAAGAAACGGGAAGAAATGCTCAATGATCGGGCAACAACGGGCAACATCGGCAAAGAACGAACATGTTTGTTAATTTTGGGTCTATCGGGGTAGAATCGGTTACCAGGTGTTGCTATGGGCTAATCGGCTATAATCGGGAATAGAACGGGAGTATAACGTAAGACATCGCAAATCGTTCGGGAATTTTCCTGGGCACATCGGCTATATTCGTTAATCTTCCGCGCTTTATCGTGTTTTATCGTCTTTATATCGGCAACCTCAACACACGAAAGACCCTCGAGAACCCTAGACAAATAACGATTGCGAGTGACAAGATTGTGTTAAGGAAGACCCTCAATCTGCCACTTGGGTATAAATAGGGGGTGATGGATGGATGTCCTACTATTATAATTACAGGGTACTTCGCCCATTTAGAACCGGCGTTCTATTATTATAAAATCGCTATTGTAATATAAATAAATATATAAATAAATATCAGTCTAAACCAGTCGCCCCTTTGCCTTCTCCCGAAATGACGCCAAATGACGCCAAACGCGCAAATGACGCCAAACGCGTCATTTGACGTGTTTGGCGTCATTCGAAATGACGTCAAATGACGCCAAACGCACTTCGGGTGTCTTCCCTGGCATACATCGTTATGTTATCGTTATAACATCGGGTATGTGTAAATGCTACCCCGATAAATTGACCCGATCATACATTTTTAGCCCGATGTCACCCGAATCACCCCGACTTCCACATCGGTGGTCCATCGGCCATTAGCGGCCATTAGCGGGATGGTGTAAACGGGGCATTACAGACCGGATACGCAAGAGTCTTATCTATTGGGTAGCTCCGCTGGTCTGGATACGTCACCCCTTGTTTTCTTCTGATTGGTTGTAGTGTCATCCAAGTGCGTGCAGTGATTTTTTCGAATGCATGCTTGGTGCGATGTGGGTCTTGATTCACAGGCTAATGAGTTAGGCCCTAAAGCTGCCAAATTACTGGTGAGGAGATTACGAAGACAACAGGCAGGGATTACATTCAATAAACTATTTGATCCTAATTCCAACCAAACTAAACATATTTTCGAAAATATATTGAAAATATGTTCAGGGATTATGACAAAGAACTTTACACACAAACATCAACAACAAATCATAAGGATACTAAAACATTTCTAGACTCCTTGGATCTGTCTTCTATAGATAAAGTGCAAAATGAATGCATAACAGCAAAGATATCTACAAATGAAATCCATAAAGCAATAGGAAAAATTGAAAACCAACAAGGATCCTGGTACTGACGGATTTCCATCTTGAGTGGTACAAAAAACTTGAAAAATAACTGTCGCCACTATTACTCCAAACTTTTAATTGGACCATTACCACGGCTCAATATCGGACAGATTTACTTTGGAAAGAGGAACCAGACAGGGCTGCTGTCTCAGCCCTACCTTGTTTGCTCTCAATATAGAACCATTAGTCCAAACGATTACACAAGATGATATGATAACAGGAAAATATATCAATAACCAAAACCATACTATAAGTCTTTTTGCAGACAATGTTTTGATTAAACTAAAAGTTCCAGTAACTCCTTTGCGAAACTGAGGCACATTTTAGAAAATGTTGGCGTATACTCAGGTTACAAATTAAACGTATCTAAAACTCATTCTCATGTTTAACTGCTCTCCAAATTAAGAATTTAAATAATTGCAATTCAATTGGAACGCTAAATAAATTCAATATTTCGGCATTAGGAATAACCAAAAACTTGTCAAAGCTTTAACGAAACAACAATGACCATATTGATGGCAACATACGGAAAGATATTGGAAAGTGGTCAACATATCCAATGAGTTTCATTGACAGGATAAATGCATTAAAACAGAATATTTTGCCACATTTATTATATTTGTTTTAATCTTTGCCTGTTTGCATGCCACAGATCCAGTTCACAGTTGGGATGGACGAACATCTAGTTTTATATGGGGTAAAGAACCCGAGATTTCAATAAACTACTGTCCAGCTGCCTAAAGACAAGGGGGGGGGGGGGCTTGCACTTCTTAACTTTAATTCAGCACAACTTCGTCCACTTATTTACTGGTGTAATGTTGATTATGTAGCTCTTTGGAAAGATATTGAAATACCTACATCTGGGCCCGTGATTCAACCACTAATTGGGCAGAGGAATTCCTGCCCACACTAAAGAAGAGGAAGAATTAAACCCAATAACAACATCAACCTTAAATACATGGTATTCAAACAACTGATACATTTACCTTAAATACATGGTAATCAAACAACTGAAGGGGGAAGGTAACTTGGTCTATTAAAATGGAAAGCTTTTGATTAAGAATTCAAACCGGAATTTCTGATAGCAGATTCAAACTGTGGACTCAGATGGGTCTAACAGCAATATGCAAGGTTATTCAAAAGGGTGAAAAGAGAAACTTTCAAGATTTAATTTACCTATGACCTAAAAAATCGGGACTTATTCAGATTCCTACTATTGAGGGATAACTATTTAGAAAGAATTAAGAAAAATGCTGATGAGATACATCCTTTGGTAAAAGTGATTGTACAATCTTACAATGATGTCATTCCCAGAGCTGTGTCAGTTCTGTATTCTGCTTTGATGGAAGCTAAATATGATTCAACGTTATACGTCGAAGCTAAATGGGAAAAAGAACTGAGTGAAAAGATCCCGGACAACATGTGTAGTTGTATGGTTTATTTTCCACATTATCATAGTCACATGGATGGAGAGAATTTAATTTTTATTTGTCAACAAGAATACTAGTCAACAATTGAGCACTCAACAATCCTGCTGGATGGATCCTAATCGTACGCACGTGTTTTGGAGCTGCAGTAAAATATAACCTTTCTGGGATCATATCCACGTTGTGCTGTGCGAGGGACTAGGATACAAAATCACCCGATCTTGTCTTGTCTTGACTTATACCTGGGACATATGGAAGGATCTGTGCAAAAAGAAGACCAATATTTGAAAACGATTCTTCTTAATGCCGCAAAAAGAAGCCATCACTAAGAACTGGCTCCAGTCTGTTGAACCTGACTACAGACTGCTCAACATTATCGGTGATATTCAAACGATGGAGAGACTCGCATATAGATTAAAAACTAAGGAATACTCTTTTCCTAAAGGCTGGGATAAATGGTTACTGTACATGTCAAAAAATGAAGAATTTTAAAATATTTCTTGGATCTAATGTGGATTATCTCCCAACAGGCACTGTTCCTCTTTAATTTCCTCACTTCATATCTTTCTCTCTAACTTTTTCTCTCCTTGGCTGTACTCAAAAAAGAAAGTACAAATAAATTAATCATTAGTTGTTCTTCTATCCTACTTTTCTAGGATTCTTGGACGGAGCTGCTGATTGGCGATGTCAGACTCCATCGTGTAATGTCATGTGGAAGGTGACCCAGACCTAGCTTCTGAAAAACCCTTTTACGCTTAACATTTTCAACCTGTTGGTCTCACATTATGCAACAAATCTAAACATTAATGGAATTTTCTGTTATTTTACTGCAGGTGCATTTTCACCACCGTTGACCCAGAAACTGGTATTATAAGCAGGAAAGAGCCCCTGGACACACTAAAGGGGTAAGGTTGAAGAGTAACTCTACATTTATGTTTTGTTATTGGTGATTTATTACTTTTTTTAAAGATTGAGTATCATAAGTGTTCGCTTGTTTTTATTGACTTCTCTCAGCAAAAGAGATTTTTGGGAACAAAAATAGTTTTTGTTGGTCTTAGTCAATTTGGCCATTATATAGCCTAGTGTGCAATGTGTTGTAAGTACTCCATTGGACAAATTAGTTTAATTTCTAAACCTTCCTTGTTGTAAAGTATGTATTATCTTTTTTTAATCAGATATCGACAGTGCCAACCGTCTGAGGCAGAAATCTACAAAAAATCACCGTTGTTTGGACAGTTTTTCACTGTCAAAAAGACGGGAATCATACAGGTTGGGGATGTAGTATATCGGATTGGTCGCTAGGAAGTGGAAAAATGGTTGTTTGCTGTTGGCGATCACTGTAATTTAGAACTCTTTAGCAGCATAACAAAAGCCAGTTCCTTGATGTACATTTCCAATTATGAAACAATGATGGCAAAAAGTGAGATTAGATCTCTGGGCAAATTTTGCAGTCCTCACAATAATATATAATTAAATAATTCCACTCCTCCGCCCACACATGTTCTTCATAATCAATGTGTGTGTGAAGTACATGTAAAACACTACAGAGGACTACGGGGCTACAATATTTGCTGTATTGTACTGTTATTCATAAACTAATTGGGATTTTTTTATAAATTACGATTATTAGGCAGTTTTACATCTATGTGTATACTAGTGTGTATAGTACAAGCATGCATTTTTGCAAGAATCCAATAGCCCACAATTCATTTTTGATGTAAATAAAGTTGACATTAATAAATTACAAATAAATGAACTTAATTTTCATTTATTTATTCATAAATCCAAGTCAAAGCCATAAATCCAATTCACTCATTGATATGGGGAAAACATACCTTTTTAAATCTCCAATATATATTTCCAACAAAAGAAATATTTATTTTGAAAACAATTCAAGACAAAAGTATGGAGAAACTGACGCTGAAACAACAATGTGTTAAATATCAGATATACCACACAACATTGCAACAATGTAGCCTACTTTTAGATCTTTGCCTATGTATCTATTAGATGATCAGGTATACAAACAGGTATACAGAATATTGAATTAATTTGATGTTGCGGAATTATGGTTATTAATATGGACTAATTTCCACCTAGACATTTCAGTTATGACTCTCAAAGACCTAATTATTAGTACATTTTCATGATGGAAAACTTGTAAATTGACAATACAGCATGTAACCGAGAAGAGCGCAATAGGCCTAATTCACAAAGCGGCAATTTTGTTTCTAAAGGCTTTCTGGGTGGGCGAACTGAATGTGGAATTCTGCATGCAGTTTCCCCAACCCAACTAGCATTTAGAACCAAGATAGCCAATAGCTAGGTGCATAAAAGCCCATGGACACCATTAGCATATGGGCATCGTCTCCCAGTGGACAGCTCAAGCCCCCAGCATCTTCTTGACCATGTAACCCGGCATGTTGTAGATGAACAGGCCCAAAATAGCCACCAGCAGCAGGAGAAACACCAGCTTGATGACCAGCCAACGGTATTGGTTACACACCAAGTTCTTCATCGCTTTGAAAGGGATCAGGAACCACAGCAGCGCAATATCAGGGCGGCTGGAGGAAGGAGGGAAGGGAGCACGCATTAAAGAATTGACTGAGAGAATTCAGCTCCAGCAAGACACAGACTATCCATGATAGACAATGACAAAAGGAAGGGCCTTTTTGGCTGCACTATTCATTACTTTGTAGCAGTGAATAGTTCAATTTCAATGAATTCCAGGTATACATGTCAATTAAGATTGGGGATTGGGACAACTTGCTCAACTTGAAGGGATTTGGGTTTGCCCCATAACTTGCGGTTGGGATTCTAACACCCTTACCACTAGACTACCCGGTTGGTTGATGGGTGGGCTCACAGAAAAATAATTTAAATTGAAACATAAATTTGAACCCGAAACTGCTCCTCCACCGTATACTGGTCACACGAGGGAGGTGCGTAGTCTGTAGTTTAGCCGTACCGCACAGCTCATGTGTGTAACTGTTATTGTTATATCAGGGAGACTACCCAATAGGCTTTGCATCATGATTGGTTTGTATGCGAGACATGTTGAAGTCATTATGGATGGTGTAAGAAGAACAGGGAAGCGGTGCATTTGAGAGTGTACAGGAAAGACTCGGGACACACGGACATGGGAAGGACGCAATAATTGGACACTGAAGGAACTCAAGAGAGCTTTATTCACAAATTCCAGGTGTTGTGTATGTATATATGAAAACCGCACTCCAATAATTCAAAATCAACATACGTCCAACTCGAAACAGCTAGACCAAGGCAAACATTCTGTGTTTGTCTAAACAACGCAACACTAAAAACGAGAAAAGAGAGGGCAAACACAAAATAACTTTACTGACCAGTCTGCATTTAATTGAAAGCTTTAAGGTAAACCCTCTACCGACTTGCAACGTGGAATCGATTGACGATCCGAAAATGTGTATAGAAAAATAAGCAATTCCAGACAAAGCCATAAGTATGCACCCGAAACCCTCCATAATGCCAATATAGAAAACATTGTTTTCAATACCCTCCATAAGGGATCCTCTTTTGAACAGCAACACAATTGTTTGATTTTCACAACAAGGCCAATGCAATATAACTCCCACAGAGGATTCTTTCCCAGTCCTATACTACTTAATTATTTATTCAGTTGCTTTAAACAAAAGCAATTTACAGCGAATTAAGACGTGTGTCATTAGGAAGCAAGTAGGAATTGGACATCTTTTCAACAATGCCTTCAGGTCAGACCGTCCCTGCGGACATCGGAGTTCGACCCAGTACCTCTCGTCTGACCCGGCCTGCTACAATATGCTGCACCCTGATAAATACATAATACACCTAAAATACATTCCCTTGAAGAGTAAGAAACTCGAAACCTCTAGCTTTTCCCCAGATATGCGATAGAGGCTATATCACAGCTTGACGTGGCTACGCCCCTAGCATCTTCTTAACCATGTAGCCGGGCATGTTGTAGAGGAAGACGCCAAATAGGGCCAACAGGAGCAGCGCCGTGACGATCTTGATGGTCAGCCACCTGTACTGGTTGCACAGCAGGTTTTTAATGGCTTTGAAGGGGGTGAGGAACCAGAGGAGAGCGATGTCTGGCCGGCTGGGGGACAAACAAGATATCATCACCGTTACAAAGAGCACACCTCTTTTGCCAACCACAGAACATTTCCATGTCTGTCGTGTTGTTGTTTTTTCCTCTCCATAACTTTGTTCCATTTGTTTTCTGTCCCTGTAAATTATCTATTTTTTCCTTCAGTTTATTCCAACAGATGCCAAGTCATAAGATTCATTATTTTTTCCAAATGCTGACAAAATATGTTAATTAATCACAGAAAATGGGTTAACGAACAGTTAAAACTTGTTGTGAAGCCAAAAGAATGCACACCACAGTATATCAAGTCAACCGCTTTGGTCAAGGGGCAACAAACTCATCTATCATTGGCTGTTGTGTGTGCCAAATGTCCATGGGTCTCCTCTTGGTTGGACCACCTGAGTAGTGGATCAAGTGGACTCGGAGATGCCCTTCTGCTTCACCAAACTCCAGGGGAATCTCCCTGTTAGTTTGGCGGTACTTTATTTTCTTCTGGTGTTAATTCCGCCATTGCGATGCCCTTCAGTGTTCTTTTTTTCTGCCCTTATTACCTGGTCAATGGCAGGAAGTCAGGACCAAATACATGCCTGCAGATCGCTCTCCTTGTGGTCCTGGTTTTGTTTCACCTGTCCACTGGAGATGCACTTTTCCAACTCACCAGGCTCAAAAGCATTATGTTTGAGTCTAAAAGTGGACCAGATGAGACAAGATCACGGTCATGCAAACACCTTTCTTCCGTTCCTTATTCTTCATTTCTGCTCTCCCATTAAGGTACATATAGCAGACCCCCATGGGTCCTATCCTATCTTCTCTTTCCTCGGTATTGTCTTGGTTCCTCTGCGGCTGAATTGCATAACATACAAAATGCCTCACTTGTGAAATGGTGTGTTATTTGAATCTTTCTTTTTTAGGGTTTCTTTCTTTTTGTTGTTCCTTCTTCAGTAATTGCCCCCCCCAGTTCCTCATCATAAAAAATCTTGTCGTCTTCAACTTTACACGGCTAAAATATGTTGGTGATAGTAGCCCAAACACAAACATGGTTTCAATACTTTGACCAGCAGCGTTGATTCTACACCAGTTCTGACTAAATAAAAAAAGGCAAGATGGTGTTTATTTCCACTATTGTATATGTAGCGCTGCTATAGGGCAGACATCCCAAACTGACTCCAGATTACCCCAAAAACGATGCCTTTGGACTAAGTATGAAGTATACCATAACCAACCATTGTTTACTGTCTTAAAGACTAGGAGGTGAATGGGTAGGGGGGAAATCGGGCCAACTGTGAGAGATCGCCTGGTGAGGCTAATCAAGTTCCGAGCCTCTTCTTCACCATGTAGCCGGGCATGCTGTAAAGGGAAAGAGCCAAAGGGACCAGCAGGAGCAGAGCCAGCCCCATCTTGATGGCCAGCGTCTTGTACTGGTTTCACACAAAGTGCTTAATTGCCTTGTGTGGTGTGAGGCACCAGGGCAGCTGGGGGGGTAGGACAGGGAACAAACGTTTAAGACCACCAAAGCAGGGGTGGTCGGTTATTTGTATTCTCAAACATGCAACACATGTATGCAAATGTGGATTTGACTGGGATAAGTGGAAGATAAGGCAGAAGGGGCGAGAATACAATTTAAAGACAACATGAAATTCTTTTTTTCGTTTTTGTTGCTGGCTTGTTCCCAGATTCATGCATTAACAAAGCATGCAAAAAAATTATATCTTGACTGATTTTCTTATCATCAATAATCGCTAATGAGCCAATCACAACCCTAATACACTTTGCCTCTTGGCGTGGACATACAGTGCATATGGGGCTGTCCTAAAGACTTCATGTGAAAACTGCTTAACAAGGAAAAAAATAAGGACTTTGATGAATACATTTGAAGAACAACAATCTTGATTTGTTTTTTAAATGAAAGAATAGTCAAATCTTTTCATCAAAGTCCGATATATATATATTTGCCCCGGTAAGGTGTTTTCACATCTTTTGTAGAATTTTAAGCCTTTGAGGACATCCTTACATACGCCACATTACAGAAGCAACGTGTGCTCTCTGAATGCCCTTTCACATTGTCTTTAACAAAGTTGAGAGTCTGAGGAGGGATACAGAGGCACGACTTACCATGTGACCAGAAGATCCTGGGGGCCGTCCAGCACACACACACAGGTGTGTGTCTTTCCTAAGTGTCACTCCTCAGGTGGAAAAAGTCCCTTATCAGTGTTGTCTCTAATTAAAATTGTATTTTAGTTATTCTTTTTATTGTTTATAGGCAATTTAAGGTTGTTTAGGAGTTTTTTTATACATGTATTTTATATACATGCTACTTGCCAACGTTTATGGGTATGTTTATGTTTGGTTATGTTTAGGACCAGTTCATCACTTTAATTGACACGTTTGATTTCCCTTTTAATTTAGTTTAAGTCACAATTTAGCTTCGAGTTCTCCTTCGGGATGGGAGGTGGCGGACGTTGGACCACACGCCCACAAGGCGTGGGCGGATGCTGGGAACGTGTTAGTTTCACTACAGACTGCAGAGGAAATTCAGAGTGAACCACGGTCGGAGTCTCAGGGGAGGCCCCCCGCTTAGGACACAGGAGCACCGGAGGAGGGGGAGGAGGGGGGAGGGGAGGAGGAGAGATAAAGAAGAGGAGGGGGAGGGGGAGGAAGGGAGGAGGAGGGGGTAGGAGAAAGAGGGGAGGAGGAGGAAGAGGAGGATGGGGTCCATACTTGGGTTTCTCCAGTGGTTCTGGCTCATTGCGTCCCTCCCCAACGGGACCTTTCTCGGCCTCCTCCCCGGTCATGAGGTGCAGCTCCGCCTCCACCTTGCCCTGCGAGAGAGATGTTGTTCAGGGCACTATTGCTCGGTAGAACACCCCTCCCGGTGGGACCTTGACAGACCCACCCACCCCGCTGGGATGTTAAAACACACCCCTTAGATCGAACATGGGGATCCTTCTTACTTACTTTCTTTCTCCCTCCCATTTATGAGCACATGCGTTTGAGGGAGGTTAGATCCTGCCATTTTGATGAGCACAGCTACACATCAGATCAATCATAATCATATATATATACTGTGTGCCGCAACGCATTTCAGAGACCACGTACTGTCAGTTCAAACTCGTCCTCCTCGTTTCTGGCCACAAAGGGCCACCATCCTTTGATCCTCTTCTGCTTGAAGATGGACACCATGGGCATCTCGGCCTCATTGGTCACCATCTCAATGGTGCACTGCTTGGGGGTTTTGGCGCCCCGGGGGAAGCGGTTCAGGTCCAGCTCGATGGCGCCTGCAACCGCATAGAATAAATAATAAAAGAATTAGCATCCCCTCTAGACCATTACGACACATGGCCTAACGATGTCTTACTGGACCAAGGATCAGAGAGTCTCGCCGGTCAGCTGGACACTTGTGGGGAGGAATCACAAATACAACAACGCTCCAATCTCTGTACACCATCAAACGATTCAAGAACGCGTCTGGTCATCATTCAACCGCTTCGCCATCTTACGGTTAGAAAACTGGAATGTATATCTCAGTTTCAGACACCCAGACGGAGACGCCCGCCGCACCTAAGAAGTCGTCCGCAGAGAAGTGGTCGGCATCCCACACTTGGAGATTGAGGCGGGCCGGGATCTTGTACTCCGTCTCGTCCCAGGCGAACATGGACTCCTTCTTGGAGATGACGATCTTCTCCTCGGCCATCAGGTAGTCGAAGGGGTAGACGAAGCGCCAGTTGAAGTTGCCCTCGCCGGTGATTGAGTGGTAGTGGACGTCGGTGTCCTGCTTGTCCTCCTGCTGGCCCTTCAGCCAGCTGTGGACAGGGAGCACAGCAGAGAGGGACACCATACAGATGTTTTAGCCAGCCAAAGAGGTTACATACCTTTTTAGGATGGCTGGTTCTGCTGGTGCAATACAGCCAGCCATACATCAACAGAAAAATACTGCAATGATCGATATAATAAGAAATATGTATAATAAGGGTTTGTTAGTGTATTTCCAGAAGGTATGTTACTGTTTTTACAGAAGGTTTATGTTTACAGGTTTGAAGTGTATTCAGATAAGGTTTGTCCCTGTTTATTTACAGGTTTGTTAGTGTTTTTACAGAAGGTTTGTTTCTGCGATTTCACAGGTTTGTTAGTGTGTTCCGATACGGTTTGTCAATATGTTTTTACAGGTTTGTTAGTGTGTTCAGATACGGTTTGTCAATATGTTTTTACAGGTTTGTTAGTGTGTTCAGATACGGTTTGTCAATGTTTTTACAGGTTTGTTAGTGTGTTGCGATACGGTTTGTCAATATGTTTTTACAGGTTTGTTAATGTGTTGCGATACGGTTTGTCAATATGTTTTTACAGGTTTGTTAGTGTGTTCCGATACGGTTTGTCAATATGTTTTTACAGGTTTGTTATTGTGTTTTCAAAGGTTTGTTAGTGTATCCACAGCAGGTTTCTTTACCCTCGTACAAAGATGTCACTGGACTTCTCCCCGGTGAAGATGTCATCGTCCTCCAACACAACCTCATCTGTGTTCCAGATGATCACCCTCAGTTCAAACCTGACAGACAGACAGACGTATAGAGAAGCAGACGGAGAGATATACATAGAGAGAGACAGACAAACATATGGAGAGATGGGCAGACAGACAGACATTTAGAGAGACAGACAGGCAGAACAATTTTAGCAAAGAATGGAAACGTTCACCTGAATATAAAACAACGACAACTTCGTTATGGTGTAACAGAAAGATACAGTGCCTAACAGAAGCATGTGGTTTGTTGGATCCTGATCCACACTATGCACATTGGATGTACTCTGAGTCGGAGAACCTACTTCTTTGGCTTCCGTGGTGATATGTCGAGGGCAGGCCCAGGGGCAGTCATCTCTTTAGGGAACATGTCCACCCACATCTCAATCCTCCCCTGATCGCAAAACATCACAACATGTTAACATGTCTTTAGGGAACATGTCCACCAACATCTAGATATACATTTCTCAAAGTACCCCGCCTACAGTTACCAAACGAGCAAGTCAGTTTACGTCGGAGGGGGCCTCCTACGTAGGAAGGGGGCACATGTGAATATTACCTCCAACTTCCCCACCCCCTCCAATCAGAGCAAAGCTACATTTATTGGACCAGCGGACGAGTGCTGCCGGACTGCCGCCGGACTGCCGCCAAAGGCGGAGGAGACATGGAGGACAAAGGGATTGTGCTCCCCCCGCCGGAGCTGCTCCAGAGGGGGGAGCTCGGCGGCAGTCCGGCAGCTCAGCTCCCGGAGTAGAATCCCTTTGTCCTTCATGTCGCGGTTCAATATGGGCTACAGAGAGTCAAGGCCAAAGTTCCTTTCTCCCAATTCTTCTCAACCATGGCCGAGTTAACCCCCACTACGAGTCTTTACGTTGTGGAAGTACCAGAGACGTCAGACGCAGTCTTTATTATTCATAATATCATCCGAGGCTCACATAGCTTTTGGCTGTGATATTAGATACATTATATAAATACCTAAATATTATATTATCTAGATATAGAGCTCCAGGGGTCCGCAAACAGCAACAATCACTTCTCCATGCTGTGGTACACTCTGACAGCGCATTGGTCAATGAGCAGCAGCTCATTTGCTTTTAAGCTAAAGACACCAGAAACAGCACATTCTGAAGGGAGTTAACCAGAGGGGAATAGCGCTAGGCGACAAAAACATGTTTTCTGGAACTCAGATACAATGTTTACCTGTTGGGAAAACACCATAATATGTCTCCTTTATCCTGTCTCTTTAGGGAACATGTATACCCACATCTGCACTCAAAACTCCCACCTTATTCTTCATGTTTAACCTCTGTTTTTCTTTTATTCCTAGTCTGTCTTACATAGTTTTGATGGCAATATGTAAAGCGTCTTAGAGTACCATATTAAGCGCTATATACATTTCATTTATTATTATTATTATTATTATTATTATTATGTGTGTGTGTGAGCGCTCTGACGCTGTTGAAACACACCAAAGCACAGAGGTAGAGCACCATCCCTTTCATTCCGCTCATGTGAATCAATGAGGACTTCCACAGCGCAGGCGCAGCTTGAGCTTAGCACTGTGGAACGGGGGTTCTGTTATCTCCACCTCCGCCCCTGGCTTCAGACACGTTTCTTTAGTGAAGTGGAACAGAGAGGCCCCGTGGGGTTCAACAGGTCTCCGCTGGGAGGACCTCGACCGGGGACGGCCTCAGCCTCCGTCTGAGCCTCAGTGTGTTTCAGACGTACCTGTTCGATCCCGGGCTTATCAGGGTGGAGGAGGGGCCGGGTTTCTACGTGCTCGGGGATCAGTTTGCAGCCCACTTTTGGAATGTCCTCCCAGTGCCTCAACACCGTCAGGGCAAGGTGCTCCTCGGTAGGCTTCTTCAAACCTGCTCATCAACATCATCAACATCATCATCATCATCATGACCCTCATCGTCGTCTCCAACACAATTATCATCCCCTTCATCATCTCAGAATCACCACCAACAACATCATCTTCGCCACAATCATTAAATTCACCACCATATTTTTCATCATCCAACCTATGATAAATAACATAGACATATCTACCAGAATCACAGCAAGCAATGTGTGATATCAAACGAGGATCCAAGCTCTTAACTAAGCGAACTGTAGCAACAGCGCCACCTCCGGTCAAACGCATGCCATTACAACAATCACAACAACTCTAATCCCGATTGGCTCAAACTGGTGTAGAAGTGATGTCACTTGGAAACTTAGGAGGGCAACCAATTTGAGCCAATCAAAAGGGAGCGCTTGCAGTGCTATGTATTTCATGTCAGTACTCGATGTACTCTATAATGACAGGACGAAGGAAGACGTACCGTTGTCATCCTCTATCTCGGTGCCAGCCATGAACACTCGATTGGCGACCTTCACCCGACCCCCGGGCCCGTAGTGAGGCCCGTCCAACTTGCCCTCTTTGCAGAGCTTAGCCAGGACATTGGATGGCTTCATGGGATCCCGCCACACATTGTAGCCGTGGCTAAAGAAAAGAGATCATGTCAGATAAAATTCATGTCAACATTTTTAATGAATAAAGATTATAAAAAAAATTCATATATTTTCTGACACATTGTGGACCGTGTTGTGAAACCCTAAACACTAATCACTCCGCCCTCACATGGCCGCAGTAGTGCGCTTGTGACACTAAAACACTTGGAGCTCACATGGCGTAGTTGGAGGCCACGCCGCACGTGGCCCTGTGTTTGCTGAAGTAGCGGTTCTCCAGGTCGATCCTGGTTTCCCCGATGAGGTCGTCTGTTCCCACCATGTCCCAGTCAAAGATGGACACCGTCAGGGTGGAGTCCATCGGGAACGTGGCTTCGATGTCAAACGACCTGATCAGCGGGAAGGGAAATGCGGATATTAATTGTATATCTTTGTGTTCCCAAACGGTTCCCTGGGTGGTCGGCGCTTCATTCTGTTTTCTTCTCCTTAGCTGACTTACTTGCCAAACAACGGATTCAGCTGTTTTGATATGTAGTTCTCCTTGTCTTTGATGTCAGACTTTCCCAGTTTTATGGCAATGTAGGGGTCGGCTTTTCCATTGATGTCTGCTGGATGCAGATCGGTGGCCTGGTCAAAATACACAATATTTGTAAATACATGCTGAGCTTGGGATAGGTCAGCATTAAGGCTTAGTGTTAGTGTTAGTGTTAGTGGTAGATTTAGCATTAAAGGTTAGGGTTTTATGTATTGTACTTTTTTTCTAACATGTTAAACAAACCTCAAACCAGTTATTTTAAATGAAAAGTGATATAGTGGGTTAAACAGTCATTATGGAAACCTCCTGGTCCAAATTTTAACTTTAATGCCCAATATATAAAAAATATATATAGGTTAAATGCATTTTTCCAATTTTGGTTGGGGACTAGCTCAAAGGAATGTTTGGTTGTCCCTTAACCTCCTTCAATCTGGCCGGCTGTATCGACTGTAGCTTCTCTTAAACTTGTATCCTGTGAACCGTATGGATGTGAGGTGCAGCGGACGCCCACCCTGATGACATAGACCCTGACAAGGACGTTGATTGGATCGTTGTGCGGGATGTTCTGAAACATGCCCATGCTTGCGTCAAAGCCCGACTCTCTGCTGAAGTCTTCGGACAGTGGCACTTTGTACATGCAGAGTGACCCCTGGGAAAGAACAAGAGGGCTGTCAGGACAAGATGGCATGGAGAGAGAGACAGCACCTGGTGGTTCTCCCTAAAGCAGCATCTATAATTCTATTTGTATTATTAAAAAGAGATAGTTTGCTCTATTTGTCACTCTTTTTCTGGGTCAGAATATATGGATCTAGCCAAACATTACATTATAACTGTTAGTACAGCACATCTTGTGCTCAAACACATTATTGCAGTCGCTTACAATTGCTTGCTTGGGCTTCACTAGAGCTAGGGTCGGCCCTTACTTTGAACTTCCCTATGAGTCTGTCCTCATCTGCCATATTCTGGTCTTCATCGTCGCCACTCTTCCCTCTGTACAGGTTGAAAACATGGAGCCAGTCCTCGAAGTTGCCAAATTCCGCCTCTAGCTCCTTTGGGTAGACCTAACCGCAACGGAAAGATGATCAGAAACGATGTCATCTCACTGGATCGAGTCAAAAGTCAATGTTATTTGCAGAACACTTCTACAGAGCAAAAGTCTTCCCAGGCCGGCTAAATACAACATATGCCATGCGACCTAGGGGAAGGAAAGACAATGAAACACAATCAAATAAAACGTGAGTACCTTGAGCTCGTCCAGCTTGGGCTTCTTCCGCTCTGGTGTCTCAGTGGACTTCTTCTTCTTCTTCCCTCTCTTGGCTTTTACGGGGAAATCATCCGGTTTGATCTCTGAGAACAGGGGAGCGGTCGAAACAGGAACAGAGGGAAGGAGGGGAGGGGGTGACAACAGCAGAGTTGTTATTTGGACAAAAATAAGTACATACAAAATCAGTGTTGTACCGGAGGGACAGGGACAGAATACTTTGAAAGTTATTCAGGTATGGATAAATAAGATAAATAGGTAAAACATCGCACTGTGGGAGCATTTGCAAGTAGCAAGTAATATTTGGCCCAGTCTTGGCACGGACCCAGACTACTAAAGACGGTGGCTGAATGATATTTGACACGGCCATGAAGAACCCTGATGGAGGCTTTCAGAGACGACTATACCTCCACCCTCTGTGATGTCCATGTCATCCTTGTCCTCTGAGTCAGACAGAGCCGTCTCCTGGGATCTGAGAGTCTGTGGGGGAAATAGATCAATAGGTTTTACCATTTCACTTACCATGCCCATTACTCAGATTGTTTATATCTATATATTTCCTGCAAATAATTCCTTAAAATTAGTTTCCTGCCTCATTTCCTGTCTGGAAATAGTAAAATACATCTTGCCGTATCAACATGTAACCTGCAAGAAGATCCCCATATGTATTTATTTTTAAAACCTTTTATAATGTTACAATAAAAACAGTTAATAAATTAATCACTAGCTTTTCCGTGATGCATGTTCTGAGCCCTGAGTGGTGTGTCACTAATGGGTGGGGGTCTTACCTCCGTCAAGGTCTCAATGGAGACAAAGTACTTGGACCACCAGTCCAGCATGCTCTCGTCCAGCTCGTCCTCCTCCGGGTCCTCCCCGCCCTTCTTCCTCTTCTTCTTCTTGCCTTTTCCATCATCATCCTAGATTATTTATTTTTTTAATGAAAAATCTTATTATCTTAAATAATGACGGGAAAATGTTCTTCTAACTTAAGAACTAACTATGGTATTATTGACTAATCCATCACGCAATGATCTTGATATTTTATGATTTTATACTGTAAAATCTTTTTGTTAAACAAACAGGGGACTTATACGTCCTGCTTACCTCAACTTTGATCACTGCATCTGAACCCTAAGTCAAAGCAAGAGATAAGAACATGTAAAAGTTAAACAGGGACTTTCTTTGATTATTTTGAAATGCATTATCAGTTTTTTCCTAATCACTCTGATCCCCTATAATTATTAAATGTTTTAGAATGTAGACGCTATATTCAGATAAAATTGAAAAACGTACTGAGTCCAGCTTCACCACAGTGTCCATCTTCTTGAAGTTCTGCTCTGGTTCCAAACTGACCACAACTATTTCCTCTGAGGAGGGAGTATAATAATTGATATGATCAATACCTTCATAATAAATATCCACAACCGTGTTTGAATCACCAAAAAATAACCCCATATTCAAACTTAATTAAATCCAAAATGTATGTATAACCAAACATGAGCTAATTTCAAATGAACACTAACGAATCAACACCCCCGCAAATTGACTGGACTGTCCATGTCGTTGTATGAACTATAGTACTCGCATTTCTACATGTGATAACCATTAATGTCGACCATACTAAATATTAATTCTCGGCCCACAGAAACAGAACAGGCTAATTGTAGAACTCTGATGTAGTTTAACGTGTTCATATAGAGTAGGCCCCGTACGGAGTGGGCCCTGTACAGAGTAGGCCCTGTACGGAGTAGGCCCCGTACAGAGTAGGGCCCTGTACAGAGTAGGGCCCTGTACAGAGTAGGGCCCGTACAGAGTAGGGCCCATACGGAGTAGGCCCCGTACGGAGTAGGCCCCGTACAGAGTAGGCCCCGTACAGAGTAGGCCCCGTACAGAGTAGGGCCGGTACAGATTTGGCCCCGGGAAGGAGTAAGCCCGGGGCCCCCGGTACGGTACGGAGTAAGCCCCGTACGGTACGGAGTGGGCTCCGTACGGTACGGAGTGGGCCCCGTACGGTACGGTGTAGGCCCCGGTGTCAGACCTACCCGAGGAGGACCAGTTGTTTGCCTGCTTGTCGGGGGGTCTGTAGATGAACTTGCGCATGCTGGTGACGGCGTGGGAGCCCACGAGGGTGTAGCGGCCGAATGCCCGGCAGTCCACCACCCGGATGTTGAGAGGGGGGTGGAGCAGCTCGTTCTCCGGGAGGTCCTGCAGAGAGCAGGTTGATGTACACCGTCAGCTCAGTGTGGACAGACAGACAGACTGACAGAGCTAGGTGGAGAAAGGGACATGCTGACGGTGGAGCTCACACACACAAACACACACACACACACACACACACACACACACACACACACACACACACACACACACACACACACACACACACACATATATACAGACACACACACACACACATATACACACACACCACACAGACATAAAAACACAAACATGGAAACACAATACACACGGAGACACACACACACACACACACACACACATATACAGACACACATACAGACACACACACATAAACACGCAAACATAAACACAATACACACACACACACACACACACATATACAGACACACACACATACAGACACACACACACATAAACAGACAAACATATATAAACACAATACACAAAGAGACACACACGCACACAGATTCATTAAGGGGACAGCGTACCACTTCGAACCACTTGACGAGGGTGCTGAAGTTGGGGTTTTTCTTGTAGTTTGGGATGAGGGCCGACTGGACCCCCTTGCCGGCACACTCTATGTCCACACGGGGCCGGTCCACCTGGGCCAGGTTGACCCTCTTCAGGTCCCTCAGGCCCCAGAACAGCACCTGGGAGCAGGGGGTCCACTGAGTGAGCGCCGCCACGCGGAGAGCAGCTTATTTACAATATATATATACACATATTATGTATGGTTTCATAATAATAACAGTCTTTTAGTCATTAAATATTTTGTTTAATTAACCAATTTAATATTGTAATTAGTCAAGCTATTAAAATATTTAATTGCGATTAATGTCATAGTTAACACCTGATTAATTGCGATTAATCACACATTATTTTCTATTCCTTGATTTCGTGCTGCTAGCCTTTTAGTGAGATCAGAGAGTGTTGAGAAGGACAGTAAGAAGAGAGACCCGCAGTTAATTCAACCCGGTCCACTTGACATCGGGTAGGTGCATGACAGTGGTAGGCCTACCGTAATTCAATAGCCCATGCTTTTATTTGTTGCAATCACTGAATTAATACGCAATTACTACAGGATAACAATATTGCGTTTATAAAAGTTCCTTGCAGTGCCGTCCTGCAGCCTGAGCTGTGCGTCCGCAACCTCTCACTCACTCAACAGACGCAACACTATCAAACTGTCAACATCGCAACCAAGTCGATTTTTTCTGGAGGGGAGTAACTGAGCGGCACAGCCCAGGTGGGCCTTGAACTGCGATTGGTCAGAAAGACTTAACAGCTAATGACAACATTGAACTCTCGTGCAGGCTCGAACAGAGTGACACACAAACACACACACACTTTCAAAGAGTTTTTCACCCGCTCCGACTCCTTGCTTGCCCCAACTAGTTTGTGCGGCGTGCTTGTTGTTTTGTTCCCGATGTAGCTAGATCCGGTATAGTGTTGTAGTTTTTCTAACGTGACTAATTGTTGCTAGACAGCAGGTGAAAAAACGTCAACGTTTGCCAAGCCAAAAGAGTGTTAATCGCGCGATAAAAAAATTAACGCCCTTAAAATTGGTTTGCGTTAACGCCGTTAATGACGCGTTAAACTGACAGCACTAATTGTAATGTTAAGAAAAATGTATAAATCAAATGCTGTTTTTATTAGTTTAAATATCGTTTGTAGTTGGGATGGTCCAGCCATGATTTGAACCAATCAGAGCCTGCGCTCCACAGAGCAGACACCAACCAATCGTCACCTCGATGCGGTACTTGCTGAGGACGGGCCGGATGCCCAGGGGCACGGGCAGAATGGGCCCGCGGTCGAAGTCGGTGGGGCCGTCGATGGGAGGCAGGTCGGCCTTCCCGTTGGGGCCGATCTGAAAGAAAACAACCACAGAGAGTATAAGGCCCAGCCTCCTAAGTATAACGTATATCGATTATAGACTAGCCTCGTCCCCATCTCAATGTACTTCCCCTGTGAATACCATCATCCAATCAGAAGATCAAATGGCACCTTAAGGGCTGCCCACCACTCAGATCATCCAATCAGTACGGGGGACTTGAGCATCAGCTAAAAGAACGACAGAACGACAGAACGACAGACAGACAGACAGACAGACAGACAGACAGACAGACAGACAGACAGACAGACAGACAGACAGACAGACAGACAGACAGACAGACAGACAGACAGACAGACAGACAGACAGACAGACAGACAGACAGACAGACAGACAGACAGACAGACAGACAGACAGACAGACAGACAGACAGACAGACAGACAGACAGACAGACAGACAGACAGACAGACAGACAGACAGACAGACAGACAGACAGACAGACAGACAGACAGACAGACAGACAGACAGACAGACAGACAGACAGACAGACAGACAGACAGACAGACAGACAGACAGACAGACAGACAGACAGACAGACAGACAGACAGACAGACAGACAGACAGACAGACAGACAGACAGACAGACAGACAGACAGACAGACAGACAGACAGACAGACAGACAGACAGACAGACAGACAGACAGACAGACAGACAGACAGACAGACAGACAGACAGACAGACAGACAGACAGACAGACAGACAGACAGACAGACAGACAGACAGACAGACAGACAGACAGACAGACAGACAGACAGACAGACAGACAGACAGACAGACAGACAGACAGACAGACAGACAGACAGACAGACAGACAGACAGACAGACAGACAGACAGACAGACAGACAGACAGACAGACAGACAGACAGACAGACAGACAGACAGACAGACAGACAGACAGACAGACAGACAGACAGACAGACAGACAGACAGACAGACAGACAGACAGACAGACAGACAGACAGACAGACAGACAGACAGACAGACAGACAGACAGACAGACAGACAGACAGACAGACAGACAGACAGACAGACAGACAGACAGACAGACAGACAGACAGACAGACAGACAGACAGACAGACAGACAGACAGACAGACAGACAGACAGACAGACAGACAGACAGACAGACAGACAGACAGACAGACAGACAGACAGACAGACAGACAGACAGACAGACAGACAGACAGACAGACAGACAGACAGACAGACAGACAGACAGACAGACAGACAGACAGACAGACAGACAGACAGACAGACAGACAGACAGACAGACAGACAGACAGACAGACAGACAGACAGACAGACAGACAGACAGACAGACAGACAGACAGACAGACAGACAGACAGACAGACAGACAGACAGACAGACAGACAGACAGACAGACAGACAGACAGACAGACAGACAGACAGACAGACAGACAGACAGACAGACAGACAGACAGACAGACAGACAGACAGACAGACAGACAGACAGACAGACAGACAGACAGACAGACAGACAGACAGACAGACAGACAGACAGACAGACAGACAGACAGACAGACAGACAGACAGACAGACAGACAGACAGACAGACAGACAGACAGACAGACAGACAGACAGACAGACAGACAGACAGACAGACAGACAGACAGACAGACAGACAGACAGACAGACAGACAGACAGACAGACAGACAGACAGACAGACAGACAGACAGACAGACAGACAGACAGACAGACAGACAGACAGACAGACAGACAGACAGACAGACAGACAGACAGACAGACAGACAGACAGACAGACAGACAGACAGACAGACAGACAGACAGACAGACAGACAGACAGACAGACAGACAGACAGACAGACAGACAGACAGACAGACAGACAGACAGACAGACAGACAGACAGACAGACAGACAGACAGACAGACAGACAGACAGACAGACAGACAGACAGACAGACAGACAGACAGACAGACAGACAGACAGACAGACAGACAGACAGACAGACAGACAGACAGACAGACAGACAGACAGACAGACAGACAGACAGACAGACAGACAGACAGACAGACAGACAGACAGACAGACAGACAGACAGACAGACAGACAGACAGACAGACAGACAGACAGACAGACAGACAGACAGACAGACAGACAGACAGACAGACAGACAGACAGACAGACAGACAGACAGACAGACAGACAGACAGACAGACAGACAGACAGACAGACAGACAGACAGACAGACAGACAGACAGACAGACAGACAGACAGACAGACAGACAGACAGACAGACAGAC
>NC_079416.1:4779014-4878854 GCF_026213295.1 Gadus chalcogrammus | reverse complement strand
AGTGTTTCTGGACGTGGAGGTTCTTGCGGAGGAGCCGCGGTAGAGGGTGGGGTGGGGGACTTCACTAGGGCTGTAGGCCTTTTGAAGGCACTGCTAAATACGTTTATCTCAGAGCCTTTTATTTGTGTGGTTGCAGACACACTATTGTTCTTCTGTGATATTTTTCTGTATTTTTCTTCCACCTGACATCCGGTAAAGAGCCTTTTTGGAGCTTTCTTTACACATCTAAGATTTAAGGGAAACCTATAAAATGCAACTTCCACAATATTTAAACTGTATACACAATATTGGACATCAAAGTGCCTCAATCATTTTACTTTACTGTGCTTTACACCTCATGATAATCTGATCCTTTATTAGGTAGAATCGAGTTAGAGTCCACACTATCACTATCCTATCAAGCCAGTTCTTGGTTTGTTTATTCTACTTCATATATTCTTCATACATGTAGGCCCTACTTATTTAATTAACTGATGACATAAACCGGTTACTGTTTATTATAATACATTGGAACTGGTATTATTAACCTACTTTTCATTTTTACCTGACTTACAATTATTTATGACCTTGTAGATATGTAAATGCATTAGGCCTACGATTTAATCTGATGACATTAGATAGCCTCCACGTGCATTGGCCGCTGGTACTGACTATTTACATTGTGCAATTAAATAATAAAGCAAACAGCATTGCGCAATAAAGTACGGTGGACAACATTGTCATGTTTATTTTTAGCGCTCAATTCTATTTAATTTACGATAGGCCTAATCAAAACTACAAAAAAAAAAGCATAATCAAAACAACAGGCCTACCGTAGGACAGGATGATGTTGCTCTACTGTGCATGCGTTGCTGCGACTCGCGTTTCCTTTTAGGCTATAAAAAAAAGGTGAGAGAAGAGTGTGATCTTGGCTTCCGCATTAAACCTCTTTTTGACTGAGCGGAACTCCCATATCGTTTGGGCTGGTCACTGTTAATGTCTACATGTTGAAATGAACGGGGAGAAAGAGGAACGCCACACACCTTCTCGTCAGTGGTACTTTGGCTTCTCGGAGTTTGGCCGCTTGGGTTTTGTTTGAACTCCTTGATAAGGTATGCGTGACATTGTTTATTGTTTAAAAACACTTTATTTGGCCTAGTCACGGATGGTTAACCATCTCAAGTATTTGGGTAAGAAATTCCCATGTTGGGTTGTTTAATATGGGCCCATGTTAAACATAACGCCCTGTCTTTGTGTCAATGAATGTATACTGGTCAGGATAAATGATAGGTTCCCTGTAATATAGACCTACTGTGTGTGTGGGTTGAGAGAACGTTGCAACTCTGAAAATAACGTTTTGTTTTCATTTACAAAAATGTCATGTTTAAAAATGTTTAATTAATTTAACATTCAATGAACTAAACCTAAGATTGTTACATGAGAGTGGTTTGGTTGTAGTGTCTTCCTATTGCTGTTAAGAAACGATTATATTTTTACCTGATATGTGCAGAGTTTTGTTCAGGGCCAGAGATAATGTATGATGATGTGTTCCAGAGCACTCTGCGGCTGAGATGAGGGACCGACTGAGCGAGCTGCAAGTTGCCCGCCAAAAACCTCCTGGCCCCTGGCCTGAGGAGCAGAGCTTCAGCTCCACAGTCGACGAGAACCAGGAGCAGACTGTGATGCTGTTCGAGGGAGAGGACGCCATGGAGAGCTTCTTCAAGGAGGTGCGGGCCCTCCGGCTGGAGGTGAGCCAGCTGCGGATGAACGTGAAGAACCTGGGCAAGCAGAACACCCGGTTCCTCACCTCGGTGAGGCGCCTCAGCAGCATCAAGAGGGACTCCAACGCCCTGGGGCGGGACATCAAGAAGAGGGCGGAGCTGACGTACGCCCGCCTGGAAAAGCTGGAGGCGCGCAGCAAGGCGCTGGAGGAGGAGCACGGCCCCGCCTCGGCCCTGGTGCGCATGGTGCGCTCCCAGTACGTCTCGCTGACCGGCGCCTTCCACCAAGCGCTGTCCGAGTACAACGACGCCGAGGTCCTCCAGAGGGAGAACTGCAAGGCCCGCATCCAGCGGCAGGCCGAGATCATGGGCCAGGAGCTGAGCTGGGAGCAGATAGAAGACATGATCCAGACGGGCGAGTGGGGCGCCTTCAGTGAGAACCTGCTCACCGACGGCCGTACGGGCGCCCGCCTGGCGCTGACGGAGATCGAGCAGCGGCACAGGGAGCTGGTGGAGCTGGAGGGCCGCATCGGCGAGGTGAGGGAGCTCTTCTTCCAGATGGCCCTGCTCGTGGAGGAGCAGGGCTTCATGCTGGACAACATCCAGGCCAACGTGTCTGCCACGCAGGACTACGTCACCAAGGCCAACGAGCAGATCCGGCTGGCGGTCAAGTACAAGAAGGACAACCCGTGCAGGAAGCTTTGCTGCTGCTGCTGTCCCTGTTCTTGAGGTCGGGGATGGGTTTCAAGCGTCGCCATGGCTACACCTCACCAAAGACCTCAATGGGTTTCAAGCCTCCATCATCATCATCCCAATGTGGTGACACTGGGATGACGATGATGAGGCCTTGTAAAGGCAATATCTGGTGTGAGGTTTACATTGGAGACACGATTTAAGGGCAAGGTCTGATATGAAAGGACTGGCATCATGGGAATGTCCAGGCTAGACCTCAAGTGAATAACCTTAATGGGCTTAACACACAGTTGAAGTCTCCTTGCAGTGATGATTATGCATTCATGAAATATATACTTTTTTTTCCGTGGGCTTTTTGTTTATTTAAGTATTATGCTTCACTCTACCATTTAAGCATGCCATAATTGCATGCCAAGCTGGTAGCTTATTAATGTTTGTTTCACACACAAATACATACATACATACATACATACGTATACATACATACGTATACATACATACATACATACATACATACATAATCATACATACAACATACATACACCATACACACATACACACATACATACACACTTAGTGAAACACAGGCTTGGTGCATTGTGAAAATTAAATGTTACAGAAGCCTTAGTATTAGGGCTGACCTTGTGAAATATTGTTCTATTTCACAAGGTTTGCTTTCAGCATAGACTTGTTTGGAAACTGTTTGGTCGCTCTCAGGATTAACCTTAGTATAGTAGGCCCCAAAGGCAATGAAATATTTGGATAGACAATGAAAAGATAAAAAATATTAACATTGTGTTCATAAGGAAAATATTCTTTGAGCTGAGGAGTTTAGTTTCAAGTTTTTTTGAAAATGCCAAGGTTTTACTTAATATACATTGATGCACACGTTTACCTTTATTAATTGCTGTTTTTTTTTTTATTGTTTTAGAGTTTTACTGCTGAGGCAGACCAGGATGGCCGAGTGGTTAAGGCGTTGGACTTAAGATCCAATGGACATATGTCCTCGTGGGTTCGAACCCCACTCCTGGTATAAATGCGTCATTTTTAATCGTGAAACTGTTGATTGCCGGCTTTCGGGTTAACAGGATCGCGCACTGCTTATCACCGTAAACATGTAGAGTAGAGCAAAGAAACCGAACCCTCACTAATTATAAACGCCGTTCCACGCAGCACAGCGTCACCTCCCAGATGTTATGTTCAGGCAGACTTACTCTGGAAAATGTATGGCAATGAAAGAAATATTGTTCTCAATCTCCATCTCTTGTTTATATAACCTAGGCAGTAGGAATCACGGATATTGAAATGAGAGCTCCTTGGGAAGTGAAACACAGAGACATCATTAGCTGCGTTTCCATCTAAAAGGTGATGCGAATCTTTAGAAAGTTCGCAAAAAAGTAATTCGAATTAGGTGCGTTTCCATCAAGTGGTTGGAGCGGAATTGGGTGATGACGTTACACGTTGATGTCGGCAGGGTTGCTATGGCCGGTCGTTATGCGGAAATCGGAAAGACTGTCAGTCCCGTGTGTTCAAAGTTCGCTATGTCACAGCTGATTCGCAAAATGTGTTTCCATCTCCCATTTTGCGAATTTACTCTGTTTCGCATTTCTCAAAAACCACCTCAAGCGAGCGGATAAACCTTTTTGCGAATTAGAGGATTTTGATGCTAATTTTGGTGTTTCCATCACCGTTTACTGATTCGATACTTCAAAGTTCGCATTAAATTAGGGGGATGGAAACGCACCTATTGTAATCCGAGATAATTAATGTTGTAGGCAACTTTTAAAAAATATATATATTCGACTCCCAATGGACTTAATTAGCTGTACATTTAGACAGCTATGCAATTAGTCTCTGGTGCCCCCCTAGGGAAGTGAGCGTCAATGTTATGCACACTGCAATATTGGATATTTATAGGCTTTTCATTAATTTCATTTTATTGTGTCCCCTAGACTATTGTCTCGCATAGAGGTTTGTAGAATATGAACACAGGTGTAGTTAGTTGTATAGGTATAATTGATGCTACCATACTTTAACACAATAAACACAACAATGGATATGACAATTTTATTTCATTGGATGGGATACATTACAATAAAACACCAGGCTGAAGTAAAAACAAAAAGGTTTTAATGATGAAAACAATGCAGCATCAAGACAGTTGCCACTTAATTAAAATAATTGTATAAATAAAATCGTGCCATGTCTTATTTGTGTAACCAAAAAGTCAACAGACTTGTTGGCTTAAATGTGTGCGCTTCTGTGCTTTACAGTTATTATATAGATAAGATATATCTATATGTCTAGTGTTGGCATATTATGCCAATACTTGAGTAAACTGGTTTGTATTGAGAACAAAAACGTCCCTAAGAGGCCTGGGGACAGTTATTACAGAAAAACACGATTCAGGTTGCAAAAAAACCCATATAAAAATGAACGCCATTTGTCAGACAGGTTTTTTCAGAAAAACGTCTCACGCACGTGAGAGTGAAACCGTGATATCTCGCCATGGATATTGTCACCGTGGACACAGCTTCATAGGGCTAATTCATACAAAAAACAGCTATAATATTGAGGGATTTTCATTCTCGTACCTATATAAAAATAACAAAAATAAAAGTGAATTATTACAAAAGTGTTGTTTTCAAAATAATACATCTTGAACCATTTCGCCAGGCCTTCTTAACGAACTTCCAGCACTTTTCAGAACAATATTTCCCAGTCTAGCATCATCCACCATGGACTTCTTCGGACAATCTGTCCGTTCTCACAATGCGGCCAATTGTCTTCTGCTGCATACCCTATAAAATGGAACCCATACGTTTATATAAAGTACCACCTTGAAGAGAAAAAAACGTCTGCACTTGTATTTGACCATTTACTGTCTGTTTTCAAACAGAGCCCCATCTTATTACTTCATGTTCGTACATTACATTCATGTTAGACTTCAGCTGGCGGCCTAACTCGCCCTTCAATAGAGAACTTCCCCTCAACAATCTGAAATAAAAAACTATTTGTGTATAACTTGCACTATTAAAAGACACGGAAAATAACCAGCATAGCACTGCGGTACACTCACTGCAACGCTCACTTCGGCTCTAACACTGAACGGTACAATCAGCCCATCCTTATACCACCATAAAAGTCAAGTAGCTGGTTTTCAGTGATTTCTTCGATCAAGCTACAATACACCACAACAATGACCAGCAGTTATTGTAGTTTCATGATACGACCCTGAGACACGAGGACAACAACAAACTCGGGATGCCTTAGCGACACCTGAAAACAAAACCAACACAAACCCAAATTACAACCTAGTAGAGGGGTTTACCACCACAAGGTCGGTGTGCCCATTTAGGTTCAGCTCTTCGACCTGGCCGGCAGGTCTTTGCAATACACGTGACGTCGGCATGCACGGGGCGGCTCCGCTGACTAAGAGGCGCGTCTCGGAACCCCACCGCTCACCGTTGCCATGGCGTCGCCCCCACACATGAATTTGAGGTGTAGACAAGAGATCCATCCACAACACCGTCACGACTCAAAGCGGAGAGACGAGCCCTCGCTGGCCTCCCTTGATTCTCGCTATCGGTTGGTTGTCGACCACGTTCATCATGCCAGGAGACCAGAGCGATGGTGTAGCGGATTACCTTGATAATCTTTGTAACAGAAACAGTAGTGTGTTGACACGCATTGTTTTTAGTTTGTGGATTGATCTCTGTGATGAAGGGGTACTTGGGTTATCCTTTGTAGGTGGAGGATGGCTGGCTTACAGTAACGCTAACGAATGCACTTGTGTTGGAGCCTTTGTCCGGACATCATGCACATCACATGCCTGATGTTTGGACTGCGGCGTCCTTAATAAACGAGCTTCAGAACCAAATGCAAAACCGTGAGAAAGGTGCTTAACAAACCGTTTCAGGTAGCAAGTTATAAAACTGGCAGGGAGAAGACACGCCTCAAGCTTTGGATAGAAAATCAAGTGTTGCAGAAGTCAAGGCTCTCTGCTGAACTGCCCAATACTGGCTCCTTCGTAGAAAAATAAAACCTCAATAATCAAACCTTTGATTATTAACACATTGATCAGATATTATTTTATAGGTTCTGTAGTGCTGCGGCTCTATCAAGGTGGAAGAAAAAAGGCTGGCATTGGGTGGTTGTCCGTTCCCCTGTTATGTGGTTTAAAAAAACACACGCTGCTTGTGAACACTATAAATCAATATGACCTTAGTTTGGTTTCCACGCACAAAACAAAGACCATGACGCATGTTTCTGTTTATTAACAGCCCTTCTATGTTGTGTAGCTGGAAAAGAACATGCCTTGTTTGTGCGATTTGTAAAAACTGCAGATAAAAAAAAGGAATACTGCTTTTGGGGTGTGGACACTCGCTGGGGCTCTGGGGAGCAGACCCAAACGATCAGGTAGTGGTGGTGCTCAGGCAGGCTTGAGGGACGGAGCGCAGGCAGCGGCCCTCCTTGGTCAGCTCCGGGTAAAACACATGCAGGGCAGGGGGACGGCGTCCTCGCGCGCGCGTCACCGTGTTGAACTTGCACTTCTTCAGGTGGTCTGCCATGCATGGCGATGTTGGCAACTTCCACTCCGTCACCGTGCCGAAGGCCGTGCTGAAGCGCCACACCTAAGAGCAACAGAGAGAGAGAGAGGTCAGTGATTGGGGCACATAGGGGCCCGAGTGCGTTGGCTGTGTGTAGATGGGAGGTGGAAGGCGAGCGCTTTAAGCTGAGCCAGATGACTGCAGCCTTTGGGGTTTGGGGGTTTAGGCGCTCTTAAGGCATGGGGACAGGAATGGGGTTAAGCCTGGAGGGCCCCTGTCATTATAATACATAACAAGGTGCTGTCGGTATGACTCAAGGGTTGTAGAGCAAAACACAGAAGAGAGCGGAATTTAAATAATTACACCCCAAATAAAACGGCCACTCCCTCTGCCCACATTTCTTCACCATTCTTCACCAAGTTTTGCGTTCAGAACCTGTGATGAATACAGGTTAGGATGGATTCCTCTGAACCAATCAGGGAAAGAGATACCCTGATTCGTCAGAAGTTTTCTGGGGGGCGGTCTCTCTGATCTAAAATGGCCTCATACGAGAGAGGCAGGGCGCCCCAATCAAATCGGAACAAACAACCTCAGAGCATCTCACCCAACTGATGTGACATAAACAACCAAGTACAAGAACTGAACTGACTCTTATCGGTGATCTGCCATCGTAGAAGAGCCATCCGCCCCCGCTGCTTCTTCCCCAGAGCATCACCACCATGCCTCGCATCAGCAGCAGACTGGCACACACCTCCCGCATCCCGCCGGACGCCCGGGACAGCTGGCACAGGATGCGGAAGCCGTCCAGGAAGCTGGCGATGTGCTGGAGGATCTCGAAGGGGGAGGCTGCTGGAAGTGGTCGCCTGGGCGCCGAAGCTGCAGGGTACTCCGGTAGGGGCTTCTCCCCCGGCTTCAGGGGCAGCGACAGCTGCACGCCGAAGGAGCCCAGTGCCGGTCGTGGATGACCCGGGAGCCCTGCACTCCGAGGGGCAGAAGCGTCTCTGGGAGTAGGTGCAGCCTGTAGTAGGCAAGGGGAACAGCGGGTGCTTACATCCAGCCGTTCAGCCCGGCGTGGATGTCCCCGTGGACGTTCTTGAAGTGGGAGGAGAACTCGCTGCGCCGGAACAGCTGGCCGCACACGAAGGTGAACATGGAGCGCTGCTTGGTCTGGTAGCGGGCCACGCACTCCAGCACCAGGGTCCAGCCGCAGCGTGTGGTGGAAGGGGCTGGGGTTGGACAGCTGCGGGCTGGCGTGGTCGCAGGCCGAGGCCGAGCCGATGTCCCCACACCATGGTGTTGGTGGCCAGGATGGCCGAGGGGAAGGAGAAGAGTCTGCGTGCCGAAGGTCGATGTGGTATCCGTCCACAATAGCGGCTGTCGGAGATGCCCCGGCCTCCGGGGGAGTTCGCCCAGACAGAAGAGCAGGGCGGCGGTGATCAGGTCGATGCCATGGAGTCCCATGGGGTCGTCAGCCACTTCCAGATCCGACGTGGTCCACCGCCTTGTCCGCCTTCTTGGCGCGGTACAGGTGGGGGGTCCGCGACAGCAGGCCTGCGATGCCCGTTGAAGGGGAACAGGCTCATGCCCACGTTCTGCAGCTTGCGCTCCAGACAACCGATAGCCCCAGCTCCACGGGGAGGTGCTGCAGCAGGTTGTTTGCGGAGGTGATCCGGCAGCAGGTAGGGCATGACCGCGGACGCGGCCGGGGGGAAACGGCGCCGGGTAGAGCCCCGTCGGGCTCCCGCGGGGACAACTAGGGCGCGGGGCGATAGCGCCCCAGTGGGCCTGACATAGGGCGCTTCGTCCAACACAACGTCCAGACACTCGTCCTGCTCGTCTTCCGCAAACAACTCAACAGAACCGCCGTGCCCCCGCCCAGGGGGGTGCGTCCCAGTTGGTGCCCGCCACGACGGCGCAGTCCAGGCCGCCCACCGCCCCCAGCTCACACTCCGAGTCGGAGTCGCTCTCCCTCATGTCCACGCTCTCAGAGTCCTCTGCGTTGTCGTGCCGACCGTGGCTGTCCCCGTTGGGTTCCGCGGCACACCGCTCCGTTCTTCTCCCCGTTCTCCCCGTGGAGGTGGGCCGCGATCCCCTCCATGCTCTTGGAGCTGGTGAGGATCTCCAGCGCGGCCGCTAGCGTCCTGGTGGTCTCCACCGAGGCCTTGTAGAGGCCGCTGTACGGCTCGTCCTCCATGTCCACGGCCCCGTTGGCCAACCCCGCCCCGGCCCCCGCCTCCTCCGCTGCGGTCGGCCCGGCCCCGCGGTCCGGGGGCTTGTCCCCGGGCTGGGAGATGGTGGTGGTCACCCGCAGCGACTCCAGCCAGCATCCTCTGGTCCTGCAGGGCCAGGGCCATGTCCAGCTGCTCCACCTCGTCAAAGTCTTTGCTGAGGTTTCTCGTACGACTTGCGGTCGGCGTAGCTGACGGGCCAGCGGTTCCACTCCATGGTGCAGCACACCACGCTGGCGGGGCACGTGGCCAGGTGCTCCGCCATCTTGAAGCGGGCCATGGTGAAGGGGCAGCCGAAGCCCGTGTTGAGGCACGGAACCCGCTCGTACGGACACAGCACGCGGTGCTCCTCCAGCTTGCATCCGTGGAACACCCGCTCCGCACACCAGAGGGCAGCCAATGAGGTCGCACGAGACGCCCGCCTCCGGTCTGGTCATGCACCGTCTGTTGACACACTTCAGGCAGTGCGCGTGCTGGAGCTCCATGGTCGACACGTCGGCTGGGCGCTGAAGCAAGGCAGCAGCGATGGGTAAAGTCCTTAAAACCCTGGAACCAAAAGAAAAAAAAAACTCTTTCTCTCAATCCTACACAATAAAGATGTGAGGCACAAACACTAAGTATTAGTGGCTAGGGCCACCCGAGCAGTGAGTTCTAGAACACAGCCATGCCATGTAGCTGCAGTCTGGCACAGCAGCCTACTGCTACTCCTAGCGACACTCGGACAGCCGTCCCACCACACGTGACACACACGTCGCAGCATACAGAAACCCGCTCACTAAAGATGCAGCGTCTGGGGGTATGTTTACAAAGCCAACAAGCTGTTCAATGACATTTCACAACAACCCGTCTTGGGTGACAGCGATTGCTCAGGGCTACTTGACCCCATAACTAAAGCCATGAGACGCTGCCACGAAACTCGATGACAAAGACAACTCGAGCAGTAAAACCTCATGATCCCCACCATTTAAACCCACTGTTTGGCCCTTTGACAACACCTCCACCACAAATAATGGGGTCATTAGGAATTAGTGGGTTTGGCGATGTGTGAAAATCAGGGTTAAGGGATTTGGGGGAGGGAGTTCTACATGGGCTGCGCAGTGGTATAAATAGTCATTTAAAAAACAACATGTCAAGTTGTCAATAGAGAAACCACATTGCTATTGTCCTGTAACTCCACGGCACATGCGCAGCTGGTCCTCTTCACCACACAGGTATTAAAAGGAAAAGACAGGAACTACACTAAGCAGCTCATCGTCCCCATTCATGTTATACGTGGTATTGTCACTTGCTGATGCCTTTTACCCTATGACCAAACTTGGGTGCCAATGAGGAGCCAAAACAACATCAACAACACGGCCAGTAGGTTAGCATCACATAGCAGCTAACTCGCAGCGGCTAGCCTAGCCGGTAGCCTCTAAAAAAGTGCTTACCCGAGTTAAGCTGCCGGTCCAGACGTTTGGTTGGCTGTCCTTTTTGAAGGAGTCCCTACTGCTCATGTGTCGATGTTTCAAACCCCAAACATGTTAAACTGAACTAAAAACAGCTCAGTGACTCTGTTCAAATACTCAAGTCTTCTCTCAAACAGGCTGCGACTGGATTTTATCTTGAGCCGAGCAGACCTCTGCTCGCCGTTCACATAGTCGGCGTTTATGGTCGGTAGAGGTTGCGACCCAGTGTCCGGAGGTTCGGTGGGCGGGAACCCTCTCCGTAACCGCCCAATCAATGTTCCCGAAAATGCAATGTTGGTACCCTCCCTCTGATCTTGTTTGGTTGGTACCAGAGAGGGTAACCGCCCACTGTACGTTCAGAACCTTGGATTCATAATTGCAGGGCGCTCTAGTAGAACGTCACCACGGAGAGGACCAATAGGATAAAGCTGTGAGCTGTAAATAGACAGGGCATGGAAATACCCCCAGGATGATATTGCAATTATATCAGAAGGCTATTCCTCTTAATTGCTAAAAATACTATTTAATTTTTTACCAAGAAATAACGACGCATGACACTGATAAAGTCAGAAACGACATCTTTATTAGCCCATGTTTTGTGACAAAAAACAATAAGTTCTTGCGTATAGGCAATGTTTTCATTGTTTATTTGAATGCAAAGTAATTAAGTACGTAAATATTTTATTGTCTCTCTCACAAGAGAAATTAGCTTAGTCACACAGAGAGACATATTTATGTTACATTTCTTTTTGCATTCCACACACTATTTACATACAAAATGGTATTGAGTAACTGTGTATTTGTATAGGTGGCTGTGTGTGTGTATATATAAGTATGGTTCGTGTGAATGTGTGTATAATTACACATATGTTCATGTGTCTCAGTTTGTGTGTGCGTGCGTGCGTGCGTGCGTGCGTGTGTGTTTGCGTGCGTGCATGATTGCATGAGCTCCCGCCTCCCAGCATGCATAGCCCCACTCAGGAGGCCACCTCTGAGATGTGGTGGATGTTGGACAGTGTGAGCTGGGCCTCCCGGGCCGGGTAGGACCGCCTGGACCGGAGCCACAGCCGGCCCAACAACCCGGTGACCAGCAGCACCGCCACCAAGAGGCCCCCCAGGACCAAGGTTCCTACAGAGGGCAGGGCTCCAGCGTCTGTGGGACATGAGCACAAGGTTAGGGTCTGTGGTGGATTCCTCCGCTCTGTGATGTTTCACACATGTTTATCACCTCCTCTGTGTTTCATCCGTCGTAATGTGCATCACTCTACAGTGTGTGACTGATGGATTGATTGCTGCTGTTTACTTGAACATTGAGGTGCACAACGGAAATACTTTTAGAACGGTAATATGATCATCTTCCACCGGGTGTATTTAAAATGTAATAAATAAACTTTACAGAGCATAGATTTGTTGGGTCATGTAAGTCTAACACAACTCTTCGGCACGTCATTAACTAACCCAACCCCACTGCACGTTAACATGTCAATCGCTGTATGACTTCCTGTCTCACACCTGCTGACGCAAATGCTATCTGTCTATTAGCAAAAGCAAATAAATGAAAATAACTCCCAAATCTTAGTGTGGTTAGTGCTTAGCTCTGAGGAGTCCTTGGTATCTTCCTGTAATTTTATAATCCATGTTAATGGATGCATTTACGTGTAGTTGTAGAATTTCTGTCTTCATTCACCATAGTGAATCTGACATTTTTTACACTGTTGTGTTTTCCTAGGGAACAATGCCCGGTGAAATAAAGAAGAATCAGAAGCATGAAGCCATACTGATGTTTGGTTGGTCGCTCTCTCCCAGCAGTCGTCTGATTGGTCCATAGGATACCGTATGGGACAGGGAGATGTCTCTCCGCGACCTCTCTAAGCCATCCTCCGTAGTAGAGCAGTTCTGGAAGTACATCAGGGATAATGATAGGGGTTCATCAGGGATAATGATAGGGGTTCATCAGGGATAATGATAGGGGTTCATCAGGGATAACGATAGGGGTTCATCAGGGATAACGATAGGGGTTCATCAGGGATAACGATAGGGGTTCATCAGGGGTAACGATAGGGGTTCATCAGGGGTAACGATAGGGGTTCATCAGGGGTAACGATAGGGGTTCATCAGGGGTAATGATAGGGGTTCATCAGGGGTAATGATAGGGGTTCATCAGGGGTAATGATAGGGGGTCACTGGAGACTGAGGGAAGGTTGTTTTACCGAATGGGAAAGTTATTCGGCTTCATGTTAAAATGAAGATCTTCATATGGATTTCATATTGAACATTACGATTACTTTCATCCGAAGCAACTTCACATACATTGACAAGCATTAGCCATCTTGCCCAAGGGGGCCTACTGGTAGACGTATGACATTGGTTGTATAATACGATGTCCTTGAATTAATTCAGTGTTTGTGAACTAGGTGTGTTTCCATTGGCAATCTGTGTATCCTGATATCTAATTGATTGATGACAAATGCAAACCATACTAAGCCCTGGGAGTCTATTCTAGGGACGAAAGCTGTCACTTGTCTGAACTGGTCTGTGAATACCGTACAGCGAATAACTCTGACGTAAGCTCCCTCTCTCTCTCTCCCTCTCTCTCACACAGACTCACTCTCTCTCTCTCTCTCTCTCTCTCTCTCTCTCTCTCTCTCTCTCTCTCTCACACAGACTCTCTCTCTCTCTCTCTCTCTCTCTCTCACACAGACGCTCTCTCTCGCTCTCACACAGACTCTCTCTCGCTCTCACACAGACGCTCTCTCTCTCTCTCTCTCTCTCTCTCTCTCTCTCTCTCTCTCTCTCTCTCTCTCTCTCTCACACAGACACTCTCTCTCTCTCTCTCTCTCTCACAGACGCTCTCTCTCTCTCTCTCTCTCTCTCTCTCTCTCACACACACAGACACTCTCTCTCTCTCTCTCTCTCTCTCTCTGTCTCTCCACCTCTCTCTCTCTCTCTGTCTCTCCACCTCTCTCTCTCTCTCTCTCTCTCTCTCTCTCTCTCCTCTCTCTCTCTCTCTCTCTCTCTCTCTCTCTCTCTCTCTCTCTCTCTCTCTCTCTCTCTCTCTCTCTCTCTCTCTTTCTCTCTCTCTCTCTCTCTCTCTCACCGGCTGGCAGAGCCCCGGCGTGCTGTGGCAGATCTGGACGTTGCAGTGGAGGAAGACGTCTGTGTATGAGCGGCCCACAAACTTGAACATCTGTATCCGGAACATGGCCTCAGGACCCTGGCCGTTCCTCAGCACCGAGAGGGTCTGCTGGTTGGACAGCAACGGGCAGCTGGGTGAGAGAGAGAGAGAGAGAGAGAGAGAGAGAGAGAGAGAGAGAGAGAGAGAGAGAGAGAGAGAGAGAGGGGAGACAGTAGTCCATTATATTATCCATACATCATGACAGAGAGAGAGAGGGGGGGGGGGGGGAGACAGTCGTCTGTTATATTGTCCATACAACCTTGGTACTTTATAAATATATATTTTACTTTTTTTATAGAACTTGGTAGAGAGAGAGAGAAAGAGAGACAGAGACAGAGATAGAGATAGACAGACACACAAAGGTGTCAAGGGGGCCAGCTGAGTTTGACATTTACATTTCCAATGCAAACACATTAAAAACATCTGTTATAGAGGGCAAAGAATAGGAAGGAAAACACAGCCAGCCTTCAATAACAATTAAACTGGTCGGATTAGGAGAAAAGTATAATGTCAGTGTTTGTTCAAACAATCCCCGGCAGCATGAGACAGATTAGCTAAGAGTTTTTCCCCCTTCTGCATTGTGAAATCCTGGTGTGTTTCATTGCCATGCTGTTGCTAACGATACCAAATACTGCCTGGTTGCTAAGGGAATGCACAGCTGCTGGGCTGCGAGTTGACCGGCCTCGGACAGACAGCGGGGGGTCACGTGACCCGGCTTTCTGTCCAAGCCTCAGAGGACACTTAATTCTATCATAAACTCTCATTTCACATTTCATCACAACGAGGGAGTGCTGTGGGCGAGGGAGAAAACAAACAGGCCGAGGGGACAACAGTGTGTGTGCACATGCATTCATTTGCTGGTGGGGTTGTTTTGAGCATGGTTTCAACAGACGCTGTTGGACGCTGTATACTTTTATATACTTTTTGCTTCATACTATGTTTATAAGTTGCAATAATGTAGCATATACTGTCAATAATGTCTACCTCAACAGTTTATAAGGTTAACATTAACTTTTTGCATATCTTATGTTTTACTACTAGAAGATCACGTTAAAAGGCTTTTCCCGGTAGGGATATGATTCCTCAGCCCTATCACTGTATTTACTATTAATAGTTTTGATATCCATTTTACACTTTGTCATTTGTTCAAGATGCCTCTATATGCTTGGAGAGCAGCAGAATGTCAACAACAAGGTATCTGTATCATCAACGCAGTCCAGTCCACCGCCAGGGCCCCGGACGGGGCTGACCGACCTGTCCTTGATGAAGGTGTACTGGATGTTGCTGTAAGGGTCACTGGTGGGGGTGGCCCAGCATCTCTCCGTACGCAGCGTCAAGTGAGCTGGGATCTATGAGCCCGGACAAAGACAAACACACACAAAACGAGCAATCCAAATGAGAGGCCAGTAAAACCAAAACGCAAAACCTAAAGGTTTGAATGGATTGGAATGCTAAATGCTAGGGGTCGGCTTAGCTCAGGCTTGGCTGGTGACCGGAAGGTTGCTAGTTCGCTCCCCAGCTGAGTGTCGAGGTGTCCCTGAGCAAGACACCCAACCCTAGTTGCTCCTGACGAGCTGGCTGTCACCTTGCATGGTTGACTCCGCCGTCGGGGTGTGAACGTGTGCATTAACCGATGTAAGTCGCTTTGGGTTAAAGTGTCTGCTAAATGTCCAAAAATGTCAATGTAAATGCTCAGCCATTCCTGGCCAACGGTGTTTTGCTATTCTGCGTCAGAGGGAACGTAAGAAACAAATGTATTGCAGGTCAACAACAGCTGGGGTAAGTCGCCGTCACAGGCTAGTACAAAGAAGAAAGACTCTCAGGAACGACTTGGGGAAGGGGTCGAAGATGTGTGGGGGGAGTAGGGATCGAGGGGGGCTGTTGGGGCTGTTGTAAAGCGGAGCTGTGATCTAAAACTTTGATTACCGCGGCCGGCAGCGGGACTGCGGGTCGAATTACCGTCTGGTCACGGGTATAGGGTTAAGTTTCCGGGAACGTTCCTACTAGGGTCGGCCACAGCAACACAACATATTGCTTAATGTGGAGCCAGAGCCTCACGGTGTCCAAGAATAGCTGTCAATAGCAAGGATATTTAAGACGGCTTGTTTGGGCTTTGGTACTTCTCTCTATGAAGATATTTAAGATGGCTTGTTTGGGCTTTGGTACCTCTCTCTATGAAGATATTTAAGATGGCTTGTTTGGGCTTTGGTTCCTCTCTCTTCCCACAGTGAAGGTCACTGAGGTCACAATATTATCAATAATGTACATTATACGACTATCGTGAGTCGTATAATGTATGTAAAGGTGTATGAAATATATAAAGGCGATTGCGGTGAATATTCTGTGCCACTTCTGTCCCTCTGATGGTCATGGAGTAATGGGGCGGGTGCACTACAGTGTATTTGCAAGTTAAGTTACCATGAATATCTTGACAAAGATGTCGTCCTCCAAGGTCAGGGAGGGCACCGTGGTCCACCGGTCCTCAAAGGCCCGGTCCTTGTACAGTAGCATGGACACAGAGAAGTTCCCGTCCTCCGTGGTCAGGGTGATCGTTCTGCAGGGGGTTTCGGAAGGCAACTCATCAGCATTAGATGTATACTGATCTCTTCTATTCTCACCACTGATTCAACAAACTCTCATTTTAAACCAAAACGGAAACGTATACTTGGTTGATTGAAATCCGGGTAGATGGGTATTAGTCTTTAGATGCAAAAATGATTCAACAAAAGTAATGGCTGCATTTAATAACTCACTCTGAACCCAGATGTATGATAGATAGATCAAGCTACTAGCATACCCAGTGGACTGGACCCGCTGGGGGGGGGGGGGGGGCAACTCTCCCTCATACACCTGGGATTCCCCATGTGTGGAATAACTCAAGGGTAGATTTTGGCTAGCAACATGCCACCTAGTGGTACAATAGTGGTTCTACGATACTCTTAATGATTTATTTATTTTTTGGGCATTTTGCGGATGCTTTTATCAAAGCGACTTACAATGGTAAATACACACATTCACACAGCGACAGCGAAGTCAACCATGCAAGGCGACTGCCAGCTCGCCAGGAGCAGTCAGGGTTAAGTGTCATCATCAGGAACCCATCGACACTCAGTTGGGAGGAGCAGGGGATTGAACCAGCAACCTTCTGGTTACAAGTAAACCTGCTCTACCTCCTGAGCTAAGCCAATCCGCATGAGGAGCTTGGGGGATCCATCTGGAGGCGACCGACAGAGTGCAGCCTTCTACCTGATGTCCACCCGGACCAGGTTCTCTCCGTCGGGCTGCTGCACCATGTAGTTTTTGGGGTAGCGGCACACAAAGGTGATGTTGATGTAGTTCCTGGTGACGATGTCCGAATCGTTGTTGCGGATTGTGTTGCTAAACATGATGTGTGTGTCATCGTATGCCTGAATCACAGACAAAACAGGCAAGAATGTAAGAATTCTGTATGATATACACGCAAACACACACATATATTTATATACTTCTATATACTTTTTACTTTATACTGTGTTTATAAGTTGCAAGAATGTAGCATATACTGTCAATAATGTCTAGCTCAACCGTCTATAACGTTAACAAATAACTTTTTGCATTTCCATTTCTATAACTCATAGGTGTATAGATATAGGTAGGTACCATATATTTTAGGTATTTTCTATCTGTATTGCATTTCTAAGTTTGTATCTTTATAGTAATAACTGTCCTGTACTTTCTGTTGTGACATACAGTAGGCTACACACTGCTGTGTTCTTTTTGGAAAAAGTCTGCCGAGTCAGGATCGCTTTACCTCACTTTATTTGGTAAAGGTTTGGACTAGTCTCTATGAAGCAAAAGGAGGGGAATTGTATGACGCACGTGTGGAGATACACTTAGTAGGGCATCAGATAGATGCGTTACCTGGAGCGTTCTGCCCCCTGGCCTATGTGTTGTGACTTATCTACTGGGCAGACGTGGACTCAGTTATGTGCTCTGATTGGCTAAGCATGGTGCTGAACTCCCGCCCCCTGGATACCTGTATGTGTCCTTATGCTGTCCCTTGCGGCTATGTGTTGGCATGGCAACTTGGTTTGTGGCTATGTGCGGGAATTACACTTGTTCTTGTGGCCTTGAGCACCTGGGTCTCTCAAACAGCTTGACCGCTCGTATCTCTAGAATTGACACATGATGATTTGCCTCCTGTATGAGCTGGACGCCTCCCTAGGCTCAGGATCCCTCCTTAGCGTGAGAAAGAAGCCTCTTTAATTGGCAAGGGCATATGTGGCCTGTTGGTATGAATGTGTCAATTATGTTACAACACACACACACACAAATATTTAGCCTATATAGCATATGATTTACGCATCTGCGAACAGGTCATACTATGATGTAGAGAAATGAGCTCCAGTGAAATGGTTGTGCGTGATACAAGTTACTACACAACTTTGACCTGGCAACGTCCACGCTTAAGTACCTTCAAAGCTATAGGAGTCAGACGGTGGTGGTAAAGGGAGAAAGGGCTGTCCATCTAGGTAACCATCAAAAGCTCACACACAGTCAGAGACACACACTTACCAACCTACAAATAAACCTACCCACCTACACACACACACCAATCCATCTACACAGCAACACACAAAGAATCATCTCCTACAAAGCACCGTCACCTCAACAGTAATGACAGTCCTCTCGTAGGCCTACACTGACTCATTGTAAAAGTGGGTAAGGCGGCCAGGGGGAGAAAGAGACAAAGCGTCCAGACGTCTCTAACGACCGGTCGGTAACACAGCGGGACGCTTTCTACACAGTGACCAGGGCTAGCGTCTCTTAACACGAAATATAAATGCTGAAAACCAACATGGACATGTTGGTTTCAATAGAAGAAGATGGCCTTCGTCTTAAACCCAACCCTTCTCATTGTTTGCTCTCGTTTCTTTATCTTCCAGGTTTGGGGTCCAAAATGGGTTGTGTTTTTTATTTTCTACGTCACGGGGTTGAAAGGTATCAGCCCTGGAATCTCCCCCTTTCAGACGCAGCACCTAAACCACGGTGGGTGTACTTATTTCAACTGTTATGCAAAAGTCCTAATAAACTTGTTGAGGGCGGCGGGGGGTTAGATTGCCCCCCTCTTCAAAGCTGTATTCACCTGCTCCTTGCTTTACGAGAAAAACACACGCCGACGCACCACTGAAGGACAGCTCAACGACGGCTTGAGAATGAGATAAGCCCACAGAGAGTGGAACATGTTTGCCTGGACACAATGTCGGTGATTGTTAGGAGGGGATACAAAGCAGCAGCCAATGAGAAAGAAGAAGAAGACATAGGGGTATGAGAAGAAAGGGGTGGGGATTTTTTTGTGTACCGGGGTCATGAATACTGAAGTGATATCATTTCCATGAAGAGCCGATAAATAGGTCTGGGACCACCCACACACCCCTCACCCCTCCTTCGTACTCTGAATAAGGTCTGGGATGTTATGGGTGGGTTGGAGAAACAACGATACCTTTCTCCTCCTACATATACGCGGCGCCCCCTTCCTGCTCCTCCCCAACTCACTTTCTATTCTCTACTTTCTCTTGTGTCAGTTAAAATATGCCTTTCTCTCTTTACTATGCGTGCTATACAGGCTATATATGGGCTTATTACTGTCAAGTCCAACTCCTCCGACTCCAAGAAAATCCACGGTTACAACATTCAAGAGAAATAAAGGTTTGCCTCTTGTCTTTAATCCTTCAGTCGTTCAATTAACGTTTATTGTTAAGTTAGACAAACGCCAATTGATTGGCATTTGGAAGGACACATAATTTAACTGGGGGTTGGCTCTGCGTCTCCACGACAACCGCGCAGACATCGTAAAATAGATAATTTATTACGATGGGGATTTTATAATGTCATTGATGAGTGTCCAAGCGGAGGTTAGTCTTTATACAGCCACAGACATTTCTCTCTCTCCTTTCTTCACCTCCATCCAAATGACACAGCACACACGCACAAACTAAACACTTACCGGCACTGCTAAATCCATCTCCCCCCATCACCCCCCCCCCACACACACACACACACACAAACACTCTCTCTTTCTTGCCCACTCTCTCTCTGACACACACACACACACACACACACACACACACACACACACACACACACACACACACACACACACACACACACACACACACACACACACACACACACACACACACTCAACGACATTGCCAAGAAGTGCTTTTAGATAGAATTGTCCACTCGATGCAGGGTTTTTTAAGCCATACCAGTGTTTTCGAAAACCTACCAGTGTTTTCAAAAAAATACCAGTGTTTTCTAAAAACAAACGGTATACTATTTGAGACTTGCTCGTGTTTTATTTAAGATGTTCCAGGGTTTTATTTAAGACAAACAAGTATTCCAGAGAAAACCTACCATCACCGTCCCGCAGTCCGAGAGGTTGTTTTTGATGCTGAACACATAGTCCTCTCCCGTCTCCACGCCCCGACACGCCGGCTCGTTCAGATGTAAATCCCAGACCTACACCCAACAGAACACATCCACACTCAACCTCAGCGGGAAACAAACCAACCCAGCGCACTGAATATGAGAGTATGAAGGGTTTACATTTGCAGAAATGCATCAGTGAGAATCAAACCAGGGAAGGTCACTGGTTAATGGAGAATAAGTTAGGACAGGGTCGTGCATCACACCTGATCTATACCGTTTAAACAATAGTTACCAACAATGATTAGATAATAAGAACTATCATCTACGCCAGTCATACTCAAGTAGCGGCACGCGGGCCTTTTGTGGCCCGCGGGGTGTCTATTAATGGCCCTCGAGCTGTTTTGAAAAGTTTTTTAAATTATTAAAAAAAAAAAAAAAAAAAAAAAAAAAAAAAAAAAATCGTGCTGGGCGCTCTTATTTTGAAACCGCGCGCCGCGATCTCAATACGAGGCTGGGGGTTGCAACGATAAACAGATAGCACTCCAGCCCACAGACCGCTCCAGCCCTCCCAAACTCGAGGCAGACAGTCCATCTCAGCAGCAGTCAAGGCCGATTTAGGGTCGTTTTAGACGCAGAGACGTAAGCACGTAATTTACACAAGGGACTTGTTTTAGACAAGTTTTGATTTACGGTTCCTTTAAGGTTCCTTAAGGATTGCGCGTGTTGCAAGGGGATTCTCCGCCAGAACAGTAGGGGGAGCAACGAACGAATCTGTGGGCGTGGAAGTGGAAATCGCTGGCTTGTTTATATTTATAATTATCATAATTCGTTCTTGTGTTTTCTTCTTCTCCTTCTTCAAAATTCTTCATTAGCTTCTGTCACGGCCTTTTAAAATTGGCGCTATTATGCTGTAAAACCGGAAATGTGAGACTCCTGAAAGGATGTGGTTAGCTGGCCAATCACAGTCTTTGCGAGCTGCGTAGGGCCGTAGTGTTTCAGTCGCATAGTCAGGAATTTTGGCCGACGCACTTAAGCACGTAAGGGGGGATATTTTACCACGCAAGGGGGGGTTATGTATCTTACGTGCTTACGCGTTACGTCTAAAACAGAGCATATATCGGCCTCAGTCACACGTATACCGACCGGCCCCTTGAGTCACTGAAAAAATTTTTTGTGGCCCCTCATCATTTCTACTTGAGTACCCCTGATCTACGCCGTAATGGTTATTTTTTTGTTCAAATTAAATCAGCTGAAATGTTTATATTTCTCCATGGTGCATTTAGAATCTGTTTTTTTCATGTTTGAGAAAACTTCCGATCAATAGTTGTATTTGGCTGTTGCTTTTTAACATTTGATATGTGGTTGATTCAGCGTTGATTCAGAACTGTTACTGAAAATGGTGATTGAGAAAGAATACGCACGCTTGGAACGTTATGGACCAATCAGGATTTAGAATTTAAAACTGCAGTGGTGTGAAGACTCACGTAAACAGGGGGGACCTTGTTGAGGAAGAAGGCCTTGGGGATGAGAACGTCCATGCGGTTGTTGGTGCACACCACTGTCTCGTTGAGTTCTGTAACACCGAGGAAGAGGAAGAGGGATTCATCATGTTGATGATGCCTACATTATCTGTGATTATTACAATTGATTTTTGATTGTAATTATTTAATGATAATTCCGATATCAGATGGGTTAATATTCTAAAAGATATTGTATTATTTCAGTAATTCATGGTCCATAGTAATCTAGAAATGTCCAAAACAATAATTGTGCAATTTAATTATTGATCTATATCAGGATATTAAAGCATTTTAGCTATCTGTATCATTAAACTGTATAATAATACCCATACTTAAATAAGGAAATTTACTTCTTTTTGGACTTTAGCAAATTTAACCCCTAAAAATGTATTTTCCATATCAAATGTTACTGATGTTGTTCAGCATTATTTAAACAAAGCCTAGGCATTCTCAAACTCATAATTTTTTTTAATGAAAAGCAGAATAATATTGTTATTCTTCCTCATCCATATTATATTTTGCAAATCCAAATTGTATCACAAAATACAAAAAAAAACTGTCTGTCTCTTTATGCCTTCAGACACTAAAATGTCCAGTGTCCCCCGACATTCCCCATGATTCACCCTCTAACCCTGGAGGGAGCTCCTGGTCTGCTCCCCGGGGTCTTACCTTGGTCTTCAGGCTCCGATAGAGAGTTGGCCGAGGTGGCCTTCATCAGGCCCAGCCCCAAGCAGGCGCACCACACTAAGCCCACAGCTCTCATTCTATCTCCCTCTCTCACAACTCAACCTGTTGGCTTCTGTAGACTCAAACCCTGGGCCGTCTGCGCTGCTTCGGTGGCCCCAGCTCTCTTTAGCTCCAAACGTGTGAATCTATCTGGGAACAACCTTGCTGTCACAGACAAGACGTAGTGTCCCCCCCCCCCCCCCTTCCCTCCCTCCCCGCCCCTCCCCTCCCAAGCCCTCGAAGACACTGGTGTAATGAACTGGGAGCCTCCTCCCAGTCTTAAAACACCATCTTGAATGATGTCCCCTCCACCCCCTTGTACAACAATGAGATTCCGGGCGTGAATAGAGCCGCGAGGGGAGTCCAAGGTAACCCTGCAGCCAGAGACGTCCTGGTAAACAACATACAGCTTGTTTGGTACCTCGGTGAGGAGGTCTGGTGACAGACAGGAGGAGGGGACAGGACAACAAGCAGCGAGGCGCTTGTGTGCGTGTGTGTTTGTTGTTTTATTTCGGGTCATTTCTTTTGTCCGGTTTACTGGTGCAGGAAGGACTGACAGACAGACAGACGGACAGGGAGAATGTTGAGTCAAGGACAGAGACAGGACAGTGGAGAAGAACCGAATTTGAGTGTAAAAAAAGAGTACATTTTCCTCCCTTTTGGAGAGGAAAATGTCATCTTCAGAAAAAGGACACAAACGATTTTTCATTCAATTAGCCATAATTACTTTATTATATTTATAAAATGCTGTTGATTGAATGTATTACAGGCCATGAGTGAAGGTTTTAATAAGGGATCCTTTTAATGAGGGACTTTATTACTATGGTCAAACTGTGCTCATTCCGCCCATGGAAACAACACAACACCCCAACAGACAGTTACTGCAATCACGCCTCAAGAACTTGAACTCTCATTTGTTTTTAGGAGGATCGATTTATGGGACTCTCTTTCAAAGTGACTGGATCTTCTGTATTGTTTTGCAAATAGGACAAGCTGTCGGAGGAGTTTTCCGGCTTCTTATCCTAAGATGAACGTCTGAACGGGATCTGGAGGACACTCTTCCTTTCGATCTTTGTGTTTTATAGGTCTGCTTCCTTCCTTCCTAATTCTTAAAGTAGGGCATTGAATTATGACTGGAAAAGTAAAAAATACAACACATAAATCCAACACAAAATAATCTGGTTGGAACCAATTGCAAAAAACAAACACCTGCCTCAGACAGATTTTTATTACTCTGCAAAAATATATTCTACAATAACGCAAATCAAAATCTTTTCACAATTGTTCAGATTGACCTGGAAAATAAAAGACTGATCTAAACAGACAGGAGGAACATTCATCCATCTCAGGGGTCTCATTTATAAAACTGTGCGTGGGATCGTTACTAAATGTGTACGTACGCCCTAAAGCCAAGTTTTGCGTGCGCCAAAAAATATTCAGACTTATAAAACCCTGCGTACGCACACCACTAAGCAATCTTTGCTTTATAAATCACAGAGTGCCTACAAGTGTGCGCAGCTGAATCAGTTTCACGTTCCGCCCTGTACACGCCCCTTTTTAACCGTAAATGGTCAATGCAAACAACCTCATGAATGCGATCTGCATATAAAACAGACTCAGACGCAAATATTATGTCTTGTCGGAAACAATGGCAGAAGGACGGAGGTTGAAGTGGAGACATGTGTGGGTGAGGTGGAGGCCCGAAAAGCAGTTTTGTTCAGCGGTCACGGGATTGGGATCACTAACAACAAAAAGCAGAGTAAGTGGCAACGTGTTGCTGCAGCAGTGAACTCTGTCAGTGGCACGGAGCGCACAGTCCCAGGATTAAAAAAAGAAGTGGTCTGACGTGAAGGTACATATTTTTTTGTACCAATAAATCGTTATGGTCCTTGAAGACCCTCTCCCTCCGAATCCTGCCATTTGCATGGTCCTCCAGCAGTGCCAGCAGTGCTATGGTGCAGCATTACGCACAGGGCTCACCGCTGTATTTATAGGGTTATGGTAATAAGACTGACCGAGAACACCTTGGATAATCAGTTTGTATCACCCACGTAAAATGTTTTTGAACATAACTCCTTTTTAATGCCTGATTTGTCATGAAAAGCATCAAGAGGAACGGACAATAATATAACGATTGTGATGAGGAGTATGTGGCTTGGTTTTCCAAACTTGGGATTTAATTGACATTTGATTATGTGTTTACAGTGTCACATAAAAATATTATGTTTTTGACACATGTTGGACAGATGCTTTATTCCATGCAGTCGCGCCGTCAGTGGACAGTATGGAGTGACGGGATTAAATATAGAGATTTTTTTTCACTGGAGATGTTTCTGGAGTTATAACAGAAATAAAACAGTTGACTTAAATTATTCTGATTACATAGATTTAACGCATGATACGGGTTGAAATTGAATTTATGATGGGCGATGATAAAAAATAATCGTTCTTCTCACTCTACAATTCTTCTGTCTGACTTCAGTTCACCACCACCATCTGTGTCGCTAAATCTCCTTTTCCTCCAAACCATGCGTACGCATGAGTCAGAGTTTGCTTAGGGCTGCGCACATTCTCCCGTCAAGTAAGCTTTTTATAGATACCCGTTTTGTGCGTACGCAACGGTTATAAATGAGACCCCAGATCCTTTGAATGTATTTTATTAGGATCTGGACTCGACCAGCACCGGAACACACACACATGTACACTCGTACACGTATGTACACGTATGTACACGTATGTACATCTATATGAAAGGAATGTGTAAAGCGTCGTGGCCCTGCAGTGTGGGGTCGTGTCTCAGAGGAGGTCTCTCGGATGGGTCGGTCTTACTGCGTGTTGCGGGGGTATGGCCGTGTGTGTGTGTGGGGGGGGGGGGGGCAGCAGTCTAGCCCAGTGGCGCCCCGTCTTCTGTGAAGAGGTCGGCGAGGTCGGCCACGGTCAGCACGGACGCCTCCGAGTGCTTCATGGCCGCCGCCGCGCTGTGGCTGGACGAGAGACGGGAGGAACACACCCAGAGGGAGACGGCGTTGGCTGCCTTATACGTCTGGTATACAACAGGGGGAGCCTCTGTGGCTACTCTCACAAGTTAAAGTAACATATCGAAAGGAAGATTACAAAGGATTTGCCTGGGTTACAAAATATTTCCAAAATAATGTAGTGGTTTGGAAATTTGATTATAGATAGTAATATAGTATCATTCACCAAATTCAATATGAATAGATACGATTTCAAGTGCCTGATTAGTGCCTAACTTGTGGGAGTATTCAAAGATATATTGTAGATTAGAAGATCCTCACCTTTTGTCGGCCGTCTTCATCATGGCCTGCATTCTCTCTTCGATGGTGGACTTGATGAGGAACCGGTGAACAAACGTGGGCCTGGCGCGTAGAGGAGGGTAAAGTGCAATTAGAGTGCACAGCAAAGAACAAAGGGACTTGGTTACTCACAAACACTGCTAACCAGCGCACAACATGGTCAACAAGGACTGACCATTATTTGTCAATTTATCAAATATGTGAACACCAGGCCCCTTTGATGTCCCCCAGATTTCAGTTGACCTCCCTGGGGTTCCTGATGAAGAATTTCAAAAAGTGGCAGTGTGGATCCCTTCAGTTCAGTTTAATGGAGGTGTTAAGGTGGCTGGAGGTCGTTGAACCCACTTGGTCTGGCCGATGCGGTGGACGCGGCCGATGGCCTGCAGCTCGTGGGCGGGGTTTAGGATAGGCTCCACCAATAGGACGTGCGTGGCCTCGATGATGTTGAGGCCATTGGAGCCCGTGTGCAGCGGGAGCAGCAGGATGTTGATCTTCTCCTCGTGCTTGAAGGAGCTCAGGTTCTCCTGGAGACCAGGCACACATGGCAGGAGGTTTAAGAGTCAGCGGTCGGTTAGTGGACGAATTTTTGCAATCGGCAAAAGAGTTCTGCCCTTGGTTCTCCAAAGAACAAATTTATTTTAAGAGAAAATATAATGTGGTGCATTGGTTCGATTTTCTAAATGCAGAAACGTTTTATTGTTATTCAAAATAAGTTTAAAAGTTTGTATCATTTTAATTTAATTTAAATTATATATTGTTAGAAATAAATAATAAATAAATCATTTGAAGTTACATTGGTCATTTAAATCGTGGGACCCAGATTTGCAGTAGGAAGTGAGCGTCCCTGTTAACCATGAGCCGTCAGGAGGGACAGTGCAGGGTCACGTTACCCACCTGGAACTTGTGGATGCCGTTGATCTGGGAGAACTCCATGGTGTTGTCGAACAGGGCCTTGGAGATGATGTCCAGGACACACTGCCACTGGGAGAACAAGAAGAAGAGCATCAGCTGGGTCCTACCTGGATTAGATCAGGTCATTGGAAACACTTGGCTATGGTTACCATGGAGAAAACAAGGCATTTGGCCCCAGGGTCGGTCAGTTGGATCTTCTTGAGGGTCCTCACAACCGCTTCTACTTTGGTAGAATGGCTCCCCTAGAGATAGAAACAGGTAGAGAGCAAGAAAGAGAAAGACAGAGAAAGAGAGAATGAGAGCGACATCGAGAGCGAGAAGAGACCGAGACAAAGACATAGAGACTATTAACATTTAACAACTTCCAATTCAAGTTTTTACAATATTTAGAAATACAAGGGAGTTGAAGCTAGACAGATTAATTTGGTTTTAAAATATATTAAAAAAGAATGACAACCCCTGCATTATTGACATCCTACAGATAGACACATTTATGATTAACCCACGGGTCAGTTAAAAAAAAGATTCAAACATTAATCTCATACGAGCAAGAAAGACTAAAACACAACACAACCCCAAAGGAATGTCATCAGATTCAAGGAAGTCTTTCAACCGAGCCACTCATAAAACCGTAAACTAACTCGGGGGACTCCTTCCCCACAGCCAGGGGGGCCCACAGCCCAGGGGCCCCCTTCCTGGGGCCTCGTTAGTCCAGGGTCAGGGCTGGGGAACATCTGTCCTTGACTGACCTTGATGGGGATGTCCTGGTTGCGGCTGGAGGCCTCGCAGGTGAACACGTAGGAGATCTCGGCGTGCGCCGTGGTCTGCCGGCAGATGGCACACTTGATGGCGCGGCGCCGCGAGCCCACGCTGTACTGCTCCACGATGATGGAGATGCACTCGTTGCAGAAGCAGTGGCCGCACGTCAGCACCGCCCACTGGGGCCGCGCAGGGAGGCAAAACAAACACACTGTTACAGAGAAACGTTGGCTGAATGCAACAACCGGACCGTTAAGGGAATAGTTAGCTAACCAACACCAACAGACTGTTACAGACAATACACAGCTAACAAACACCGCTAAAGAGAAAGGCTAGACAAACACAACCATGGCACCATTACAGAGAATAGTTAGCCTAACACAACTAACACCGTTAGACAATAGTTAGCCAAACACAACTAACACACCGTTACAGAGAATAGTTAGCCAAACACAACTAACACACCGTTACAGAGAATAGTTATCCAAACACAACTAACACACCGTTAGACAATAGTTAGCTTTTACAACTAACACGCTGCTACAGAGAAAGGTTGGACAAACACACAAACAACTTAACAGAAACGTTAACCAGTTACCAATAGTGGTTATTCTTAAGATAGGTAAGGTTTGAGATTTCTAGGACAGAATAAGCATATGCAATATAGGCACTCAAGTATCGCACTCAAGTGAGTGCGATACAACACACCATTCTGAGATTCAGATTTTGACCAATTTATCATACAATGAACACCTCCATATAAGCTGGTCCATTCTATCTCCAGGAGTATTGTATTGAGGTATTAGGTGAACTAACCATATTGGATAAAACTGTTGTAGAACAGGTGGAATCGGCATCAGACAAATTGCAGCACATTCAAGTCTTAAATTGTTAAAAAAAAGAAAACGGGTTTGTTCTATGAGTTATAGTGGAGTGAATGGATGCATTACCTCCGACTCACCTCTTGTCCCAGGGGCCGTGCGCAGATCGGACATGGTTCAGGGTTGAGACCCCCGGTCTCCTTGTCCTGGGACTGGAAGACAAGACATAATGAAACCAAGTCAAGTTTATGGAGTAACTGTGCCAGAAAGAGACCCTGTGGCCGCAAGCAGTACTGCATTATGGTATTCCATTGATTGGGCTTTAATTGTCTCTTTGTTGCTCTGCAAAATGGGTGAATATGGATCTTTACAAATGATATGACACCAAATACGGGGAGAGACATGCAGCCGAACTGTCTGCTAGCAAATTAGACTTTTCTGCAAGTTAATGTGGAAAATCATGGAGCTTAATGTGATGCATCTCTGATACTTTCTGTCCCTCCAAAACGTCCTGCATTTGGTGCAGGACATTCTGTTTCTGCACTCACATGCAGTCCACTGAATTTTGGATGCATGTTGTTAAAAATCTATGAAACTGACGTTGGTAGTCTTGGGCATCTTCTAAGAGGCTTGATATGAATCTGTGGGATTATCAATATTAGGATTATGGCATAAAAAGGGACCGAAGACAAAGACGCTGACACCAGGCATGGAAGAAGTGTGGGCCTGTGTTCAGTGAGGGACGGAGCCCACCTTCTCCAGGTTGTTGAGGTAGAGGAGCTGGCCCAGCTTCTTGTGGAGCTGGGACTGGGCCAGTGCACGGTCGTTCACCAGCTTCGCTCGGTTCGTCTCCACCTGAAACCAAAGGTGAAACCTCGTATTAACACCATCGGGATTCACCAAATGCATTTCATCTTATATCGCCTCCAAACAAAAAAAGAAAATCTCAGGAAATGTGGCATTGATGATTGATTGATTCCCTCAGACACCAGTTATTTATAGTTATAGTTATTTCACAATCTCCACATATTCAACGTCCCCACACCGTAACGAATGAACACTTTCGGTTTTGCCTGATCCACACAACACAGAGAGCCTCCATTAGCCGTGCAAAACACACTCTGCGCTGCGGATGCATAAATTACACCCGAGAGAATGAAACTGTGCATAAATAATTCACAACCTCCCTGCAAAGGAAGGGCAAGGTGACGACTCAGACATCAGCTGTATGGAGTGAAAGCTTCAGCAACATAAAGCACTGGGCAAATCCTTTTGTTCCTATTGGTGGAGAAGCATGCTGTTGTATACCATGTTGTATGTGTTATTCTAGAATGTTAGCCTAAAGACTACGACAGTGTGGAGAGTCAGACTCAAAGGACCTAAAGGTCCTGAGACACTGGATCACTGTTCCAGACGGGCTCTCTATAAGAGTAATAAATCATAATCATAAGCCTGTCGGTGGGGCAAAAAGTCATAAAATAATTAGAGAATGTATTGTTCTCTCTCTCCATATTCATCTCTCACCCTGTCTCTTTCTCAGTCTCTCTCTCTGTGCCTCTCGGTCTCTGCTTCCCTCTTTCAGTGTCTCTTTCTCTCTCTCCCCCTCTCTTTCGCAGTGCCTCTCTCCCAGCCTCTCTCTCTCTCTCTCTCTCTCTCCCCCCCTCTCTCTCTCTCTCCCCCCCTCTTTCGCAGTGTCTCTCTCTCAGCCTCTCTTTCACAGTGTCTCTCTCCCAGCCTCTCTCTCTCTCTCCCCCCCTCTCTTTCCCAGTGTCTCTCTCAGCCTCTCTCTCCCCCCCTCTCTTTCGCAGTGACTCTCTCCCAGCCTCTCTCTCTCTCCCCCCCCTCTCTTTCGCAGTGTCTCTCTCTCTCTCTCCCCCTCTCTTTCAAAGTGTCTCTCTCCCAGCCTCTCTCTCCCCCCCTCTCTTTCGCAGTGTCTCTCTCCCAGCCTCTCTCTCTCTCCCCCCTCTCTTTCGCAGTGTCTCTCTCTCTCCCCCCCTCTCTTTCAGTGTCTCTCTCCCAGCCTCTCTCTCTCCCCCCCCCTCTTTCGCAGTGTCTCTCTCTCTCTCTCCCCCCCTCTCTTTCAGTGTCTCTCTCCCAGCCTCTCTCTCTCCCCCCCCTCTCTTTCGCAGTGTCTCTCTCTCTCCCCCCCTCTCTTTCAGTGTCTCTCTCCCAGCCTCTCTCTCCCCCCCCTCTCTTTCGCAGTGTCTCTCTCTCTCTCTCCCCCCCTCTCTTTCAGCCTCTCTCTCCCCCCCTCTCTTTCGCAGTGTCTCTCTCCCAGCCTCTCTCTCTCTCCCCCCTCTCTTTCGCAGTGTCTCTCTCTCTCTCCCCCCTTCTCTTTCACAGTGTCTCTCTCTCAGCCTCTCTCTCTCTCCCCCCTTCTCTTTCGCAGTGTCTCTCTCTCAGCCTCTCTCTCTCTCTCTCTCTCTCTCCCCCTCTCTCTTTCCCAGTGTCTCTCTCCCAGCCACTCTCACCTCGTGTGGTTCTATGATGTGGAGGACCTTGGGTTTGGGCTCTTCGGGGAGCCGTACGCGGAGCCGCTCCGTGGCCATGCCCAGCTCGTCGATGGCCGACACGTTGTTCCGCAGAACCATCCAGTACTCATGCAGAACCTGGAGACGGACCGTGGATTACACTACAGTATCAGAAATAGATCCACTATAGATTCAGAAAGATTTAGAAAGATGACACTATCGATTCAGAAATAAATCCAATAGATTCAGAACAGACCCACTATCGATTAAAAAAGAATACACTATCGATTCAGAAATAGATCCAATATAGAGATCCACTATAAATTCAGAAAAATTACACTATATATATATATTCGGAAATAGAGTCGAGAACTGATTCGAAAAATAGCTTAGACAAAATACTCGTTAAGAGGGATGTTTCTTTAAAGTCAAATTTCCAATGCCGAAAACAGACCTTCTGAATTTCATCAAGCAAGAGGAATGCACACCTTGTACTCCTTCTTCCAGTTCTCAAACAGCTCCATGAAGGTGTTCCCCTCCTCCACCAGCAGGGGGTCCATGCGCCGGGCCTTGGCGAAGGTGAGCACCGCCTTCAGGGTGCGCTCCGTCTCGCTGGCGGCCCACAGGCCCCGGCTGGTGGTGGGGAGCCGGTCGTCCACCAGACCCTCCTCATCCTCGATCATCTCCTCGAAGAAGGCCTTCTGACCTTTGACCCTGTTGGAGGGGAGCGGTGACGGCGTCGGTCGGTGAGCGGATTGGGATTGGAGCCGTGTTTTTTTATTCAGAATTTTGAATTTTGGAGACTAATCTTCTTACGTGTGAGAGAACAGCTTGGATTCATAGTTTGTGAATAGCTCGTCGGCTTTGCAGAAGACACAACTGCAGAGAGGAATAGAATGAATACAAAATCATACACCCTGGATATTTGCTCTCATCAAATTAAATCTTTGCTACTGTATCACTCCACGCTCGTACTTGTTGAGTGGCAGGCGTACGGGCCTCAGGTGACAAATGGTGGCCTCTTCTATGACGTCCTTGGAGGCGGGACCTTCCAGCTTCTTCACAGCCTCCTGCACCGTCTTCTGTGACCTCATCAGCTCGTCTGTCTGCGTGCACAGAATCAGCTGCAGGCCACGCCCATCCCGGAACCTCAACACATAGGATAAAGGGTTTATGACCCGCAGTTCAGGCATGTACACATACAGTGTATAAAGTGGAGATTAATGCACACTCCTTCACTCACTAACTCACTAACTCCCTTCCTCTGTCTCAATTTTGTTTTTGATACCTCTGTCTATATCCGTCTGTCTTACTCTACCTGTCTCTCTCTGTACCCATTTCTCTCAACCTGTCTCTCTCTATGTACCCAAATATATATCTCTCCACCCAGTTCTCAGTCTTTCTCTGTTCTTTCTCTCTCCCTCATATGTGCTATGATCCCAACTGTATAAAAATACCAAAACAACAGGGTACAAAATGTCCGCCCTCACTTGTCGGCCATGGTGAACTTGTTGGGCTGCTGCTTGTAGCTGCTGGAGAGCTCGTTGTGGACCCGAGACACCAGGTCCTCGTCTATGGAGTTCTGGATCGCATTCTGGAGGACGTCCATCCACCACGGGGAGCGCAGGTTCACCTTCAAAATAAAAGACATAATTTGACATTGAAACAAACAACCAAAATGAACTAAAATAAGCTCTTTTTTTTCTTTCTTCATAATGGATGGATAGCATTTTAACCAAAACATACTTAATTGATTCTCGTAAAGGTTTACATTATTAACATAAAATCACACACATTCCATAATGTTATTAAAATAACAAGCTTTTAAAAAAGACAAAGATAATATTTCTCTAAAAGCCAGCCGTTTGACTCCACCATTTTGAAATGCAGCGTAAAAAAAATAAAAAGACTCATACACACAAAATCTCACATCAATAACACTCCAATTTAGCCCAAACTTTGGCGTGTTGCAATGTAAAGCGGACCCACCTTGCGTTTGAGCTCGCTGACTTTGTGCAGCACGGGCCGGAGGGCCTGCTGCGCATCCGAAACCTCAGCGTTGTATTTGGTCATGTAGTGCTGCCGGAGATGCTCTGCCTGTACACATTTAGATGTTCAACAATCCATAATAAATTACAATGTTACTGTGTGTTATTGATGTCAGGAATAGGGATATGAGTAAGGGAGTTCTATGAATAAAATGACCTCTTCACTCAGGCGGTCGTCTCTGAGAGTAGGAGGTATCCCAGCATGCTTTGCACTCAGCAGTTCCATCAGATTGTGGGTGGCGTGGAGCCGCTGAGCGGTGAGAGAAGTGAGCAGACACAGGTCATTTATTTCTTACAATCACATCGTCCAGTGTTCATCCTCTTTTTGCTGTGTCGAGGAGTGTCATAGGTGTTTAATTCGAACGCAGAGAAAGACTAAAGGATATTGGAAAAACAGAAGGTACATACTTTTTGTGACTCACAACGGAAGGGTAGCAGAACGCAAAAAAAGTTTTTTTTCTCTTTTCTTAACTTAAAGATCCTTTAATTGGATAAAAACAAAACAACCTCCATCTAATCCAACCCTCTTAGTCCTTCATTGGCATAACCTTTGATATGTAAAACCAGGCGGCCGGGAGAAGGTACCTGCAAGGAGTCTGTTTTCAGCCGGTCTTTGTGTTCCTCTGACGAACGCAACACTTCTCTGTACATCTCCACCGCCTCCACAAACTCATCTGCACAAAAACACAGAGTCTGACCAGGGCCTTCGTCCCCCATGCGCAACACTTATATAAGAGGAGAAGAATGAAGACCAAACACCTCGTGGTCCTCAAGAGCACAGCTATAGGGGCCACTTGAAACACCCCAGTTCAAGCGTGGTGGGGGAGCTGAAAGGAGAGTGTGTGTGTTTGTGTGTGAGAGGGGCTGGGGCTGGGGTATGAGATCATGGAGGCTGCTTTGTGTGCGTCTGTGTGCGTGCCTGTGTCTGTGTGAGAAGGGCGTTTCCGTGGGAAAGCGTGATTCAGGAGGACCGTCCTGAGCGGGCTTTGGGGTCGGTGGTGTGTACCACTGACAATGTGTGTGTACCACTGACAATGTGTGTGTACCACTGACAATGTGTGTGTACACCTCTGATTATGATGATGTGTGTACCTCTGATAATGTGTGTGTACCTCTGATAATGTGTGTGTACCTCTTATGAGGTGTGTGTGTGTGGAGTTAGATTCATGCCAAAACCCCTCACACACGCAAAACGTGTTTTGCTCACGCATAACGATTCACACGCACACAAAACGTGTTTTACTCACGCAAAATGATTCACACACACGCTCAGTGTGGTTTGCAAATGCAAAACATCATTCACAAACTAAAGCATTTTGCTTCAGAAACAAATACAGTATGTTTTACACAAAGTACAAAAAAAAATCCTTCAAGTACACAAAACAATTCTACAAGTACGGAACACGAAAGCTGCGCGTGGATCGGAATGCATTTGCGCACGGATCGGATTGCATTTGTGTGAGGAACAGCAAGGCGGAAAATTAGTGCCAAAAGTCACGTGACAAATAAATGTCCTGTTATTCACACTACACAACAGCAGGTGGCGGTGTTGAGTCAGTTTAAGGACGCCAGGGCGATCTTTTTTCTCCCCAAAATCTTTATTTGATGCCGGCCAAACGTGTGTGGATTCAACTCCATACTATGCGACTTGCCGCCCCTTTGTCACGGAATCGTACGACACGGAGAAAAGCTAGTTTGGGAGATTAAATTGAACAAAATGAGCGGCCAACAGGTGAGTCCAATGGAAGTGTCGCCACTCTGTTTTGGAATCAAATAAAGATTTTGGGGAGAAAAAAGATCGTCCAGGCGGCCTTAAACTGACTCAACACCGCCACCTGCTGTTGTGTAGTGTGAATAACAGGACATTTATTTGTCACGTGACTTTTGGCACTAATTTTCCGCCTTGCTGTTCCTCACACAAATGCAATCCGATCCGTGCGCAAATGCATTCCGATCCACGCGCAGCTTTCGTGTTCCGTACTTGTAGAATTGTTTTGTGTACTTGAAGGATTTTTTTTTGTACTTTGTGTAAAACATACTGTATTTGTTTCTGAAGCAAAATGCTTTAGTTTGTGAATGATGTTTTGCATTTGCAAACCACACTGAGCGTGTGTGTGAATCATTTTGCGTGAGTAAAACACGTTTTGTGTGCGTGTGAATCGTTATGCGTGAGCAAAACACGTTTTGCGTGTGTGAGGGGTTTTGGCATGAATCTAACTCCATACGCCAGGACGATCTTTTTTCTCCCCAAAATCTTTATTTGATTCCAAAACAGAGTGGCGACACTTCCATTGGACTCACCTGTTGGCCGCTCATTTTGTTCAATTTAATCTCCCAAACTAGCTTTTCTCCGTGTCGTACGATTCCGTGACAAAGGGGCGGCAAGTCGCATAGTATGGAGTTGAATCCACACACGTTTGGCCGGCATCAAATAAAGATTTTGGGGAGAAAAAAGATCGTCCTGGCGTCCTTAAACTGACTCAACACCGCCACCTGCTGTTGTGTAGTGTGAATAACAGGACATTTATTTGTCACGTGACTTTTGGCACTAATTTTCCGCCTCGCTGTTCCTCACACAAATGCAATCCGATCCGTGCGCAAATGCATTCCGATCCACGCGCAGCTTTCGTGTTCCGTACTTGTAGAATTGTTTTGTGTACTTGAAGGATTTTTTTTTGTACTTTGTGTAAAACATACTGTATTTGTTTCTGAAGCAAAATGCTTTAGTTTGTGAATGATGTTTTGCATTTGCAAACCACACTGAGCGTGTGTGTGAATCATTTTGCGTGAGTAAAACACGTTTGTGTGCGTGTGAATCGTTATGCGTGAGCAAAACACGTTTTGCGTGAGCAAAACACGTTTTACGTGTGTGAGGGGTTTTGGCATGAATCTAACTCCATGTGTGTGTGTGTGTGTGTGTGTGTGTGTGTGTGTGTGTGTGTGTGTGTGTGTGTGTGTGTGTGTGTGTGTGTGTGTGTGTGTGTGTGTGTGTGTGTGTGTGTGTGTGTGTGTGTGTGTGTGCCTCTAATGTATGTGTGTGAGTGTGTGTGTGTGTACCTCGGATGATATGAATGCCCGCCAGCCCGTTGAAAGCACACACCAACTGTCGGTGAGCCTCCTCACACTCCACTCGACACTTCTTCTGCAGGGACTTTAGAAGCTCCTCCATCGTCATGGTGCTGGACAAACACACGCGCACACACACACTGTATTGCAATCAAGATGATTAGATAAACGCCATGTCCCCTGGCTGAGTACCCAGGAAAAGCCAGCTAGCGTCCTGATACTCTGAGGCAGCACATAAGCCAACGCAGCTGACGCACAACAACACAACGGTTCTCTTTTCTTCGAGAAGCTTCCCGGTCAGCATTTATTACCATGACAATAAAATAGAACGGTCCTTTTGGTACTACGTATCGACGTTTATCCTCATAAACAACCTCCAGCTACATCTGCATTTTAAATATGTCTTCAAGGATCCTCTGTATGGTACGGTCAATATATTTATTCATAAATCTGCTTTTAATATTTAATTTAATATTTCCAGTAAACATTCACTTATATCGATCGATCGAAGTACTTATCGATACAAGTGAATCTGGGAATAAACCCAGTATGTGAAGTAAAGATCAATAATTTCAGTATTCACATCCTCATCATTCATAATTTTTCTTCCTTCTAATTTTACAGATAGAACTATTGTTTCAGAAACCCTTGTTTCAGGATGAATCTATAAAATGCATAAATATATTTATATATTTCTTAAATAACTTTAATCGGGTAAAGCAATGTGTATAGCTTTCCATCTGCAATTTTTAAATACCCCGTGCAGCGTGTGAACACAGAGGATTGTGGGTATTTTTGTTTGCTAAGGGTCCAGCGATGCATCCTTGAAACTTCTCGGAATTCTCAAACACAAAGACGTGAAAAGGGCGCGAATGTCAGAGTGTTCTCAACATTGGAACAGTGCTTGGGGGCGTTCGATGCCGTGGCGTCTACAGAAGGGCGGCAGTGGAGCATTCTCCCTTCACATCGGGAAACAGCCTGAATATGCCCAGCTAGCGTTTTAGAGCAAAGATGGCCGCTACAGTACCTCTTCTGCAGGGGAAGGAACTCCCCACGGACGGCCTGCGGGTGGCAGCAGGCCTGCCGGAGCCTCAGCAGCGGGTAGAGGATGGTGGTGACCGTGCGGCGGTCCAGGCTGCCCAGCTTCAGGCTCCAGTCAGAGATCTTGCGGAGCTGCGCCAGGGCGTCCTGGGAGCAGACGTCGTGCTGCCGGTGGTAGAAGTGGCCCTCCACGGGGGAGAAGCGCAGCCAGTGCACCTCCTCCGTCTGAGGGGGGATCTGGATCTGGTGGGTGGGTCACATGGTCAACAGAGCTGAAGACCACCGTCGTTTACCAGATACTGGCCCCTTCGTAAATCTTTAGCTTCACAATTAATAATACATTAAAAAACAGAAAGAACAATCTGACTTGTAGCAGAGTTAGTAGATTAGTTCCAATATGTAGACCACTCTCTTGTATACCTAGAACTAGTTCAATTTGTTGACAACTCACATACCTGGTCAATAACGTCCTTTTTAGCCGATCGCCATAACAGCTGAGCGATCACGCTGTACAGGGGCTCCGTGTTGCCGCGGAGATAGGGGCGGTACAACAGATGGTCCCACCAGTGTTTCACCCAGTAGGGGTCGACGCCGAGGAAAAGCACGAGACCGTAGAGATCTTTATGACAACAAAAAGTTTAAACAACAACAACAACAAAAAGTTTATGTGTTGTGACTTTAATACTGGGCAGGCGTGGACTCAGTTATGTGCTCTGATTGGCTAAGCATGGTGCTGAACTCCCGCCCCCTGGATACCCGTATGTGTCTTTATGCGGTCCCTTGCGGCTATGTGTTGGCATTGCAACTTGGTTTGTGGCTATGTGCGGGAATTACACTTGTTTTTGTGGCCTTGAGCACCTGGGTCTCTCGAACACCTTGACCGCTCGTATCTCTAGAATTGACACATGTTGATGGCCTCCTGTATGAGCTGGACGCCTCCCTAGGCTCAGGATCCCTCCTTAGCGTGAGAAAGAAGCCTCTTTAATTGGCAAGGCATATGTGGCCTGTTGGTATGAATGTGTGATTATGTTACATGAGAGACGTTATATTTTCATGGCGGTAACTGTTACTTACCCTCTAAGCCTCTCTGGACTGGCGTTCCACTGACACACCAGCGGTTGACCGATGCAAGACGCAACGCCATCTCTGCTGCCTAGCGACACACAAGACGTGGCGGTGAGCACATCAGCATTGGAAGGTGGCTATGAGGTAAAGGCTGTAGCCAAAGCAATGGAAGAACAATCGGAGAAGAAACAATCACAGCAATCAATTGAAATTTGCATTAGCATAACGGCTGTGAATCTGATGCCAGAAAAAAAGAAAAGGAGAGTTTATGGCAGTTAAAAAATATAAGACTCACTTAAAGAAATATTAAAGTGAGGAAAACTTTTACATTGGTAGTTATATTCCCTAATAGTAATAATATTAATTTCTCAACATCAGAAGGACAATACAACTCAAACAAACACACAAAGTGAAACAGTGAAATAACTCCTCCCCCGACCCCCCCTCACTTTGGCGGTGGTACATTCCACTGTCTGGGCCTCGTCCAGGCAGATGCGCCACCACTCCACGGCCACCAGGGGGCTAGGCACGGCCATGTAGCGCTTCTGGTTGCGGAAGCGCCGACCGTCCTTGCTGTTGCTGTGTGGGATGTCCACGTAGTTGAGCTCCGAGCGCAGCACGTCGTAGGTGGTGATGACCACGTCCTGCTCCGCCAGCATGCGGGGTTGGATGAAGCCGTGCCGCTTCACGCCCTGGTACACCTGGAGCCACCAGAGAAGAAGGTCAGAAATAACAACAAAGGTTCAAAAAGTTGGCTGACCAATGGAAATAACAAAACTACAAAAGCAAAGACTTGGACACAGGATCAATAAATATAAATGTATTATTTATACACTTATGTTTGTCTGACCTGTAATGCTCTTAAGATATAAAGACAACATATAAAACTAGAAACTGCATCTCCTGAAGTAAATGCGAGTGCAAGTGCAAAATTAGGTTGGAAATATGTTTCAGTAAAGCCAGATAGTTTACATAAAGAAGTGTTAAATGGTTTAAATCTAGTGAAGGGATATGAACCGATTCTAAATTGAGTCAACAATGTAAAATTGCACACCATTCAAATAATGTAAAATGGTTGGAAACAAATAAAGTGAAGAGTTAAACAAATAGCTAAAGTGATAAAGTTTTAATACATTTGAGATAAACTACTGAGCTGTTAAAGCTGATAAAGTTTGAAATTGTTTAATCAAGTCAGTGTGTGGTGTGGTGGACTTGTTAAATGTTTGAACGAAGGGTACCGGCAAGTAACCTTCTATCAGAGAATGTGTCAGAGAATCACCCCATTGACTTCCATTGTAAAAAATAATATTTAAAAAGTAGATCATCTTAAAAAAAATTAAATTTTTTAAGACAGACAATAGTTACCCAATAAAAAACAGAGATCCGGATATTAAAAAAACATGATCATGCTTTAACCTCTAGAGGACAGCCAACTCAAATTAGAACACTGCCGTGTGCATGCACACTTTAAAATAAATCAGAAACCAAAACACAGATCTACATAACAAGCCTCAACTGTTCCTCAAACTGCTCCTCTCACCAGCACGCGCAGCGAGGAGGAGCTGATGTGGCGCTTGATTTCCTCCACCCACTGGTGGCAGATTGAGCTGGGGGAGATGATGAGGGTTGCGCCGGTGGGGACGGGCGTCATGGCGACCAGGCAGTGGGGGCAGTAGAAGGGCGTGGTCTCCCGGCTCTCCTCCTTGTAGTTGACGCAGTGGGCGTGCTGCCACAGCTGGCAGTTCATACACTGCACCCGGGCCTTGTAGTCCACGAGCCCCAGCTCGCCGCAGATGCACTCGAAGCGGTATGCTGGCGTGTTGAACGGCGTGAGGGAAGCCCGGGTCGCAGGCGTCTCCACCTGTGGGACGGGGCGTGTGCGTTCCTCCTGCAGATGGGCGGTTTCTCCCCGGGTCGCCACTTTGCGTCCGTCGCGGTGAGGCGACGTTACCCGTGTTTCATCCACCTCCATCTGAGAGGATAGCAATGCCTGGGAGCTGTCCACGAGTGGGCCGTCGTCTGATTGTTCGGCGCGCTCCAGCCGCGGCGTGGCGTCCTCGGACCACTGGGGTTCCGGGTCTTCTCCCGGGGACGCCGGCGAGACGTAGTCCACCTTCTCCTCCGCTCGCCGCTGGGAGGTCCTCCTGGGCGGGGCTTCTTTGTTTTTGGAAGGCTGACCAAAGAAATACCATGAGAGAAGAGACGGAAGGACAAAGGTGAGCCAGGGTAGGGTAGTAGCTAGGGTGTTCAAGTCCCAGCCGAAAGGTACTGGGTTCAATCCCCAACATACACAGACCAAACCTGTAGGTATACTGGAGCGAGAAGACGCCCTATCCAATAACTGCTCCTTAATGGTACATCTGCATTCACTTCAAGTAGGAGGATAAAAGTGTCCGCTCAATATTAAAGTGAATAAATAGCAACTTTAGGAAACAAGCAAAGTTTGACCGAAATTGAGACTTACAGACTTAGTCGGCGTGGCAACCGTGGTCTTCTTCTCCTTGTACTTCTTCCCCAGCCGGAAGGATCCGGCTAGGCCGCGACCCTTGACCCTGTCCACCAGGCCTTCGTCGATCAGCTTGACCAGCGCTCGCCGTATGTGGTTGCGGTTCTTCAGGAGGTCGTAGCCGTACGTGGAGCGGACGTAGGTGAAGATGCCGTTGGTCGACGCCCCCTTGCCAGAGCGCATTTCCTTGATGGCGGTGAGCAGCATAACGCGCACAGCTGACGGACAGAATGCCGAGGTCAAAGGTCAAATCAAGTGACTAATGGCCTGTATCCAAAATATAGTTTGAGTACATGTCAAATGCCTACAGTGACATACTGTGATTAGAAATCATCGTTATCGTCGTTTTCATCTGCATTCATAGGTTTGTCATTATACAAGGTTTCTAGATATTTTATATTTTTTGACCCTTCAGCTAAAATCAACCAGCACCCAGAGTCTACTACACTATCCTGCCAACTATTTGAGGTCTAGTTGTTGTCAGATTTTAGCCTGGTGCCTTAGCTTATACCACTATATAGAAGAGTGGAAGAGATACACATAAAGAACAGCCATGGTTATCAAGATGGATTGATCCAGTTACTTACTGGGGTAGGAGATCCTGACTTTTGGAAGAGCTTCTGATTTGCAGTGGATGACTTCCTCCTTCTCCAGCTGTGGTGGAGGTACGAAGTAATTCACAGACTTCCCCTAATAAAACACATAGATGGGAAATCAATATACAGTTGCATATCAATATACATAGATGACATGAATTCATTAAGCATTTAAAAATAAGAACAAAAATAATAGATTAATTCATTATTTCTTCAAGATAAAAAGTGACAAAATATATATATATATAATATAATACATAATTTCAAGACTAAGTAAACCCAGATTTGGCAGGACAACTTCTACCTTTCGAGGAGTTGGGACAAGAATTTTTTGAGACCCAAACCAAACTGTTTTCAACTGTGACATCAAAAGGAGGTTTTCGGGCAGCAGAGAGAGGTGAGTGAGTGTGTGTTCTGGAGGGTCTCTCACCAGGGGTAGGGTGAGGGTGTCGGGCTCCAGGCCCTGCCGGCTGTTGCACAGGATCAGGGCCAGCACCTCCACGGTCTTCCCCAGGCCCATCTCGTCTGCCAGGATCCCCCCCGGCCACTGAGGCCCCGCCAGCGGGAACTCCCGCATCAGACTGTGGACAGAGAGACGCACGGTCATTCAGAGTGTCATTATGAGGGGGACTGTAACGGAGGACCCCATTTGGGTCCGAGGATAGGTTGGGCACCTCTATCAAAATTTCATAGATGAATTAAAAAAGACAATTACATAACTTTTGAAACATGATTTTCTTTTACTGGTACTTTTTATGAAAATGTCTTGACTTTCTAAAAGATACTTTGCTTGAAACTTTCCAAAAAATAAACAGATAATCCATTTAATCATAGCTAGCTTTAATCGAAATGAACACATCATGATACACATAACAATGCTCAACGCAAGTTTTGAAGCGTATCGTGTGTTTGACATATGGAATACCGAGCCAGTTATTCCATAAATGATGTCATTGAATAGACGATGTTGGACTCACCAGCCAGTGAAGGGGTTGTAGTACAATTTCTTCCCGCACAAAGTGACCACCTCACGCCAGAGAAAGTGTAGCGATGGTTCTGTGGAGAAAGTGTGAGATGAATCCAGATAATGAAAACCATGAGCACTTTTTAATCAGAAGTTCGATGATATGATGTTGGCCTTGTATAAATGGGTCTGTTGAATGGCCGCGGGTAACGGTGTCTGCTAGCGCCTAGGGGGCTCCGTAGCTCCGTACCTCCCGGCCTGCAGGACCCTACCTTTGGGGGAGCTGAGCCTGTATCGCTCCCTCCTCAGCATCCAGTTGACAGCCTGGCTCTGATAGGGTCTCAGCACGGGGATGAGGGCCGTGTGCTGGACGTCGTACAGGGGCTTCTGGTCTCCCCGCTGCTGCTCCTGGCGCAGGTGGAGGTGCCTGACGTAGTCGTAGAGCTCCTCCACGTTCTGACGCTCCAGGTCGGTGTCGCAGTCCACCTCCTCCGTCTCCACCACTTCTGAAGAAAGAGAGAGAAAAAAAAAGAGAGAGAATTAAAGAAAGAGAGAAAGGAGAGAAAGAGAGAAGGAGAGGGAAGGGGAAAGAGAGAAAGGAGAAAAAGGGAGAAAGAGAGAGAGTTAAGAGTGGGGGTGTTGTTGACCTCAAGCAACTGCATTCCCTTGAGTGTAAGCCAAACACTGGCCTGCTTATTGGCAAGGATTGTGCAGGAATGGTTGAAATGGGGGAGTAATTTGTCGGGTATTTGCGGTTTCTTACCTGGTATAATGAAGTCATAGAAATACTCCATTAGCTTTTGCATTAGCTGGTTAGCCTTCTTTAGCCTAGAATTCCCCTCGCCCAGGAACTCTGGCTTGCTTATCCCCGCCTCCAGCAGGTATATCCCCACCTACAGTGTGAAACAGTTGGTCAAGTGGCAAAGATAGAAATACTTTACACACAACAAAAATATAAACAGACAACTTGGTTGATAGTAGACACCCAACCATCTTCTGGACACCTGTAAAGACTTTACTGACTGTGTCCAAGGGATGTGTAAACATTCTTCTCTGGCCAGACGTGTCATTATCAGCTTTATTTATTTTATTCTATTGTTTAATTATTTTATGACATTATATCGTTATTTTCTTTAACATCATCAATACATATTTATGTATCCAGTGTGTGACCTAGAGTCCTGCTCCTTGACAACCATTGTAGCGGTTTGTATTCTGAGCTGAATGTACCTGGATGGCCTCTCCTTTGGTTTGGTGACAGAGCTGTACCACCCCTCTCTTCTGCAGCCACTCGATGTCCTCCAGCTGGACACCACCAAGGCTGTGCTCTTGGGTACACACAATCTCCCCCTCCTGCTCCTCCTCTGGGGCTTTCCCCGGCTCCCCAGAGCTCTCCTCGTGGCTCGAGTAACGGAGAAACACCCGCTGTCCTCTCCTGCGCAGGGTAAACGCTCCGTGCTGCCGGTCAGGATCAAGGACCCTAGCAGGTTTGAGGCTGAACTCGCCTATCAGCGACTTCCAGGCGGGAGCCAGCGTCGAAGTAGGAAGCACCGAGAGCGACAGAGAGGCCGACAATAAAGCGACCGTTGCATCCGAGGACGTCCCATGGAGCTCCTCCTCTCCCTCCCCTCGTTCTGGGGCGGATCCGCAGGGGGTAAGGAGAGCGCACACTGGGGGTGCTGGTGTTGCTGAGCAGCTTGGCATCGGGTCGTCCGTCTGGAGGACTTCACCTTCCCTCTGGCGATCCTCAAGCATGTTCCAGTTTAGCTTCTTCTTGGCCTCGTCGTCCACCCTGACCGGGGGAGCGCGTTTTCTCCTGCTGCTCATTCTGAAATACTACAAGATAATAATGAGAACATGAATGTCAGCTAGTACACATTTAGTATATTCAGTTAAATCGTACAGGTTGTAAAAAGTTCGTGAATATGGTGTATGGATGTTTTTTAAGGTTTCAGTCTTATGTGGGTTACAGCAATAGAGCAAAATATAAATGTCCAGAATGGGGGCTATGCTGTGCTGACGCCCAGCCTTTTTTAGTTGTCCACTTTGGTCAGTGCTGGATGACAGTTAATATTACATTCAACAATTGCAAGCGCAATAACAACGTTAAGGTATTCTCTTAGGCTATAACTCGTTAAGTGAAAACACATGTTATCCTAGAAGATAAAGTTGTAGTGATCAGCCATGTAACAAATAACGCAACTATTATACTAATGTATTATGTACTTTGAGCAGAGCAGTATGGGCTCAAAGCGACCCATCGCTGGAACAAAAACACAATCGAAGCTCCGTACCTCTGTGCGTCTTCAACCACACACTCTCGGAAGAATCAGCCGTCCGTTTATAAGCAAATATTCAGTAATTCCTGCAGAAACTGCAGACCTGTAGCATCCTACTCGGAGTGTTTTTGTACGCCATTTTTAAAAAGCGGAAGTGACGCAGTGGTCCAGAGACGTTTCTTTCTTTGCAGCATGAAGATTCATAATATCATCCGGAAGCGCACACAGCTTTTGGCCGTGATGTTATCCTTAAAGGGATACTTCACCCATAGAGTGGCGAAGTCACGCCCCTTCCGGTAGGGCTCATGGGACCTATGAGATCGAAAAATATGAATGGGTGTCAATGGAGAGAAAATTATTATTTTCTGGTCCCAGTCTTTATATGCCCTGGATTACACATATGTTGTTTGTGGATTTAAATGATAATTTTTCAGGCAAAGAAAACTAAAAATATTCGTGAAGAAGTTTGATAATTTTAGGTTTTATGTGAGGCCGCTTTGTGAACTACAGCTCTTCGCTGCTCTCGACGCATATGATATACGTCACCACACCCGCCCTTGGAACTCGGCACAGAGATGGCGATCTCTCTGCCCCACTTCACCGCTTTTTCCAAGGGGAGGATAAAAGCATCGAAAGAGGTGAAAACCATTATAAGTTTGGGCACGTGCAGAGTTTCAGTTATGCCGATGGGAAGATTGTCGGTCTTCTCCACGCCAGTCGCAGGGAGCGTGACGTCACATACGAGCCGTGTAGTCTTTCTCGTTGTGTTTTCTCTACAGCCTTTATCTGAACAATTGCACGATAAACGGTCGAACTCTTTGCATGAAAAAGTATCCTTTAAATGAATCCACAAACAACATATGTGTAATCCAGGGCATATAAAGACCGGGACCAGAAAATAATTATTTTCTCTCCATTGACACCCATTCATATTTTTCGATCTCATAGGTCCCATGAGCCCTACCGGAAAGGGCGTGACTTCGCCACTCTATTCAGAACCGGCGATCTATCATTATAAAATCGCTAAAGAGTGGCGAAGTCACACCCTTTTCGAAAAATATGAACGGGTTTCAATGGAGAGAAAGTAAATATTTTCTGGTCCCAGTCTTTATATGCCCCGGATTACACATATGTTGTTTTTGGATTTAAACGATATTTTTTCATGTCAAGAGTTTGACCGTTTTTTGTGCAATTGTTCAGATAAAGGCTGTAGAGAAAACACAACGAGAAAGACTGCACGTCTCGTATTTGACGTCACGCAACCTGCGACTGGCGTGGACAAGACCGACAATCTCCCCATGCAATCTCCCCATCGGCATAACTGAAACTCTCCACATGCCCCAATTTATAATGGTTTTCACCTTTGTGAAGTGGAGCAGAGAGATCGCCATGTCTGTACCGGAGTTCCAAGTGCGGGCGATGACGTATATCATTCGCGTCGAGAGCAGCGAAGTCATGGCAAAGCGGCCTAAAAAAAAACCTAACATCCAACTTCTTTGCGCATTTTTTAAGTTTTCTTTGCATGAAAAATTATCATTAAAATCCACAAAAAACATATGTGTTATCCAAGGAATAGAAAAATTGGGACCAGAAGATAATTATTTTCTCTCCATTGAAACCCATTCATATTTTTCGATCTCATAGGTCCCATGGGCTCTACCGGAAAGGGCGTGACTTCGCCACTATAAAGCACGGGATGATTGATACTCCAGTCTCAAACACGGAAGTATTAGATTTTCATTTAAATTCTGAATCTGCATCAGTGCTCCCGACAGGTCCACCTTATTGATGGCGTCATTGGCGTGCCCGTTCTACCAGTCCGGTAAGAAGCCCAGTTAGAAGCTACAATTCACCAGCAAGACCTTTAATTTCTTATGCGCAGAAAGTAGGTCCTTTATGCACAGAAAGTAGGTGTTGGACGCCGTACACCATGGACCGTTTTATTTGCGCTGCCTGCAACACCCGAATTATTTGAAGGGTTGTCGTATGAGATAAATACTGACTAAAATGCTATTGGCTGCCTTCTTATACAGTCAATTAATTTGTCTTTACTGGGGCCATTCTGTAAAAACTTTACCAGGTGTGTGTGTGTGTGTGTGTGTGTGTGTGTGTGTGTGTGTGTGTGTGTGTGTGTGTGTGTGTGTGTGTGTGTGTGTGTGTGTGTGTGTGTGTGTGTGTGTGTGTGTGTGTGTGTGTGTGTGTGTGTGTGTGTGTGCGCGCCCTTGTGGACATTTAGCAAGCTTACATTTGGTCAACCTTTACCTCGCGGTGTGCGTGTTATAATTCTGTTTTGTGTTTTCCAACATCCGCTAAACTAAACGAAGCCATCTCTCCTCTGGATTGGCTCCTGGGTAACTGGGAATCAGTCGAGCCCGGAAAGGGGTCCTTCCCTAGCCTGAAAGAATTCCGCTACACGGAGGACCTTCACTTTGCCCAAATGGGAGAGCCCATCATCGGCTTTATGTGCGTGCGTTTTGTGGTGTTGTGGCGTTCATCATCGCACAGAACTCTGGTACTTCACAACGTTCCTGATTCAGAATAGGATGACATGCAATAGAGCAGAACACGTCAACATCACATGGAGGGAGCTTGACACCCATACAACGGGTTCTGAGTTTAACCCAAATATGTGTAGCCTCTCTTTTGAAAAGATGCAAGCATCTGACTTTCCTTTGTCCGTAGTTTGGGCTTAAAGATGTGAGGGTGATTAGCCATTAAAAGCAGCTTGAAAATCTGCCTTTTCCTTGGTTTTAGTGGCATCACAAGTGGGCGTGTCTGCCTAGATGTATGATGGTTAGGCAACATTTGCTACAGTCTACATGGTAGGCTGGCGGGACTGATCTATCCAGCACTAATCTTGGTGGACACTCTCACTCGGGATGTCACTAAAGCACAGGAAAGGGCAGATTTTCAAGCAGCTCGTAAGGGCCATTCACACTCACAACCAGGTGGCAGAATATCAAAAGTCTCTGATATAAGATGTGACGGCCCACTTGGTGACTGGTGACTGTATCCACATGCCTGATAGCTTTCAAGTGCCCCGCCGTAACGACATGTCTGCAAAGAAAAAAATCAGATTCGCGTGATCTGACACTAACCTAGATTTGGAAGCGCGCTCACACAAAAAGCGCGGGACGACGCGACTCCATACAAAGTCAACGTATAGGCGCCTGTCGTCTGGAACGCATCTATTGGTTGACTTTGTATGAAGTCGCCCCGTCGCTTTTGGTGTGAACTCAGCTTCAGAGGCGCTTTCCCTATACTCTCTCTCCCATTCACTCTAGCACTCAATCGACGGGGGAATTTGTGTTTTGGGATGGGTCAGAATATTCGATTATTCGTTTTTCGAGGGTCAAGATCCCTTCAAATATAAAGTTTTTCACAAGCCATAACTTTGTTTCCCTGGAACCGCCTGAGGGGCAGGAAGTTCAATTCATTTTTCACAATTTACCAGCTCTCCTTTTGTAGACCGAATCACCGCGCCATTCGTTTCAATGGGGTTCGCGATGGTCTATACTTTCAACATAAAGTGTACATATTTCCGGGTGCTTATTTTCCCGATAATGACCGGCGTTCTGTAGGCCTACAACATTATCCATTACATAGGCCTATATCATATAAGTCCAGACCAACATAACGGTTGTGCGTGAGAGACATACGAACGTACGCTTACCACTTTTGTAAATGCCATATATACAGTATGCTCGGATTGCATGATAGGACTAGATCTATTCAGATTAGAAATCGGATCAGAAATGTCCATGTAAACGCGGAGGACTGTCGGCAAGCGCTTCCGAACCTGGCGTGATCTCGTCGCCTCACTATCATTCGCTCAGTGAACTGGCTGCGTGCAAGGAGTATGGCTGAGAGTTGGAGCGGCTCGCTGCACAGACACGGGACGTTATTTTAATAAATATCGATACTAAAAAATCTGCAAATCTTTTTTTGCTTGAGGGTATCGTGATACTTTCTAGTATCGGTATACAGTACAAACAATAAGTACGCCAGTATCCGATTAGTTAAAAGCGGGGATTGTTTACTGAACAGGCCTACTAGGCCAAGGATCCTAAGAGCTCTGGTGCCCTATACAAAGATGCTACTGTATTATAGGCTTATATTGGGTTTGTTCATTTCATGTCTTAAATGTTGTCCATTTATTTCCACAAAATGATCTATCACCTAAGGGTCTATTTATCAAATGTTCTCCCAGGGGAGCATACCCCTGGATCCCACTTGACTATTATGTTGATCAGGGCATATATCTGCCTATAGGGGCCCGCTAACCTCCCAGGGAAAAAAGTTCAGGCTCAGGATTTTCTTCTTTCACCCCTGTATCTATTTTGTACATGATTCAGCTGAGACTCTGGACTGTGTGCAGGACTGGTGGAGGTTGAGGAGGGCGAGCTGATGGGAAAGCAGCTGAGCCTACACAGCAAAGCTCTGGCCAGGCCATCTTTTGCCAAGGAGCCCCACGTCAAGGATGTATGGCTGCAGTGTGGACTATCTCTATTCTCTAACGAGCCATCATTATTTTTTAATATTCATTTTTCTTCATGTTCAATGTATTAAGCACCTTCTATTGCAATTTTTCACAAATTCCATACATAAAGTTTGATTTTTATCTTACCATTAGGGTTGCATTATATTGCTACCCTAATATTATATTGCTGAACCATCTAGCTGCTCACCTTTCCCTTGGTATAGCGAAAATGCTTTGATTAATGGACTGTACGTTGTTATTTTGTGACGGGCTGGTCAGCATACATTTTTTTAAATGTGTATCTTTTATTTTTTTTCTCAGGTTTCCAGAGTGTTCCAGCTCCAACCAGACGGGAAGCTGGAGCAAACGCTTTCCATGTCAACGGACAAGGAGCCAATGACGCAGCACTTGCATATCACCTACAGTCGCTTGCCTTGAAGCAGTTTGGATTCAATAAGAAGACCACCTTCTGTTGGTGCTACAAATATAATGGCCTGGGCCCCGTTTCCCGAAAGCATCGTTAGCCTAAGTGGATCGTGAAGTGCGTCGTAAGGGCATCGTAGAGTTTTCACCGCGTTTCCCGAAAGCATCGTGGGGAACGAACGTCTTGAAAACGCTCGTAGCTAACGAGTACTCCAGGGGTGCTCGTATAGGACGCTAAGAGCATCGTCAGCTATAGCCTCAGTGGCGACACCATCGGACATTCCGTCTATTGGATGCGTTTTATTAAAACGCATTGCGCCTTTATGTTCTTAGTTTGGTAATTAATAAAGATTATTAATTTATTTATTAATAAAGATGTTAAAATGGCCAAAATAAAACGGGACAGTCCAGAAAATGTTTGCGCAGGCAGGGCACTCAAAATGTGTGAGAGAAAGTGGGGGGATTTGTGCAGACTGACATAGGCTACTCATAAAACGTAGCATAAAATAATGTAAAAAATTAAATTAAATTAAAATAAAGAAATAAAATTAATTATAAAAAACAAGCAAAGGAGCAGGCAAAAGGCTGGGATATGGTGGGGATTGGTCACGTTGACGGGAATGTTTAGTGACATGTGGGAGGGTGGAGGGGGTTAAAAAAAAGTCTCAATCACTCTTCGACGCGCATGAAAACCAGCCGCGTAGTTATGAGGGAGGCCGTCCTCACACCGATCTTCCTCGTCGTCATCGTCCTCAGCGTCCTCCGGTTCAAGCAATGCCACCCCAGCCTTAGCTGCAATGTTGTGCAACATAGCCGTCACACATATCACGGCGCATGACTTGGCCGCCGAAAACTGGAGCCCTCCGCCTGACTTGTGAAGGCATCTAATATAGCGCAACTTCCACCTCCCGATCGTGCGCTCAACGATGCACCGGGCCAGACGGTGGGCTTCGTTGTATTCCTCATCAATACATACCTTACCCTATTTCCGGAGGGGCTTTTATAGCCAATCAAATTATCAATCAAGGAAACCCTTATGCGGAATCAGATTAAGTCGGCTCTCTTTGCTGCGCAAAGCATGTTTCAGAAATCAGCCCATTAAGATAAATGTAGTTGTCACACAAGCAATTTTTAATTTTTTGTCATATGGAATTATTTCAGGGGGGAAAATGCCGTGAAACGCACAGTGCATTCAGGATTAGGACTGATATATGTCGGTTTAAGCCTAATCAATTGTGTTTTAATGTCTTGCTATAGCATTCATCTAATTGCAGTCTATTTTTTTCGGAGGCTACTCTGCTGTTGTCCTTGATGGGGATTTATTTGAACCCTTTTTAACACAATTTTCCTGCGACATTCCTGCGTCTCCCCCTCCTACGGAGCCCATTTCAGCACCGTGTCAGTAGACAGTTACAATCCTACGACGTCGTGAGTGCAGCGAATGCGCGTTCACGTTAAGAGGAGTTTCGGGAAACGCTCCAAAGAAATTGACGATGGATCGCAAGATCCATCGTCTGCAATTTATGTGGCTGGAAATGGAACTTCATGCAACTGTATTTCTACCTCAAAACGTTTCTTATTATTATTACCTAATAAACCGTTGGAACACACAAGACCGGAAACCATGGCAACGCCGGTAAACAAACCCCGACTCCCGAGAAGCCCAATCCCTATGAGATCCCTGCGCTACGGCCATCCGGAGGCACACAGAACTTTTGGTCGTGATATTATGTATACAATTATATTATATTATATACTATTATATATAGAGCTCCGAGAGTCGCAAACGGCAACAATCACTTTCTCCTCCATGCTGCAGTACACCCCGGACGGCACTGCGCTGAGTTTGACGGTTGAACGCTGATTGGCTGTTACGTTACACATGTCACTCAGTGGCCACGCTGCTGAACGCTGATTGGCTGTCATCACGCGAAATTCGTGTCAAAGTTGAAAAATTTAGCGCCACAAATCCTCGTGAACGCGCTTGCCTGTGCACGGCGAAAGTGTGGCGCGACAAATCAAAAATATTCGCCCGATACGCGTCTGTACGTTCACTTTGTATGTGATCTTGTCGTCCCGTTGCGTTTGGTGTGAACGCACTGGAGAAGTTTCAAGACAGACAGCCAAAATTGTCATTTTTATTCAGAAAATAGCCGGTCCTTTTGCTTCCTATAAAAAGCATGTTTGTGACACTGGATAATATCGATATGGATACGTCATCTAGCCTGCATGTGGAGGGCCACATAAGGTAATAAATTGGTTTACGTAAACTTTGCTGCAGGTTCTGTTTGCTCGTGAATCGTGATGACCTGGCCAAAGGTTACCAACGGTCCCAAGCGATTGTGATCTGATTCTGGTTAGTGCTCCAGTTAGTATGCATTGTATATATAGATTGCAGTAGCAGCTACACACGGTGCGATTGCTATGCCAATGTGGTTATAGTTGGTTTTGTCTGATTGAGATATGTGTCGACTTGGAGACTGGTAGGCCTATCCTGACATAAATATGTTCTCGCATAACCTGTGTGATTATCCTAAACTGAAGGGGATTTTATTTGCGGACAATTTTCTTATGATGTTGTAACAAGTGAAGTCTACATTGGTCCTTCGCAAGTGTTTACTGGTGGTCAGGATTTGGCAGATGCAATTCTCCTCTGGGTGCTTGTATTTCTTCTTTTTTTAATGCAGCATAACATATGCTACCAGCAGCCCTTGCTCGTCTTCAAAAGGCTGATGCTCAGTACCTCGTTTCATTTCGTTCCCCCTTTACAGTCTGGCATTGTTTGTCTGGTAAACTCTGTTTATGTCACGATAAGTGTTAAATTGCCAACACTGTTCTTTGTCCTGTGTGTATTAGTATTAGGCCTACATATCCCGAGCCAATACCCTGGTGTTTCCAACGCTGTTTTGCAAAACAAGCCAAAACACAAACTGTGGTTTTCAACTTTTATTGTTCGAATAGGATCTTCATAGGGCTGGCCCGAATGCCATTTTTCAGGCTTCGAATACTCGTTGGTTTTTCCGAGCGAATATTCGAATACTCGTTCCAGAAAAAAACACCATCAAAAACAACATTAATAATCCTTATATACTCCCTGGAACCGATTTTGACAGTATCTGCATATTTTGTTGAAGATTTAATAGCTTTTGAGCGTTAATTAGTAGGCCTAAGTAGGTTGAAGTTCCTTAGTTTTTCCCCGTGAAAGCGAACAGCTGTTCCCCCATTCCAAATCAGCTGTTCTCTGTCATCTCAGCCCTTACGGGAGCTTTTCAATTCATCCTGGAACGTGCATCTTTTCAGGGAATTTGTACAATAAATCCATAACAAATACCGAATATTGATTGTCTTATGTGTCCATATTATATCCATTATATTGACCGGGTATTCCCAAGACGCTCACGCTCTGCAGCAAGCCAGTCACAGCTTGGCGCGGCGCTGTACAGCGAACGTAAACAAACAACTAACCTAAGGTTTTAAGTATTACTTTTCCTCCAGAGATCCCGCTAATGTTGTGTTATAAAGTAAAGGGAAACAAGATATCTATTCTTCCTCCACCTCTCTCGCTTCTCTGCTTGGTGTCGCTGACGCTTATAGTTTGCCTCCCTCGCTCTGGTAAAGTCACCTACGTGGAAAAAAGCTCCGAATACTGATTTAAGCTTCAAATACTAATTTTCCGAACCAGTATTCGAATATTCGAATAATTTCAACACCTGACAATGCACTGTAGAGCATATTGTAATGCAGCGTTGAATGGATGAATAGCTTACATAAGGGTACTACCCAGCACTTTTCAGACCACACTCAAGCTTATGGTTATTGTCCCCACCACTTCTAAAAACAAACTGACGCCCTTGGGTCAAAGCCAATTAAATGCATGGAGGAGAATGAGTGGAGAGTTGCTATCATTTAGCAACGCAGCAACGAGCGCTGGAGCAAGTCAATGAACAGCAGTGCATACAATAACGACACTTTATTTTTACTGTCAGTGAATAGCACAGAGTGAAAGTCAACGTTTTCTTTATATCTAGTGACAGCGATTATGTCGTAAGTACCGGTAAACATCCGAATACCTAGTACATACTATTTCTGTCTAGTGTCTACTACTTGACCATACTACACTTGACTGTGTAGTACGGTCTACAGACATGCGTAGAACGCCTCCGAACGCTGCCGAAACTCCACCGGATGTTTGGAGATGACGTATCTCCCCCCAGATGGCGGCAAAATGTACCTGTTTTCCGTCTTGTTATCGTTGCTATTAAATAAAAAAATGTCTCTTTTTACGCGAATGTCTCTTGAAATGGATATCTCTGCTAGAAGGCGTCGTCGTCGGTCATCTCGTAGAGCGACTTACCGGCAGGTTTTGTTGTATATATGTGGAAATTTGGTAAGTCATTTTTTTGGAATAATAATAATGCATTTACAGTTATTTGTTACTCCGTGAAAAAGACGATTGAAGTTAATTTTTCCTTTTTTATTGAACACACACACACACACGAATAAAAAGCCGCTGTTGGTGGTGTCGGGTCAGCCATCTCTTCTTCGTTTGTTACCAGACTCCGGTTGCATTGTGGGATAGCGTAGTGTGGTCCGTGGTTCACTTTGGCGGTAGTATGCATTCGGAAATGACTTCCGTACTACAGAATGCATACTACAGTATTCGGACGCGCTAGATTTTTCGCATACTACAAAATGCATACTATATAGTATGCAAGTACGAGTATTCGGATGCAGCCTTTAGTCAGAAGATCTAGAAATAGAAGGCATAATGCTAGCTATGGGCTAACTTAGCCTATCGGACAGCAATCGGCGGACTTGCAAATGAGTGCCTGCAAGCATAACCGATCGTGGTGTGACATTATTTAACCATCGATCTACCGGAAATACGACCAGACAGATGTACATTGAACACATACACAAAGCACACCGTCCAACCTGGCGGATACTGACAGACAGCCCACAACAAGCCAAACATCACCCCGGCGGGTGTGCTCTCACTCTCGCACGTCCATACACAATCACTCCAACTTATCCAACCCCAAGGCCAGGCTGCTTCACTAAGACCACAACTAACCACAAGGCCTTCATAACTTAAGGTTACGACCGTAACCCCGGTTCTCTGATAGCATGAGTGAGGTATCTCACATATGGGTACGCCTCCCCGCGTATCCCTCAGAAGCACTTTATCACTACGCCAGCCGTGATTGGCTGGCCACGTCTGACGCACCCCGGGTCAGCCCCCTATATAACTATCTGACCGTGCGTACAGCGTCATTCAAGGTAGCAACCTCTTCTCGCTCACCGCAAGAAGGGCAATCCGGTGAGATACCTCACTCATGCTATCAGAGAACCGGGGTTACGGTCGTAACCTTAAGTTCTCTTTCAAGCAATCGTGAGGTATCTCACATATGGGATATGTTTACTCCCGTATTGCCGGACAAGCCAACCTCAACGATACGTGACCATTCCAATCATGACAGAGCGCCCTGCGCTCCCCCTGAGGTCACACTCAAAACAGCGTGAGCCAAGCGAGGCGCAGTAACGTCAAGTCGGTAAAACCTCATGAACGTAGTGGGTGAAGCCCAAGAAGCGGATTCGCACACCTCCTGCAACGAAACCCCTTTAAACAAGGCCCACGACGTGGCAACGCCCCTTGTTGAATGCGCATGCAAACCAACAGGCGCCTCCAGCCCTTTTGCTGAATAAGCCAAAGCTATAGCCTCAACAACCCAGCGTGATAAACGCTGTTTTGTGATAGGTTTACCCTTGTGAGGGCCAGACCATGAAACGAACAATTGATCCGCCTTCCTAAACGATAGAGTCCTTGACACATAAGCTCTCAGAGCGCGTACAGGACACAACGTGTGCATCCGCCGTTGCTCCTCAGAGGTGAACGGTGGAGGGTAGAAAGCACTAAACTCCATGGAAAGGCACGAGTAAGACGTGTCCATGACTTTAGGAACATACGCCGGATTCGGCCGCAGCGACACCTTAGAGTCTCCAGAGCCAAACTGCATACACGACGAATGCACCGACAAAGCGTGTAGATCACCAACTCGTTTTGTTGAAACTAACGCCATGAGCAACGCCGTCTTAAGGGAAAGCGTTTTCGCGTCCACTTCCGACAATGGTTCAAAAGGAGGCCCCGATAAAGCCCCCAACACCAGTGGTAAATCCCACCCAGGTGATAGAGGCTTTGACTCTGAAACGACAGACCAAGGGATGCTGTCCCACCGTCTTGCCGTTAATACCCACGTGACATGCTGATATGGCAGCGAGATACACCTTCAGCGTAGAAAACGCCCTCCCCTTGTCAAAGAGAGACTGTAGAAATATCAACACAGTATCAACAGAACACTGGAAGGGGACTTCATTAGTAGAAGTACACCAATCCTCAAAGACACGCCATTTAGCCTCATACACAGTACGCGTCGAAGGCGCCCTCGCGCTTTGGATGGTCATTATAACATTCTGTGGCAGGCCACATGACGTAAGATTCATCCTTTCACGGGCCAAGCCCAGAGAGCCAGACGTTCTGGGTGGGGATGAAAAATTTCCCCCCGAGCCTGGGACAACAGATCCCTGCGCAGCGGGAGTTGCAGCGGTTGTGAATAAAGCATTAGCGTTATCTCTGCCAACCACTGTTTCTGAGGCCAATTCGGCGCTACCAGAATAGCAATTAGACCCTCGGTCCTTACTCTGTCTAATGTCGGGGTTATCAGAGCCAACGGGGGAAATGCGTAAAGGAGTGTGCGCGGCCACGCATGCGCCAATGCGTCCACCCCGAGCGGAGCCTCTGGATCGTTCAGAGAGAAGAACGGGGGACATTGTGTGTTCTCCCTGGAGGCAAACAGGTCTACTGACGGGCACCCGTAGCGGTTCCGAATCAGTTCCATCACCTCCCGGTGAAGTCTCCACTCTCCATAACGAGGGTGCCCTCGTGAGAGTAAATCCGCGCCGTGGTTCATCACTCCAGGCACATGCGTTGCCCTGAGTGAGAGTAGATTGGCGCTGCTCCAGAGGATCAGTTTATGTGCCAGTCTGTGTAGTTGAGGGGAGCGCAAGCCTCCCTGCTTGTTGATGTAGGCCACTACCGTCGTATTGTCTGTCCTTACCAGAACATGAGCGCCTGTTACATACGGCAGAAAATGTCTCAGCGCCAGGAACACTGCCATAAGTTCGAGAACATTGATGTGAACAGAGCGCAGTTCCGATCTCCATCGGCCGTTCACCGATCGCCCTTCGTGGGTGGCACCCCACCCCCAAAGAGACGCGTCGGTGGTAACCACCTTCCTCGCACATATCGTGCCAAGTTGCACGCCTTGTGTAAGGAAATACGGATGTTTCCACTGACGAAGCGCCAGCGTGCAGTCTACTGGAACACATATGCGTCGGTGTGCATGAACTCGTGGGTCCAGACCGAGACTCGACACCCAGCGTTGAAAACCCCTCATATACAGCCTGCCAAGGGGAACCGCCATCAGAGCTGACGCCATCAGACCCAATAATCTGTGGCAATCCCTCAGTGTGACATGATTTCCCCTGCGAAACAAAGCGAGACATGCATGTATCGCCTTCACTCTGTCCGGAGTTAGTTGAGCACTCATTGTGACTGAGTCCAGAGACAGCCCGATGAAAGTTATTGACTGGGAAGGGGTCAGTACACTTTTCTTCAAGTTGAACCTGAACCCCAGCGATGACAAGTGTGCCATCGTGTGTTCCGTATGAGCAATTGCCTCCTTTGCTGAACTCGCAGCCAGGAGGAAGTCGTCTATAAAGGTTGCCAGACGAATCCCTTTCGTACTGAGTGGACCTAACGCGGCCTCTGTGCATTTCACAAAGACTCGCGGGCTTAGTGACAGTCCGAAAGGAAGAACCGAAAACTCGTAAATCACCCCTTGAAAGGCAAATCTGAGAAACTTTCTGTGTGGGGGGTAGATTCGGATATGGTAATATGCGTCGGCCAGGTCCAGGGTGGTGAACCAATCGCCTGGACGTACGAACCTCAGCAGTGCTGAATGTGTCAACATCCGAAATCTGTATCGTCTGAGATGCGTATTCAACGATCTCAGATCCAATATAGGTCTCATGCCCCCTCCCTTTTTCTTTATTATGAAATATCTTGAGTAGAACCCGCTCATTGCTTGAGCTGGTGGAACCACTTGAATGGCGCGTTTCTCCAGTAGAGACTTTATCTCTGCTGCAAGAAAGTGAGCCGCTTCCCCCACTGCCTGCGAGTGTATTATTCTCGAGAAACTCGGAGGGGAATGCATAAACTGGATTCTGTACCCTTTTTCTATGGTTTTCAGAATCCATTCTGATTTCACAATTGGCCGCCAGTGCTGCATTCGCTGTGCGAGTGAGCCCACTGCCGGCGCCGGCGCCACAGGTGGAGCAACGCCGCCCGTTTGTGGCAGGGAGCGTTGCGTCCCCCTGTTTATAGCCTGCTCCGACAAAGAGCTCATATGGCTTATTTTTTGTCTTTTTTCCAAAAGCAGTGCCCTCGGCCCTCGGCCAGGGTACACTAGGGGGTACAATTTTATTGCTGAAAACATGTGTGTGTTTTCGACAGTGGAGGGGTTCTGGAACTGTAAGCTGTCCTGAGTCGCAACGGCAGACCCTCCGGACATACCCCTTTGCTGTGGGAGAGGAGCGTGCGTCTGGCAGACACGTTTTCCCTCTCCCGGCAGCGAGCTAGGCGGACTGCTTAGGCCTCTTGCCCGGGCGTGGGCGAAGTGGCGCTGGCTTGCCTCCATGCTGATCCACTGGTGCAGCTGGTTTGTTGGCCCACGCAGCCCCAGCCTCAGTCTTGGGTTGAGCTGGAGGTCTGGGGTGCGAACCAGGGCGTCTCGCAATCCTGTAGGTCGGCGGTGGCCTCGCCGCCACCTGTGCAAAGGATGGCTGAGAAGTCGGAGCGGGAGGAGGCTGCGTCTTCCTGGGCATGCAGGACTGCAGAGCCTCCCCCTCCCGTTTATTTTCCTCACAGCGGCGTTGCATGGTGGTCATAGCGGGGCCGAACAAGCCCTTTGGATCCACCGCGACATCGAGGAGCTGTACTTTCTCGCGGTGAGAGAGGCTGGATAAATTGAGCCAACGTGCTCTCTCCTGCGCCACCATGGTGCCCATAGCCTTTCCAGAAGCCTGCACGGTGCACCGGTGAAGACGGAGGCATAGGTCGGTCACGACACGCATCTCGTCCCAGAGTTTGCGGTCCATGACACCCGACCCTGACATCTCGTCCTGTAGCTCCGCCTGATACGCCATCAGCATGGACGACGTATTGAGGGCCCGCACACCAAGAGCAACAGACTTGTATGCCTTGTCGGTCATAGAAGACTGGAAACCGTCCGTCTTAGACGGGAAGCTCGGTGCGGACGATGTGGACAGGGCCTTCTGACCCGGTTGGAGATGTTGAGCGACCAGCGGTTCCACAAGTGGTAACTTGAACAGACCTCTTTCCTCCATGTCCACGCATTCCAGCGCGGCTCCCCCCTGGATCGGGCTCTTCGATGAGAAAGGCTGCGACCAGGTGCGGGTAGCCTCTTCCACACACTCGGGGAACAAGGGGAGAAGTTGCCTCTCCACGCTTTTCACCCGAGGTAAACGCTTGCCTTCGTACCGGGAACCGGTCTTTTCGGGCGGAGCGTTGGGCCATGGAATTTCCAGCTTGGCGGCAGCGCGCCTGCACACGTCATGTAGGCTCGTGCCGATAGTCGGGGAACCGCTGTAATCGCCTCTCGCACCCTCTGGGTGCAGGTCAAGCAGGGTTCCTCGTAATCCAGCCTCTTCGACCGGATGGAACGGGTCGGCGCCGTCCTCTTCAAATAGGATCGGTTCGTCCGAGCCATCGACCGAGTCCAGCTCATCGTGGGCCTCGCAGCCCCCCAGGCATTCGGACTCGGTCATCACCCTTAGGTCTTCTTGCTCCATCCTTTCACCCCAGTCGGTGCTCGCGCCCGCTGTGGCTACTTGGATATGGTCGCTAGGAAGGGGGGCCCCCGACAGCAACGGGTCATCGTCTGTCAGGCTAACATGGCGAGCTAGCCGACGTCGGAGACTTTTCATAGGGAGCCGTGCGCAGTGGTCGCAGGTACCCATGGGAGCCAGTGCTTCTCGGGCATGTCTCAGCCCGAGGCACTCATTGCAGGTGAGGTGGGTATCTCTCTCCAAGATATGGTTCCCACAAACGCACACCCGTCCAGGCTTCCCATCCACCGTTTGAGGAGGGGGAGAAGCCATGGCTTAACTGCAGTTTGGAGACTGGCCAGTTGTATTTTTATTTATTGCAGCTTTGCAGCTGATTCGGTTTAGCTTTCCAGCTAGACTGAGTTAGCCTTGCAGCTAGACGTTCCCGGTGACTAATGTTTGGATACAAGCTAGTCACTGTAGAAGCGAGTAACCACTGTTTGGAAACAGGCTGGTTAAAGATAGATGTTTGGCGACAAACCTATCCGTCGACGACCGCTTAGTAGGCACTAGCGCCCGGCGAGCGAGTGGTAAGCTCACTCTGTGGACAGTAGCATAGAACCTCGGCACTTAGCAGTATCGTCAACAATTACTTATGAGCGAGAAGAGGTAATTGAATGACGCTGTACGCACGGTCAGATAGTTATATAGGGGGCTGACCCGGGGTGCGTCAGACGTGGCCAGCCAATCACGGCTGGCGTAGTGATAAAGTGCTTCTGAGGGATACGCGGGGAGGCGTACCCATATGTGACCTCACGATTGCTTGAAAGAGAACCATGCAGTATGCTGAAGCCGAAAAGGACACGCGCAGTCGCATACACTCATCTTATGCAAAACAATCAGTTTCTTATCAACATTCAGTCACTGCAAAGATTTAAAGACTAGCCTCTTACCATAATCATCATCATCATCAGCATCATCATCATCATCATCATCATCATCATCATCAACCTTTTATTATTAGACTCAAGGTCCATTTAAAAACATACAATACAAGAAATGGACAACACACACATAAATAAGAATAAAAACATAACAACCAAATATAAAAGGCACTTATACCAAGCAAGGCCGGATTAACCATTAGGGCAACTGGGCACTTGCCCAGGGCCCGTGACATCAAAGGGGCCCTTGACAACGTTGTTGACAAATATCACGTTATGAACGCAGTCCTTACTTTCCTTGATGTGAGCACTTTATTGCAACTTGTTCGATCAAAATATAAAAAAAACTGTGTTTGTGTATTCTAGAAGCGGCAAAAACAGTGTTTGTGTAGTCTGAAAACATTGTTTGTGTAATCTAGTCTGCCTGCACAAATGCCGCTGAGGCTGGAGATGAGCGTTGTATGGGGAGAAGCAGTGTAGCAAGATGGAGAAGCAGTTGAGCGGGAGTGCTAAAAGAAAATTGAAACGAAAAAAATAATTGAAGTTAGCCGACAATTTGAAACACGTACCAAAGATAGCCAAATTTTTCTCTCCAAATCAGTGCCCTGTGAGAAAAGGCGATGAAAACGATAAAATCCCTCTTTCACCTGTGGTGGCTGTGGAAACGCCTACCGTTAACGTTAGTGGTGCTAGCACTAGCCGTCAGGCTCCCACCAGTGTGGAAGCTAGCACCGAGCAATGGGACGACAGCCAGCTGAGCAAAGAACAAGAGGATGAACAGCCTCCACATCACAACAAACATGATGAAAGTCCAACTGAAGGAGCTGAGACAGCAGGTAGCTCAAGCCCCTGCACCACTACCGTCAGATCCGGCACTTTGGGGACCCCTGACAGAGACGCTGAGGGAGGAAGCCATCCACAGAGGACCCGCTGCCTTCCACAACCGGGCAAGCAGGTACCCAGCATCAGTGAGGGAGTCTGGGCTTGGGTGTCGAACCCGCTCTCTCACGAATGACTTATTTAATTGCCGTCTCCAGAACAATGAAGACGTCCCGAGGGAATGGCTACTTTATTCGCCATCTACTGGCTCTGTCTATTGTCATGCCTGCAAACTCCTGTCACCCCAAACCCAAAAACACGCCTTCATCAGTGGATTTAGCGATTTGTGTTTTGAACACAGACGGAATATGTTGTCTCTAATACAGAGATCCCAAGTCGGTTGCCGAGTGGATGCTGCACTTGTCCGACAATGTGAGGCAGAACATCGGTACCGGACCGAGGTACTCAGGCGTGTGGTTACTGTCATCAAGTTTTTGGCAGCTAGGGGGTTAGCATTCAGAGGCGACAACGAACTGTTGGGCTCAGTGCATAATGGGAATTATCTTGGGACATTGGAAGTCATTGCACATTTCGACCAATTTTTAAAAGAACACCTTGCAAAACATGGCAACAAGGGGAAAGGTAAGCCATCATATATTTCTTCCACTGTGTGTGATGAATTTATTGCGTTAATGGGTGACAAAGCAAAGCAAGTCATTGCAGATGAAATAAAGCAGGCGAAATATTTCGATTCCACCCCAGATCTTTCGCATGTGGATCAGCTGACCTTTGTTTTCCGATTCGTTAACGCAAGTGGGAAAGTAGTGGAAAGGTTCATTGGATTTGAGCCCATCCACAGCCACACAGGCCTTAGTTTAGCGGAGACTGTAATTAGCATGGTGCGAAACCTTGGCCTGGACATGGCGAACTGTCGTGGTCAAAGTTATGATAATGCTGTCAGGCAAGTATAACGGACTCCAAGCTCACTTAAAAAAAGTTAACCCACTAATCCACTATACACCGTGTGCCGCCCACTCATTAAACCTTGTTGGTGTTAATACCATTGAAGACTGTAGTGCAGATGTCATCTCTTTTTTTGACCTTCTACAGTCTCTTTATGCATTTTGCAGTGCTTCAACTCATCGCTGGAATACAGTTTTTAAAAACGACTTTAGCATTAGCCATACTTTAAAATCCCTCTGCGGTACGAGGTGGAGCTGTAGAGCAGACTCTACGACTGAAAAAGAGCGATGCAAACGTCGAAAAAGAGCGATGCAAACGTGAAGCTTCTGCGCTGGTTGCGAAGCTTGATACACTTGAAAGTGTTCTGATGACCATGGTGTGGGACAGAATACTAGGCAGATTTAAAGCAACCAGTGAAAAGAAAATCCAAACGAGAGACCTAGATTTAGCAACTGCTGTGTGGCTTTTACAGTCACTGCTCTGCTATGTTGTCAAGTTACGAGACCAGTTTGCAGAGCTGGAAGAATCAGCACTATCTGTCAGTGCTACACAGGATTATCAATATGACATTTCACGTAGGCGAAAAAGGAAGAGATTTGCTGACGAGAGTGACAACGATGAGGAGGTCGTCTTTAGTAATGGCAGTCTAAAATTCAAAGTGGACACATATTATGTGATAATTGACAAACTCACTGCTTGCCTAACCAAACGGATCGGTGCCTACACAGATGTGTGTGAGCTCTTTGGCGTCTTATTTGACAGGGACTATGTTGAGCGTGATGTGCGCGACCGAGCTGCTAGGCTGACATCCACATATCCTACAGACCTAGATGCGTCCTTAGCAGACGAGCTCATGCAGTTCACACACTTTGTGCCGAGTGAGACTTCCCCTGTTAAAATATTGCAGATTCTTGAAACAAATGGCCTTAAAACAACATTCCCAAATATATATGTTGCACTTAAAATGTTTTTAACTCTGCCCGTCTCAAATTGTGAGGGTGAGAGGTCGTTTTCTGTTTTAAAACGAGTTAAAAATGCATTAAGAACCACTATGACACAGGCAAGACCTTCTGCCCTTTCTTTACTGTCCATAGAAAATTAAGTTGTTGAGGGAATTGATTTTGAAGATATTTTGCACCAGTTTGCATATTTGAAGTCTAGAAGGAAGGCCACTGAGTAATCTTCTATGGAGAACATGATTAACTGTATGTGTTGATGTGAGAAGTTTTAAAAGCTAAGATAGGTCATTAGGCCTAATCATTTAATTGTTTGTTTCTTCATGAGTTCAGTGTTGAAAAATGGACAGTTGTGAGGCATTACTTGTTTGAGTTAGTAATATGTGTTTTAATGTGAGTAAATAATTAGGCTAATATGTGTATATTAGGGCTGTCACTTTTTCCAAAAATGAAATTCGAACGAATTTCGAATGTCCATAATTAATTCGAATACATTCGAATACATTCGACCCCCCCCCCCCCCCCCCCCATAGAACTATTAAAAAAAAAAAAAAAACACGACAACAACTGTTGTCGTGTTTCTTTTTATTTCTTGGGGAAATCACGTATACCTACTGAATTCATAACAGCACAGGATAAAAACACATCTTTGATAACACATTTGTAAACACAACAAGAGGAAGCTCCGACACACAAGTGCGGCTGTCTTTTACGCATTAACAATAACTGCTCGGAGCGCGATATGCGGAGCGCATGTCGTCCATGGCACACACAGCCTATATAAACGAACAATCTGTGAGGCCGACCTCCAACACGGCATGCTGCTCTTTTTATTCCTTACGGAAAGAAAATTACAAGTAGTCTCGCAGCTCTCCGTTACCGCTGCAGCTGCTTCTGTCAGCCGTGCTGTATAAGTCCCCAAACAGGCTGCCCATCGCGCCCAGCGCAGCAGCGGACTTTTCTCCCTGTCGTGTGCGATCAGTGTCGGTCTCCGTTTCAATGAGCTCGTGTGAGAGGCTTTCAGTCACGAGATGTTTCTGTGCAGGGGAAAGGTGGACTAACCGGGAGAAGCGGGGATCCAGGAGGGCCGCTTTAATGAGGAAAAGCCACTCGCCGCTCTCTTCTTTATAGCGCATTTTTACAGTTCGAATGGAGAATTACACTTCGAATTCGAACTTTTCACCCCACCTTCGAACGAATATTCGAACTTCGAATAAAAAGTGACAGCCCTAGTGTATATGAATTGATATGATATATATGTGTATATGAATTGATATAATGTATATGTATATGAATTGATATAATATATATATATGTATATGAATTGATATAATATGTGTGTATGAATTCTAGTGTGTTAATTGTTACTGCTGGAATTGGTTATTGGTTGGAATGGTTACTGGAATTAATAAGTGTGTGTTAATGAGAGAAGTTTTAAGAGTAAAGATAGGTCATTAGGCCTCATAATTGTTTGTGTAGTCATGAGTTCAGTCTTTAAGGGAGGCCAGTTGTAAGGTCCATTTGTTTAAATAAAATAATAAGGATATATAGTAGTGAAGTAATCAACTGTTGAATTGTGATACAATAAACATGATCTTGACTTTGAAATTACATGCAACAGTGTAGCCAATGGTTTATTTTTTACTAAAAACACACTAATTGCCTGCTTCATGGCTGGTGATAATTCCACATTTTTGCATTTTTAAAATGTTCTATGGTTTTAAGTTAAGGCCTACCTAGCTGTTTGCTGTCAAGACAATTGAAACATTCAATAAGTACTTATCAAGCCACCAAGTTCTGATGATAGCGACTTTACGATTGTTTGGCGGCGGCGGGGGGGGGGGGCCCTTGAGCCTTGTTGCCCAGGGCACAGAAAATTGTTAATCCGGCCCTGATACCAAGGCCTCCAAAGGTATGACTGGTAGCGTACTGCTCTATAACTTGGGTTCGACAGCAGCATTATGACTTCATTCTTTGAGTTATTCAGGCGACAGATAAATCTGTACATAAGGTTCCTCAATAAAGCTTGTAAGGTGTTAACTCCTGCATTCACAAATAGCTCACTTGCACTACTCCACCTAGGTCTTTTAAGTAAAATCCTAAAACAATCGTTGTAAGCAACTTGTAGTCTGTGCATACTTGATTTTTTTAACTTACCCAATAAGGGGGCAGTATACAGGGGAGTGCAATATGCTCTAAAGAGACATATTTTAACATGATCAGAACACATATGAAATTTTCTTGCCAACATATTGGCTTGGGCATATAATGTACGACACTGTCTTAAAATGTCGTCATCGTCAGACATTTTATCTGTTATAAAGTGCCCGAGGTACTTAACTTTATAACAAACACAAAGCTTTTCCCCAGAAAGATAAAATTGTGGAAAGTGGAGGTCCTTATCTCCCTTCGCCCTACATATTATCACACTGCTCTTATTTGAATTGTATTGCACATCATGTTTGACACCATATTCTGTACACACATTTAACAACTGCTGAAACCCAGCACTACTGGGAGAGAGAATGGCCAAATCATCCGCATACATTAAATGGTTAATCACCGTGTTACCAATCTTACAGCCCGTTCTACAATCGTTCAGTTGGTCAGATAAATCGTTCATGTACAGATTGAAGAGGGCTGGTGACAGTAGCCCCCCTTGTCGAACTCCATTAGCAACACTGAAAGGACCAGAGACACTGCTACTCCATCTGACTTGCATACTCTGGTTAGCATACCAGTATGCAAGTATTCTTATAATGCTAGCAGGTACACCCCTTTGATTTAATTTTGTGAACAGCTTCTGGTGATTGACTCTATCAAAGGCCTTAGAGGCATCAATAACTCCAATTAAAACAGAGGAATGTTGCCCTCTATACATTTCTACTATTTCTTTCAAACTATAAATACACAACTCAGTGCCATGCAAAAACCTCATGTGTTGTGATTCCTACTGCATCCCTATTGGAAATATTGCCAACTGTATAAGGGTCACTTTTTACACAATTAAATAAAGCCGAGTAATTCTGCCATAAGTTAGAATGGACCCAAAGTATGTGATTGATACAGTCTGGTTCGGCTTTCGCTTGCTATCCGTTTTTAGTATGACTTTCTTGAGTTAGGCGCACATGGCTAATTTGCATACATTTACATTTAGGGCATTTAGCAGGCGCTTTTATCCAAAGCGACTTACAATAAGTACATTTGTCATAAGAAGTGCAACTATATATCGCTGTCGGTACAGTAAGGATGTTCATAGAACCAACCAAGTGCAAGTACAACAATCGCTAGGCTAACCAATTCCCTGTGTTACAGCAATGATAGCAGCTACTGCAGTTGCCACACAGTTAAGTACTATAATACAATACAACACAATACAATACAATGTTGCTACACAACATTGCTACACAGTTAAGTACTATAATACAATACAATACAATGTACAATGGTGGCCAGAAGGGGGAGGGTGGCTATGCAGAGTCGAGGTGGACTCTGAACAGGTGAGTCTTGAGCCTTTTTCGGAAGATAGTGAGCAACTCTGCGGTCCTGAGAACGGCAGGGAGCTTGTTCCACCGCTAAGGTCCCAAAACCGAGAAGAGTTGTGATTTTCCTGATCGACCTTTGCTAGCTCTTAGCGATGGCGGTACCAGACGTCAAGCTGAGGTAGTTGAGCGGAGGGATCGAGCTGGGGTGTGCGGCTTTACCAATGCTTGGAGGTAGGCAGGGGCAGTTCCATCGACTGCCTTGTATGCCAGTACCATCGTTTTAAATTTGATGCGAGCTACTACGGGGAGCCAGTGGAGGTCCCGGAAAAGGGGAGTCACATGGGAGAACTTCGGTAGGTTGAACACGAGGCGTGCTGCCGCATTCTGGATGCGCTGCAAGGGTTTAATCGCAGAGGCAGGAAGTCCAGCCAGGAGTGAGTTGTAGTAGTCGAGGCGGGAAATGACCAGTGATTGGACTAGAAGCTGAGCTGCTTGCCTTGTGAGGAAGGGCCGGATTCTGCGGATGTTGTAAAGTGCAAATCTGCAGGATAGGGCCACCGCAGTGATGTTTGCGGTGCAGCATAACTGATTGTCCAATACCACACCAAGGTTTCTGGCAGTAGGAGAAGGAGATACAATGATGTTCTCAACAGTGACCAGTAAGTCCATGTGTGGGCTATCTTTCCCTGGGATTAGGAGGAGCTCGGTTTTGTTGAGGTTAAGCCTCAGGTGATGGGCAGTTGTACAGGTGCTGACGTCCGCCAGACATTCCGATATGCGTGTTGCAATCAGGGCTTATCAGATGAGGGGAAAGAGAGAAATAGCTGAGTGTCGTCATCATAGCAGTGATAGGAAAAGCCGTGTGATGTAATTACAGAGCCCAGAGATCTGGTATAGAGGGAGAACAGAAGAGGCCCCAGTACAGAGCCCTGAGGGCTGAGGGACACCAGTTTCAAGCGTGCAAGGTTTGGACCAGGAGCCATTCCATGTTACTTGATAGGTGCGATTCGTCAGGTAGGATGTGAACCAGGAAAGAGCAGAGTCTCTGTCAGGGCCAGGAAGTGAAGGGTCATGAGGGACGCGTAGGCTGAAATCGAGTCCGCCCTCTTGACCGCCGATTGGCAGTTCCAGAGTCCTCCCATCACCTCAAGGTCAGTTTAAGAAAGGGTAAGTGGATGGCACAAATTAGACGGGTTACTGCGCCGAGCAGAGGAGTTATGGTAACGCCGTCTACGTGTGGAAATCCTGACAATGATTGAATTACGACACATAGCTACAATAAGGAAGGTGGCCTCCCCGGGCTTCCTCGAGGGACTCCCACAGAGAGACTCCCTTTGTTTCCCGGGACCTGACGTTACAGCTGACGCTAACAATAGCTAGCCCTTAAATGGGCAAGGTAGCTCCGCCCAGCTATCAAGCCTTTTGTTTCACCTTAAGTGACAGAAACTAGACAGAGTGGCCTCTTAACTGATCACTCTGCTAAATAGGCAGACTAAATAGGCCTAAATCACACAGTAGTAACAGATGGAAAGTTAGAACAAGCAATTGTAATTCTAAACCCTAGGAATCTTAGTTACCAAACTCACCTACAGCCAAATATGAGACAACCATCTTGTAAGACAAAATGTATTATACAGCATACGCGCACAGGATTGGCTGGCTCCGCAAGGCAAATAGTACAACATACTTAATTATCTTTCTATCTGTCTATCTATCTATCTATCTATCTATCAACGCATGGGTCTAGTTTTAATGTGATGTATTTTGTGTGTGTCCAGTCAGACTTGTTGTCTCCCTTGTTCTGTGTGTCCTTGTAGGCTATACTGTGTGAGCCGAATCACCTAAATGAATTCCCGACGTGTAGTTTGGTATTAATAAAGACTTGACTAGGCTATTTATCTATCTAGGCTATTGGTCAACAATTATTCGCCGAAGGCAAAGTGAATAGTGGGGAATAGCCCCCGAGACCGAAGGTTTATTTTGTTGTTATCAGCTGACATTTTGTGATGAAAACAATATGAGTTTGAGATGTCCATCATGGGATATTGCCCAATATCCCGAGATAGCGAACCAATAAAATTGCGCCATCTTAGGAGGTTCATGTGCAGCATATACTAACTATACATAATATATGTATTTGTATCTGTCTAATCTGCTGAACACTCTCTTACTAGTATCTACTCTCAAGGGTCTCAATGCGGCTTTGGTCCGTGGCCGTGTTCCAATACCCGTACTTCCACTTAAAGGAAAGTGTCCTTCGATCCACACTTCATGATTAGCCCGTTTTGAGTACGACATCCGGGTCCTTGAAGTATACTTATTTTCGCCGGATCTGAATTGGAACGTACTACGTACTCAAAATTTGGCTAGTAAGTACGGATAGTAGGCTACGGGTATTGGAACACGGCACCGGTCTACGAAGAGCCTAGGCATATGAAGGTATTATTGTAGCAAAAGTCTTTAGCACCTGTAACTGCAGAATTTGAATGCGTACACTAAAGTCACAGTAAATTTGAAGTCGTATATATTTATTTTGCAAGTGTACTCTAAAGTCACAAATGTGTAACAGCACATTGGTAGTCGTAAATATTTTTTATACCATTGTAAACACAAAATAGGGTCTACGAGTACGCAAATCTGTGTTACAGGTGCACAAATCCTTTTGCTACAATTATTGCAGCGCAGTTGGTGCAAAACACATTCGCACACCCGTGTTTCATAATCGGAGAACATGCCCAAAAGGTGTGCATTCATAAACCCAAATTTGAACTAATGCATCAGAAGTTGCACATCTGTGAATGCTATGTTAATTCAGCATTTTAATGAGCGAGCACAAATCCATTTTACAACTGCTCGAATCTGCTCCTGCAAGTCTCAGCTGTGGTTTATTTTGCAGGTTGTTTTGCACCACGTCTAGGTGGTAAATGTGTAGCAAAAGTATTCGTATCCGTATATTCCAGAGCGTCCGTGGGCGGGACAAAATAGTCCCGCCCATAATTTCCTTATCCAATGAAAATCGCCGGCAGGGATGCATTTCTCAAATTACACTGGGACCCACAGCGTGGGTCCCACTTCTGGAGAAGTGAAGAGGGCGTCTGAACGGAGGTGGGTATCCTACATTATGTTAAATTAAATGACTTAGTTCAAGTGAATTCCCCCCAAAGTATTTCATTAACATTTCTGAACTTATGTTATGGCGACCATTAAAATACATAGAAGGACATTTGCGGCATGTTAATGAAATACTTTGGGGAGAATTCACTTGAACAAAGTCAGTTAATTTAACATAATGTAGGATACCCACCTCCGTTCAGTAGGACGCCCTCTTCACTTCTCCAGAAAGAAACGTATCCCACGCTGAGTATGCTGCGATCTTTATAGCTCCATGCAGTGGTGTAGTCTATTTTATTGTAGTGGGTATACTGTGATGATTCCCTCCCAGCCTCGTACAAACCCGTCCCAACGGTACGTGTACGTGTGTGGCGGCGTGGCGCTTATGGGGTGTCGCACCACACTCACCAACGCAGGGGTCTACAACCCGCTGATTTAAGAGTATAACGATGATCAACAATCATGGAAAGCTGAGTAGGTTTATCAGTTTTAATAACAGTATGAACAAATAGAACACAAAAATGAAAAGTTGTCCTTTGTATAGCAATAGCACATGCTAAACAAGGACAAAGTCTACTCAAAATAATTTAATGAACTGTTTACAACCATGGCTAACCAGTGCATGAGAAGGGGATGACAGGAGACTAATGTTTCACGCTTTCAATTGCTCTAATTTGAGCTCTTACTGTTGTTATCTAACATACCATACAGTAATTGAATTGTGTAAAAGTGTGAAATTACTGCACCTTGAAAATGACCATGAATTAGCTATACTCTCATTTGCATAGTGATTAACATTATGAATTTCAATTGTGTATACCAACTGTATGTTGGCTGACATTTAGGTAACTTTTTTTCCCTCCACTCTAACCAAGGATGCCTGTTTTTAAATTCCCTAGCCTGACACCCAGTCTGAAAGGCTGGCCAGGGGGTTCTCATCTAAAAGTAACAAGGAGATATAAAGTGGGATTAAAACATTGTCTTCTGTTGACTACTTATTATGTGGTTTACACATTAATATGGGAGTACTGGACACACACGCACGCACGCACACACACACACGCACACACACGCGAGAAGGAGGGGCCGCTTCGCGCTTCGTAATAACAGAGACAGGGCAGAACGCGAGCCGAGCGCGCAGGGGGAATTTTATGAATGGTGAATGTAGGAGATAACTTCCCCTGCTTAAAGTATTTTATTGCAGTTATACCCAACCGGTATTTGCGAAAAATAAACCCAGAAGTGAAAGATCTGTCACAAGACGATTGATATGTATCCGTGCACACTTTTAAGTGGGTATACGCAAATCCTGGTGCGTTCCTAGTGGGTATACAGCGTATACCTGCGTATCACGTAGACTACACCACTGGCTCCATGGCTGGCACGCGGTGGGTCCCAGTGTAATTTGAGAAATGCATCCCTGCCGGCGATTTTCATTGGATTAGGAAATTATGGGCGGGACTATTTTGTCCCGCCCACGGACGCTCTGGCATCTACGGATACGAATACTTTTGCTACACATTTACCACCTAGACGTGGTGCAAAACAACCTGCAAAAAAACCCAGACTTGCAGGAGCAGATTCGAGCAGTTGTAAAATGGATTTGTGCTCGCTCATTAAAATGCTGAATTAACATAGCGTTCACAGATGTGCAACTTCTGATGCATTCGTTCAAATTTGGGTTTACGAATGCACACCTTTTGGGCATGTACTCCGATTATGAAACACGGGTGTGCGAATGTGTTTTGCACCAACTGCGCTGCAATAATTGTAGCAAAAGGATTTGTGCCCCTGTAACACAGATTTGCGTACTCGTAGACCCTATTTTGTGTTTACAATGGTATAAAAAATATTTACGACTACAAATGTACTGTTACACATTTGTGACTTTAGAGTACACTTGCAAAATAAATATATACGACTTCAAATTTATTGTGACTTTAGTGTACGCATTCAAATTCTGCAGTTACAGGTGCTAAAGACTTTTGCTATAATAATACCTTCATACAGGCACTACCTATACGTCCCATTGTACCGATCTTGGTTGTAGTTCCATCAGACATCCACTGGGGGTGATCGCGGGCGAGTCCAGATTGAATGGGAGTCTATGGGGCTAGACGGCTAAATATATCTCTTTCACCTGCTTGTCGTTGAAATATCGCAAATTTTATTGTAGATTCCGCAAGTTCAATATAGATTATAGTTCAAAAGTCAAATCAATGAGTACTTATGTCCTTTCGATTTCTTACAGTTTGGGCTGTTGTTGGCCGTACACGCTAGCATTCTGCTAATGAATGCTGATTGGTCAGGGACGGACTTGCGACTGTTTCTGAGGACTTTCCGTCAAAGTTAATTTTTGCGTACTGACACTGTATTTATATTTTCCTGCAGGCACTTTTATTTTTTATATAGTTATGTATGCTGAAAGTACATGGGTACAAATGGAATTTCTTCCATTTCTTGTGTTCAATGTTCAATGTGTTATATACATGGTACGGTATGACCACCTTAAATAATACAGTCAATGTCCCGCTCAACATCATTTCATCGGTCATTGTCTATTTTTCGAAAATAAAGATAGTTTAAAAAAAAAAAGCCTTGTAAATGTGCAATGATAAACTGCTCCAACAGTGGAAACGGATTGTCCTTTTTTTTTTTTTCTGAATAAAGAAACGTTCTTGCTTGCTCCTGTATGTATGGTCCTGTGAAAGCATTTCTATGCATTCAGTGTTTCCCCTACCATTGTTCAGGCCTGGCGGTCCGCCAGGCCAACGAGCGCCCCCGCCAGGCCAACAACCGGCCAAAAAAATGAAAAAGAGAAAAAAAAAAAAAAAATTATTATTATTATTTTTTTATTATTTTTTTTTTATTATTATTATTAGCCATAATATCATAACCATCCAAGCTCACCACCAGCTATCTCAATATGTATTGAGATAGCCCCCCCCCCCCCCCCCGGTCAACAATCGCTCCATACCTCTCCCCCCCCCCCCCTCGTCCAACAAATACCAACAAATACTCTAGCATCCCGTGAAATATTTATAACAAATCACACTATCAGCTCTTACCACCGGGCCTAAAAAAAATTCTAGGGGAAACACTGTATGCATTCACTGATCTTTACAGATGGGTTTGCTTTAAGCCATTGAATTTTAATTCTCTGCCCTGCAACACATTATGCTACACATGTTAGTTAAATGAGAAATATGGTCTAGGTCACATTGAAACAGTATTATACAAACATTACACCAACATTGCAACAGGCAAGTTTATTCAAACATCACACTAACAAGAACACAATAAGAACAGTAACTAATAATAAATAAACAAAAAAATTTGAAATGATTTAACAACACTGAACATACTGAACAGAGGCAGGGAAAAAGGACAGAGGAAGAAGACTTGTCCGTTGAAACAGCATCAAGGTCCAACTGTAGAATGGGTTGATTTCGCGGTTGATTTTGATTTCCATTTTCTGGAACCAGAGTCTCATCTCCATAGGACGCGACTAGCAAGGACGCGTCCTAGCAAGGCTGCAGCCTTCACTTTGGGAAACAGCCATGGTTCCAGAAAATGGAAATCAAAATCAACCGCGAAAGTCGCTTGTTATTTGTGTCATCGGCAGAGCACTGTCAATCACGCACAGCCCAGTGAACGGCACATGTGATTGGAATGTACGTCAGCCGAGAGCAACCAATAGGTTTAGAGCTAAATGGTCCCGCCCCCAGGAACGTTTTCAGATTCGACTGTCAGGAGTTTCAAAACGAGTGGCGTCAGAACACTGCCAATATTCACGTGACTCAAAGCTTGCGCCTGTGTGGTCAAATCTCTGAAAAGTCAGTGCTGAAAAGTCAGTTCTGAAAAAATACGTTGTAATGTCGTAAACGTACACCTTTACAAGTTTTTAAAACTAAATATTCAACCTTTCAAAACGTATTTCTCAATGTATGAACACCTGTTTGCAGAATCTCATTTACAAGGTTTCAAAACCGGGCAACAATGAAATACACTGTTAGAACAGTGCCAGATTTGAAACTCTGCAAATGCGCTGGTGAAATTGTTTGAACTTTGAAAATGTGTTGGTGAAAATGATGAAGAAGATAAAATAGAACACAAAATCATGTTTACAGATGTTTGAATTTTAGTTTTAGTTTTTTTCAGGTTATAATCTCTTTTTTCATTGTTGCAAAACCTTTATTACAAGGTGTTGAGTTTTCAGACCCAGACTTACATGCCTTTGAAACTTTTTTTTTCAGGTTTGAATTATGTCAGGAAACTGACTCCATACGTCTGTGTGTGTTCCATTGCTATAATCTTACAGTGCAACGTAATATTGTGTTGCGCTATCTCTGCAGCACCTTGACAGGTTTGTCTGACACACATGCACACACACACACACACTGAGTGACACACATACACGGCCACTGACTCTAGCTCGCTTACAGTGACACACACACACACACACACACACACACACACACACACACACACACACACACACACACACACACACACACACACACACACACACACACACACACACACACACACACACAGAGAGATAGGACAGAGTGAGAGCGAGAGAGAGCGGGAGAGAGAGACATATATATATAGAGAGAGGGTAGGCACAGCGATAAAAAAGTCTGGGTGTTGATTAGATAAAAATATGCAACACCCCTATCCATATGTTAACACCAACCAGACAACCACGTCCACTTCAGTGAGTCAGGGCTAAATACTGACATGATTAGATCGACCACTAGGTGGCCACAAAAGGCCGGTTCCACGCTGCGAGCCAATGGCCCGTTGTGGTGCACCAAGGGCCCCTGCTAATAGCATACAAGACCCTTCACACCTTCACACAACCTGGTGATAAAAACGCATGATAGGCTATGGACTGTGGACCACACAGGGCGTGTGTGTGTGTGTATGTGTGTGTGTGTGTGTGTGTGTGTGTGTGTGTGTGTGTGTGTGTGTGTGTGTGTGTGTGTGTGTGTGTGTGTGTGTGTGTGTGTGTGTGTGTGTGTGTGTGTGTGTGTGTCTGCTCCAGTTGATCTACTAGAATGACACTCTCAAACTTGTGTTTGAATATCTAGAGTTGATCCAAGACAAACTAATAGCCTGACTAGTCTTTCTTGGCCCCACTGTGAGTGTTGATGCAAATGTTTGGGTATGAAACATATATAGACTTGGAAACAGCTTATGGGCTTGGGAGAACAAATTTAAAATGGTGACTTTGTAAACACAAGTGTGTTTTTGTCAACTTTTTGTATTAAAGTAATATTCATATTTCAGTGGTTTCCATTTGAGTTATTAAAAGGCCTATTCTGTAGATTGCAATAAAAAAAAATCCAGTTGCCTGCGAAGACGAATCAACATCAGGTACCACCTGTGATGTCTCAAAGATGTCACAAAGGCCGGTCGGAACCCGACCGGCCTTTGTGACATCACGGCCTCTATATAGGTCCCCGCTCCTCAGTCCAGTCCTCAGTGGTGATCAGAGAGCAACGAAGAGCAGCCAAATCAATAACCAGTGACAGCAACAATCTGAGAGATCCACGATGGGGAAGAACAGACGCATCAAGAGACAGGAGGGAGACCAGGAGACCCTGTGTGGGGACTGGGGACTCCTCGTCGCCCCCCGGAGAACATCGTCCGGCACAGGTGAGGAAGGAGAGGACACGCACGCCGACCGCACACGCACACTTTGAGTCTGCAGACGCACATTTGTATTCTGTAAAAACTTGTGGTTGCACGTGATTATATTAAGTTAGGGTCCAACTGACTTTCTTTAAAGAAGTGCAGGCAACACACACCCACACACATACACTCACACACACAAACACACACACACACACAAACACACGATTGAACACATTTAATATCAGTAAGTTATAAAAAATATATATGTTATATATATGATATATATATAATATATATATGATATATAAATACGTTTATGCATGTTTTTCTTGAACTTATTCTATTGGAAAGTACATCAAAATTATTGATTTATGCCTCAGCATATTTTTGACATTTCCAAAAGAATGTATACCCAAACATTCCGTCCCCGTGACAACGTCCCCGTGACGACGTCACCGCGGCATCTCTGGCCAGCGGAACGCGGCAGCCCTCTGACATCACGGGGCCATGATCCTCTATATAAGATAATAATAATAACCTTTATTTATGAAGTGCTTTTCTACACAGAGCTACAAAGTGCTTTACAGATAAAAAGAAAGAAAGCAAAACAACCAAACAAAAATTAATGTCTAAGAATAATTGTATCACAGGTCTTTTTTTTTTTTTTTTTTACAATTATAAAACAAAAAATACAATAAATGAAAAGTGTACCAGGCAAAACATAGAAAATAACAATTAATTTGAATAAACTCTTTAAAGGCTTTGCGGTACAGGTGAGTCTTAAGGAGGGACTTAAAAGATGTCACAGAATCAGCTAACCTTATTTGCTCAGGCAATGCATTCCAAAGCTTTGGGGCTAACACAGAAAAAGACGCGTCCCCTTTAGCAGCTAGCCGGGACTCAGGAAGAGTCAGTGCCGTGCTCAGTGGTGATCAGAGAGCGGAGCGATGAGCGTTACCTGGTGATCAGAGAGCGAGCACAGCGGCCAGTGAGCCAAGTTAGCAAAGAGCGAGGGAACTATGGAGAAGAGAGGGGCGAGGAAACATTAACGGTGACGATCTCCTCCGACAGGAGGAAGAGGCCACCCCTGATCCGGACTCCTCCTCCCCCTCTCCGGACCCCCCCCCCCCGCCCCATCAGGTCTCCACCTCGTCGCGAAACAAAGAACGTCTGAGACAGGTGAGGAAGGAGAGGACACCAACACCAACACGGAGCGACTGAGACGTCTTTGTGTTTCCTGTCGTGGGTCTTCAGTGTCGGTTTGTGTTTGACCCGAAGAGTTCCTGATGCCGTGTGTTTGTGTCCTAGGTGGTGAACAGGTGGTTGGAGACAAATGAGGAGGAGGATGACCCGGACCAAGGCCAGACCCCCCTGGACCAAGACCAGACCACCCCGGACCAGGGCCAGACCGCCCCGGACCAGGACCAGACCGCCCCGGACCAGGGCCAGACCGCCCCGGACCAGGGCCAGACCGCCCCGGACGAAACCCAGACCACCCCGGACCAGGGCCAGACCGCCCCGGACCAGGACCAGACCGGCCCGGACCAGGGCCAGACCGCCCCGGACGAAACCCAGACCGCCCCGGACCAGGGCCAGACCGCCGCGGACGAAACCCAGACCGCCCCGGACGAAACCCAGACCGCCCCGGACCAAGACCAGACCGCCGATGAACCTGGTGAGTTCGGGCATTGTTGTTTTTACCTGCTTGCGTGTGTGTGTGTGTGTTTACCTGCTTGCATGTGTGTGTGTGTAGCTGCTTGTATGTGTGTGCATGTGTGCGTGTGTGCATGTGCATGTATGCGTGCATGCGTGTAAGTGTGTGTGCGTGTTATACGTCAGAATAATCACAAAACACTGACTGAGCGACTCTCACACTCAGCGTCACTAACACAGACCCCATAGCAGCAACAAACACACAGCAGCCACTGTGGTCGTCACTAAACACAGTTCTGTCGTTCATTTCTGACAGAACCCCAACACCAGGGAGAAGGCTCAGGCCCTTTGGTGGCCTGGCTGCCTCAGACCGCAGACGGGCCCCCCAGGAAGGACCTGGCCCAGGTCGTGGGGAACCTGAAGGTCCGGGTGAAGGGGGTCAGGAAGCTGAGGGTGAAAACAGAAACCATGGACCCAGGCCAGACCGCCCAGGACCCAAACCAGCTCCCCAATGTGCCTGGTGAGCTGGCTGCATTGTGTTTACCTGCTTGTGTGTGTGTTTACCTGCTTGTGTGTGTGTTTACCTGCTTGTGTGTGTGTTTACCTGCTTGTGTGTGTGTTTACCTGCTGGTGTGTGTATTTACCTGCTTGTGTGTGTGTGTTTACCAGACAGCCCCCCCACAAAGGCCCTGGCCCAGGTCATGGGGAACCTGAGGTTCCGGGTGAAGGGCCTAAAAAAGAAGAGGGTTCAAGCAGCGACCACCTCCCGGCTTGATGAGGAGAAGCCTTTGGGCCGCCCTTCAGGCCGGAGCCCCTTCCCTGGCCAGACCGCCCCGGACCCGGGCCAGACCGCCCCGGACCCGGGCCAGACCGCCCCGGACCCAAGCCAGACCGCCCCGGACCCAAGCCAGATCCCCGAGGAACCTGGTGAGTTCGCTGCATTGTTGTTTTTACCTGCTTGTGTGTGTGTTTACCTGTGTGTGTCTACCTGCTTGTGTGTGTGTGTGTGTGTGTGTGTGTGTGTGTGTGTGTGTGTGTGTGCATACTTTGTCTGGGCCCAGGTGAATTTAAACAAAGTATGTACGTCAAACAACTGAAGTGACCCGACCAGGTCGACATCGATGTGACATCCCACAGGAGTGAAACCCCAGCTTTGTCTGAGCCCGGGTGAATTTAAACAAAGTAGTCAAACATCTGATGGGACTCAACCAAGTCCTCATCGGTGTAACATCACACTGAGGTGTGTAATGCTTTGTTTAAATTCACCTGCGCTTGGACCCAGCTGCGGTTTCTCTCCAGTGTGATGTCACATCGACGTGGACTTGGTTGGGTCCCATCCGATGTTGGACGTACACACTTTGTTTCAATTCGCCTGGGCCAAACTGCAATTCATGTATTAAAAAACAAATAAAAATGTTTGCCGAAAGTAAAAGTCTTCCACTATCTGATATTAATTGCACTTAAGTATCAAAGGTAATTTTCTGATATTATATGATATTATATTATCTTCTCCAAAATGACAATTCCACGATTTCCCAGTTGAAATAGGTTAAGCTTTAACGGTTTGAAACTATATAAAAACAAATCAGCACTTATGGTATAGAACTCATATGCAATATAGTCAACAATAGATGGATTTTATCATATTATGTCAGATATCTATGGAGTCAGTTTCCTGCCATAATTCAAACCTGAAAAAAAAGGTTTCAAAGGCTTGTAAGTCTCTGGGTTTGAAAACTCAACACCTTGTAATAAAGGTTTTGCAACACTGAAAAAAGAGATTATAACCTGAAAAAAACTAAAACTAAAATTCAAGCATCTGTAAACATGATTTTGTGTTCTATTTTATCTTCTTCATCATTTTCACCGACACATTTTCAAAGTTCAAACAATTTCACCAGCGCATTTGCAGAGTTTCAAATCTGGCACTGTTCTAACAGTGTATTTCATTGTTGCCCGGTTTTGAAACCTTGTAAATGAGATTCTGCAAACAGGTGTTCATACATTGAGAAATACGTTTTGAAAGGTTGAATATTTAGTTTTAAAAACTTGTAAAGGTGTACGTTTACGACATTACTACCTATTTTTTCAGAACTGACTTTTCAGCACTGACTTTTCAGAGATTTGACCACACAGGCGCAAGCTTTGAGTCACGTGAATATTGGCAGTGTTCTGACGCCACTCGTTTTGAAACTCCTGACAGTCGAATCTGAAAAAAAAAAAGAGGCGGGACCATTTAGCTCTAAACCTATTGGTTGCTCTCGGCTGACGTACATTCCAATCACATGTGCCGTTCACTGGGCTGTGCGTGATTGACAGTGCTCTGCCGATGACACAAATAACAAGCGACTTTCGCGGTTGATTTTGATTTCCATTTTCTGGAACCATGGCTGTTTCCCAAAGTGAAGGCTGCAGCCTTGCTAGGACGCGTCCTTGCTAGTCGCGTCAATCACGAACAGCCCGGTGAATGGCACATGTGATTGGAATGTACGTCAGCCGAGAGCAACCAATAGGTTTATAGCTAAATGGTCCCGCCCCCAGGAACGTTTTCAGATTCGACTGTCAGGAGTTTCAAAACGAGTGGCGTCAGAACACTGCCAATATTCACGTGACTCAAAGCTTGCGCCTGTGTGGTCAAATCTCTGAAAAGTCAGTGCTGAAAAGTCAGTTCTGAAAAAATAGGTAGTAATGTCGTAAACGTACACCTTTACAAGTTTTTAAAACTAAATATTCAACCTTTCAAAACGTATTTCTCAATGTATGAACACCTGTTTGCAGAATCTCATTTACAAGGTTTCAAAACCGGGCAACAATGAAATACACTGTTAGAACAGTGCCAGATTTGAAACTCTGCAAATGCGCTGGTGAAATTGTTTGAACTTTGAAAATGGGTTTGTGAAAATGATGAAGAAGATAAAATAGAACACAAAATCATGTTTACAGATGTTTGAATTATTATTATTTTTTTTTTCAGGGTTATAATCTCTTTTTTCAGTGTTGCAAAACCTTTTTTACAAGGTGTTGAGTTTTCAAACCCAGACTTACAAGCCTTTGAAACTTTTCTTTTCAGGTTTGAATTATGGCAGGAAACTGACTCCATAGAGTAACATCATGCGGGGACTGCAGTCAGGAACAAAGGAACGTACCATGTCGATGACAACGCTATACCGTATGAAACACTACACACACGCACAGATTATATGACAACTTGTATTAACAATAAACAATATAATGACAAAAGGCAGGTATCCGGGAGGCAAGACTTCTGAACTGTAGAGCCGCTGTCATGCCAAATTTGTACCGGCTGCCAAATTTGTACCGGGCGCGTCATCCATACGTAATCCATTCCAAACCTGCCTGGCAACAGATGATCGCGTCGTCCGTTGCCTGGCAACGGACGATCGCGTCGAATGACGTGAAAGGTTCACGGACATTCGCGAACCTTCTATCTAGCGATCCGTTATCTGTATTGTGCTATTTCGTCCTTGACCTGCTTTAAACACTCTAAATTTGATTAAACAATTAAATACAATACAAATATAAAGTAAAAACAAGTGTTATCTAGCGATTCGTTTTCTGTATTATGTTATTTCCTCTTTGGCAACATGAGCGCGAATGTTTTTTGAAACCCGCTTTAAACACTCAGTTTACTAGCTAAATTTGATTAAACAATTGAATACAATACAAATATAAAGTAAAAACAAGTGTTATCTATCGATCCGTTAACTGTATTATGTTATTTCGTCTTTGGCAACATGAGCGCGAATGTTTTTTGAAACCTGCCCGGCAACGGACGACGCGATCATCTGCTGCCAGGCAGGTTTGGAATGGATTACGTATGGATGACGCGCCCGGTACAAATTTGGCAGCCGGTACAAATTTGGCATGACACCGCCCACTGCACAGTTTGACGTCACACTATTACTGATGTAAAGTTTGAGGCAAACGAACTGTTTCACTCAATAGGTGCGTTCTCGGTGGGCGAGAATACACCCCTGGCTCGGACTTGCATTATATCACCCCTATTTATAGTGCTTTCTCTATGGCACTGTGGCGTGAGCTACGCCTTTAAAGGTCGTGCATGCGCACTGCATTCACACTACACACTAGGGATGTGTCGGTCGCGACTGATTCGTTACAACGAACGAATCCCGAACGTGAACGACAAGAACTGGTTCCCCAAAACAAGAAGAACTGGTTCTTTGATTCTTTTTTTTTAACATCAACCAAACATATGGTCACGTAAATAAAATATACAAACGAACAGAGCTCCGTCGCCCCGCGACTTCTATTGATTGAGTCTACAACTTCCTCAAAGATTCAGCCAATGAGAGGTAGCAATGGTGTTGGAATGGCACCTGGGTAAACCAATGACAAGGCGGGACCGTCGAATATGCGCGCTTTCTCTCTCTGACGTATCTTGGGTCATACCATTCGACTCATATATCCCCCTACATTTTTTCGAAAATAGACTTGACCTCCATCTGTTTATTGGATAAACGCATTTCCCAATCCCAGGAGTCTTTGCTCCATTCTACGTCAATTTAAGAACAAACAAAGAAATTAAACTGCAGTTCGTATTTTTTATTTATGACCATGCAAGTTCTGTAATGCCTGAACAATGAAGAATTAAATGTAAAGTCAAATAAAATTATAAATGTAAAACCATGAATGAAATATAGAGAGTAAGCAAGTGGTATAGATATTGGTGGGACGTTCGACATACTATATAGCAGGCATCTCCAAACGGCGGACTGCGGTCTTTACGGTCCTATCCGGACCCACGACCGATTCCAAAAAAAATAATAAAAAAAATATTTGTAATTTTTTTTAAGATGTAATCTGACGTAACGAACGAATCAAAACGAACGAATCAAATAAACGAATCGTTATAGTGAACTGAACTGAAAGAACTAGTTCCCGGAAAAGAATCATTTTGCCCATCCCTACTACACACCCTAGTGATGTGTCGCGCGCTTGGCGTCTCGGTGCGTGCTCGCGCTCTGCCGTCCTCTGCCGTCGGGTCCTCGGTGGTGATGCTGCGCGCGGAGCGTCGCTCTGCGCTCCTACGTCTTTATCTGCTGCCACAACCGCAGCAGTGGTCCAGGTTGACTCTGATGAAACGGGGGGCAGAGAGCTGAAACGCCATGACGGAGGATCGTACTCGTTCCCTACCGTTTGTACAGCAGTGACGTCGCCGGTTGAACGTGTAATATATCCAAAGGTGAGAGAGTGCGGATATCTCCTGATTCACCCTGGACCACAGATCCTCTCCATCTGATGCTGCTGACGGTGTGATGCTGTAACGCAGCCTGCGTGCTTTCCTTCGGTAAGGCCATCTATGCATTGTGTTTTCTCTCTCTGTCAGCTTTGAGAAATTAGAAAACGAACGGCGTGAAATTAACGTCCGCTCCATATAGTTCCTCTCCCTGTTTCTTAGCATCACGACACACTTTTCCCATTGCGGATATAATGTGGATAGCCGGACAAATCAACAACATGGCCGCGTTGGTCGTTATGTTGGTTTTTATCCAATATTGCACTGCTCCATCATGACATAATGTAATACGGCGTCCACCTATGGACACGAGTCGTGTGGAGCCGCTGCAGCAGAGTCCCTCTGTTGACACGCGTCTGAAGGATGTGGTCATCACTTCCAAAGGTGCGGTTATAGTTCAGGGCAAATACTCTTGGCCTGTCATGAGAGAGGAACGGTTTGTTTCTTGATTTCCCGATAGTGTGTGTATGATTTGGACATGTATTGCTGCTCGATCACTTGGTTTGCTGGCCTTCATTTAGAGCGCTTACCTCATAATATGGTGCCCAGCAGCATGTCAGGAGCAATGGAGAGTGTTATAATATGTCATGCACCAACTGCCATTGGCACTTTTCTTTCACGGCATTCATCCCTTTTCAATGAAATTCCTACTCATTCAGAATCCAGCGCTTCCTACGTGTGAACCGCTGGCTCGTAGTTCATAACGGAGTATTCACAACGAGCCATTGTGTCATATTGACGTCTAATTTTTCTGTTCTTTCAATGCGTTTGACTATTTTCCCAAATACTAGAGCGGGCCTCCATTGACCCCAGACTACTTGGTGGCCCTTAAAAGATTAAGACCAAGATTTGACATTCATATTTAGCATAACTACACACACCAATTCAAGTGGTTCGAAACAAATAATGTGAACTCTGTTCTTTGGGGAACCATGCACAGTCTGCATGTATGTCCTTATTGTTCTGGCAGACCATCAGCTTGAAAGAATCTATATATGGCCTTATGACACAAGGGCAATAAACTTTCCATAGATTTCCTCTCCTATTCCAGATGGTCAATGGGGACATAACTCTCTTGCTGTGTCTTTAATGGCTCTCTGGTTGTAAAGGCCCCTCCTGCACATTGAGGGCCATTTTAAAGTTTTAAATCGGATAACAAAATAAAAAGATCAGGTCACACTCTTTGCTATAAAGTGTAGAAGAAACCATCACTTTTACAGCAGCCACTAATAGGCAAGGGGGTCAGAGTTGGTGTGGTACCCTTGGGCCAGTCCAACCTTGGCTCTGTGTTGCTCACGCTCAGCTGGTCATCGCATTTTTGCATCCTCCGCATTTCTCCCCCTTCCAACCCGAAGATGTCCTGCTGTAAACACGCCATGTGATTCAGAACCCAGGGGGATCTGGTGGCCATCCTGGGGTCCCAAGTTTCATCCTCTCATTCTGTTCTCGAACTAGCACACCCTAGGATTGGAAAGGAGCATTAAAAGCACCATTGACTATTTTTGTAATTTCACAGGAAAGGCGCTTTTATCCAAAGTGACCTACGGACAATTAAATTGCATGTTATTAGAGAGCAGAACCGGAACTTCAGATAAGGGTGAGTGGGTGTTGATTATTTGGTGGCGTATATAAAGTTGGTTTAGGGTTAGAGTTAGAATGTAAATCTAAGCCTTGAAGGTAATGGTATATTTTGTTTTCAGTGACCTTTGCCGCTTGTTACAATGATGACAATTAAATGGCATGTTAACTCTATTCAACAATTACTCCTCTCCTCTCTCTCTCTCTCTCTCTCTCTCTCTCTCTCTCTCTCTCTCTCTCTCTCTCTCTCTCTCTCTCTCTCGCACTATTCCTGATCTCTCTAGGGTCGAAATTTGGTGTTTCACATTGTTTGAATTCAGCAGCAGGTAAATAACGGTGCTGTCCGAGAAAAAAATGTCAATAGCACTTTTCTTACCCGTGGCCACTCAAAGCTCTTTACAATTATTGCCTAACATTCATAAACACTTACACAGCGACGACAAAGTCAACGATGCAAAGCAACAGCCAGCCTGCAGGAGCAGTTCAGGTTATGTGTCTCGCTCAGGGACTCCTCAATACTCAGAGGAGCTAGGAGGAGCTGGGGAATGATCTAGTGACCTTATGGTTGCCCAACAACCTGCTCTACCCCCTGAGCCAATGCCTCCCACAATGATAATCCCATTGTCATTCCAAAGGAAATTAATGTAGTATTAGTAGTAGTATATATAGTATTTTGGGATAATTTGATACATGATTGAGCATAAACTTAAATGAACAAATACTGGTTACTGTACTATTATGTAGAATGACAAAATAAACCCAAAATTGAAATTGAAAACCAGGGCAATTGTTTTCTATGCACATGCATTCATCATGCACATGTACTTATGTTCATGTGTAATACAGCCTCTTTCAAATCCTTCTCTAAACCAGCGGTTCCCTAATGTTTTAGTTATTGGAGGCTGGACCCACAACATATGTTTACTGCAAAATAAGCAATATGCCTTTATTTCCATGTCTTGTGATAAATAATATGTATCTACGTGTACTTTATTGATGAACAATAACACAGAGATAATTAACGTTTCTCGATGTATGTTCTGCATCGATTAAGCTTTACCCATATTCAGCTTTCAAATGACGATGCATGTTGGTGGGCTTATTAATATATATATATATATATATATATATATAGGGTTAAAAAAAAGTATTGTGGCCATCTTGCCTCAGGCTGCCAGGTCTCCTGCTGTGAGCGCCTTAGGGGTCACAACCTACAGCTGAATCCCGCTGGGCTGAACTGTAAGGTAAGACTGAGTGTCACTTATGTTTGATGTGCGGCAGGATGATCGAGGAGGGCAGCAAACGGAGCAAGGCCATGGTGGAGAAGAGACAGCTCTTCATGGAGATGAGTGAGTGAGCTCCACACATGTACAGAATGAGAGTGAGTGAGTGAGAGAGAGAGAGAGAGAGAGAGAGAGAGAGAGAGAGAGAGAGAGAGAGAGAGAGAGAGAGAGAGAGAGAGAGAGAGAGAGAGAGAGAGAGAGAGAGAGAGAGAGAGAGAGAGAGAGAGAGAGAGAGAGAGAGAGAGAGAGAGAGAGAGAGAGAGAGAGAGAGAGAGAGAGAGAGAGAGAGAAAGAGAGCGAGAGCGAATAGATAATAGATTCCAACACAATTTCATGACAGTTTACATTTTCCTATATTTCCGTCTTTGTTAAATATGTTTTGCAGAATAAACTTGCCATTTCTAAATTGTTATTCTATGATATTCTTTCACATATATTCTTGAATGTCTCATTTAACTTTGTATGTGTGTTGGCACTGTTAATGTACGTTTGCCATGCCAATAGAGCCCTTTGAATTGAATTGAAAGAAAGAGACAGAGTGAGAGGGAGACGGAGAAAGAGAGACCTTGCGTCTATTCACCGCCGGCTATGGATTACGCAACTCTCTCGCTGGCTCTTCATCACAGAGGAGATGCAAAGTCCCTAGTGTAGAACATTATAGCGGTTCCCACATAGCTACGCTTCTATGGGCTGTACGTCACATTGAAGGTCCTCTCAGATCCAATACCAGTATCATGTATAACTGTTGCACTTCTTTAAGTTTTAATTTGTGGCATGAGAGTTGGATGTCACCTTTGTGTATCGGTAACTCTGTCATCAATCACTTTAAGTGATATCGAGAAGATGAAACCCTGTTTTGGCGGATGATCAAATCAAAGATGTGTTGTTTAGTTTCATGAGTGTGACGTTGCTGCCTGTTCAACGCACCATTCTGTTGGTTTGTTGTTCCGTCAGGAGCTCAGAACTTTGATGTCATCAGACTATCGACGTACCGGACTGCCTGCAAGCTCCGCTTCGTGCAGAAGAGATGCAACCGTAAGTGCGTATGGTCAGCCTTGTGTCTCGTCTCCTGACACTTCCTCCTAACCAGCAGTCGTCAGGGTACCCGATAAAGTCGCATTCTTTGCTTAGCACTTGAGTGGTTTAGCGTTTACTATTAAATAGAAGCTTTGATCCAAAGTGAGACACATAATTCCGTCACAGTAGTTCCCAATTTTACATTTGTGTCTCTTTTTAACCCTCGGTTAAGGGTCAGGGTTAACCCCAACCCTCACCTTTTTAAGTGACCGTGTGTTTCCTGTGCTTCTCAAACTATAATAAAGAATATTTCTTATCTTTTTAAGAAGAACGTACTATGCTGGAGGACGCTTAGACAATTGTGGACATTGGGGTTCAAACCCAGAACCTAGATTTGTGGGTGATTGATCAGCACACAATCCTCTGTGTGCTTTATGTGTGTGTCCCCCCCACAGTGCATCTGGTGGACGTGTGGAACATGATCGAAGCCTTCCGTGACAACGGGCTCAACACGCTGGACCACAACGCGGAGATCAACGTGTCGCGGCTGGAGACCATCCTGTCTTCCATCTACTACCAGCTGAACAAGAGGCTGCCCACCACCCACCAGATCAACGTGGAGCAGTCCATCGGGCTGCTGCTCAACTTCATGGTGGCCATGTATGACAGGTAGGGTCCAATGGAACTAACCAGAGTGACTGGTGTCCTTCTTGGAGCCAACGTCACTCTCAATGCCTCATGGGAACCGTCATGTGCAAGAGTACCGTTTTATACGTGTGCCGCGAAAAAGTTGTGGTTTACCCCAATTCAATGTCTGCAAATCCGGGAAAAGTTGGATCATCAACTTCATTGGTTCGAGTTGGCGAGGGCAAATCTTGGAGTAGGCCGGTAAATGCTCATTTACCGACCGGGAGATACTGCCAGGGGACTTCAAGTTTGAAACCTCACAACCAACGCCTTAAGAATGCTGTTACTGACGACTGGCCAAATGGCTGCAGTTGTGTATCGGTGTTTATCTTCCAGTCCCGGGGTTGCCGGTTCCACTGTGTTGTTCCCCGTAGGCTTGAGCCATCGAGCTGACCCAGGAGATCCCCACTGGGGCGGGGGGGCTTCCTCTAGGGATGCACCCATTAGTCGTTTCATCCATTCGAAAATGCACAAAAATTGAATTTCTCATGATTGAATCATTTGTTGTTTATCGAGTAAGAAATGAATGCTGCTTAATGTTGAAGTTCAATTCAAAACGTTGTTTAAAGCCTCATTGCAAAAGGAATAGTTGGGTTTTTCTTGACTGCTTGTCAGATAAACCAAACATATTTAAGTTATAACTTTGGAATGGAATGTGATTAGTTGCAGGCCTCTGTTTCCTTAGCGATCCACTTGGGGGAAATTAAGCTTGATTAAAACTTTGGTGTTTTTAAGCAAGTTAAGGTTGCTTAAAAAGCGGTGGTTTGGAGAACTGGTCAGGCTTGGTGAGGGAGGCTCAGCCCCAAGGCCTCAGTGCCACTCCAGATCCAGAGGAAAACAAGCTGCGCTTTCATTAGCGTTGATATGTTATAACCTTGGTAATCCTACCCGCCACATATGCAAAAATCCTATCCTCTTCCTAGTCTATGTGGAGGTTAAAATAAGACACATGCAGACATACAATGCATAATGCATGACCTCTGCCTTGACAGAGCTCACTTTAATGTACGACCTTGAATGTGCCATTGTCAGTCATGCACATTTATAGTACCAAAAAAGACATTGCTCACCGCTTAAACTGTGACATTACTCTTTCTCAATAGTTTCTATGTTTGCTGCATGGTGAAGACGTGTTAATGTGTCATAACTCTCCTTGTAGCCTGACACTAAACAATACACACTCCTGTGTATCCCTTTTTCCTTATCAACGGTGTCTCTACACTTTGTTAAATATAAATGTATTGGACAACTCCTCTTGTACTCCTCCACGTTTCAATTATTCCACGGTAACACTGAGTCTCTGTTATGCTATAGATTCTACAGGTATTAAAAGATAATAGGGAGGAAATCGCCATCTGTAATGGCAGTTAGTGTTATCCTGTCGGCCCTCACCGAGTCAGACGTCCTCAAAAGAACTGAAGAGATTTTCAGTTGAAAACAGCTCTCTTCCACTAATGACATTAAAATGTGTTTAAACTGTATAAAGTAGGCCTTAACTATGGGAGCATATATGTAGCAAAATTCAAATGGCAATGCAATTTGCAATTTGCAATTCATAAGTTGTTCACATTATGCAATTGACAATTAATTTTGCAATTTAATAATGTAATTTGAAAATTATATTATTCAATGTGTATTTATATATGCAAAGTGACAATGAAATCGTCAATTCAATTTGAAAAAGTTATAGCAATAAGAATAGAATAACATTTTGTCACATTTTTTGAGTGCCTTTATTCAAATGGAAAAAAAGTTATAGCGCGCCTGTGATTGCAAAGCACTTCGCCACGCTCCGCGTGTTGTGAAATTCAAATGACATTTAAATCCGCCAAATGCTTTGCAAAAGATTTTGCAAAGCGTATTGCAAAAGATTTTGCAAAAGATTTAGCAAAACGTATCAGCTAATCGCGTCAGGGCGGGAACTACGTTACTTCCTCGTCAGCCCATCCAGTAAAGGCTGGTTTATAGTCCTCCGTAAAGTGCTGTGCGTCTATCCTATCTCCCAGAGCACACACTCTATCAACTGCATCTGTGTCTTCAAGGAAATTAAGAGGAAATGACTAGGTCCCGCCCAGACGCGATTCGCTGATACGCTATGCAAAATCTTTTGCAAAATCTTTTGCATTACGCTTTGCAAATTCTTTTGCAAAGCATTTTGCAGATTGAAATGTCATTTGAAATCACAACACAGGGAACATGGCAAAGTGTATTGTAATCCCGGGGTGCTATAGCTTTTTCATTTGAATAAAGGCACTCAAAAAATGTGACAAAGTAAATTACTTTAGTGTGACGATGTTGTCTGGATCAAAAAGACCCAGATTGTAATTGGGGAAAACAGCAAAGAGCATAGAGTCTGAAGTTTTGGTTGAAGCAGTTATTCTCCAACTGGTTAGAATACCATTTTCTCTGCCGATTCAAACCTGAAAGAGATCCATAATCTCAGTGTGTTTGCCAGCAAGGTCAAGAAAAAACGCACAAGCGCACACACACGCGCCATGAATAAAACAAATTACATTGGTAGCAATTTAGTTCCCTGCACTAATGGCATGGTTGCAAGTTAATGACATTAAATCATTACATTCGATTATGGTTTAATGTCCTTCCTAAAACCAAATCCAAAATGTCTATCTGGTCATCTATCTCTGTATCATCGTCGTGCTGCAGTGCAGTCAATCTCCCTGTTCTCTGTTGTAGTGAAGGCCATGGCAAGCTGACCGTGTTCTCCATGAAAGCCATGCTAGCAACCATGTGTGGAGGGAAGATCGTGGACAAGCTGCGCTGTAAGTACACGTGTGATGAAGGTCAAGATTGGATTATTCTTGGTCAAGGGAGAGCAAACCTCCCGTGGCCGTTTGACAGAAGCTGTAGTGGCGAAAAACGGACACATGGGGGCAATGCTGGGACAAATATACACCGTTTTATTCTTCTATATTTACTAACTTTATTTCCTTGTTTTTTAAAAACAATTTTTGATTTACTACCCTTTGTCTGCCAAATTAATGCCAACATTTGGTAGAAGACTGCCTCTGTCTTTTAAATTAATACATAAAATTGTATTGTATGTTTTCATCTTCCCCAAAATATAAGTTATCTGTAGATTGAGATTATATATTTTCTGTAAAGCAATACAATGATTTCTATTTATAAATAGACCACCTCAATACATTTTGAGTGCTAATTAATTCAGACGAGTGCTGCTTCAAATCGAGTGATGCGACTAAATCCTTCCCGTGGCCATTTGATTTGCCTTTTTGTGCACACATAAGCACTTTGTCATTCCACAGATGAGTGACCTTTAATTAGACTATATCAAGCTATTGACTTGGACGCTGTGATGATTGTCACTGCCACGGTTGTTTTGGTAAGCTATTTTTTTATGTTTAGTTTTTTATGGCTATACGTTTTTCCAATTGATATTCTGTTTTTATCTTTTTGGGTCTGGCTTTTTGTATTTAATACGAGTGGGTTGAGGTGAGTCAAAGGAGTCAAATGACATTCAAACAAATTGAATCGGAGGGAGCCTGCTCCATTGTTGTGGTCAATTAAAACGCTTGAGCACGTAATGATTTCTCTCTCTCTCCCACCCACTCTCTTTTTGCCCCTCCCCCTTCCCTCTCTCCTGTTCTTTCCCCCCTCTCATCCCCTCGTTCTCTCCTGTTCTCCCTCTCCCCCTCTATCTCTCTCCCCCCTATACACACACACACACACACACACACACACACACACACACACACACACACACACACACACACACACACACACACACACACACACACACACACACACACACACACACACACACACCTCTCTCAGACAACTTCTCCCAGATCTCCGACTCTAACGGAGTGATGATCTTCGCTAAGTTCGACCAGTTCCTGCGGGAGGTGCTAAAGCTGCCCACGGCCGTCTTTGAGGGCCCCTCCTTCGGCTACACCGACCACTCTGTGCGCACCTGCTTCCCCCAGCAGGTACGCAGCGGAGGGGAGACAACACGGACACACCAACACCAACACGACCACCGCCGCACGCACCACCATCCAAACCACCACGACCACCACAACCTCCACCACGACCAACACCACCACCTCCACCACCACCACCACCACCACCACCACCACCACGACCACCACGACCACCTTACCACCACCACCACCACCATCACCGCCACCAACACCACCACCACCACCACCACCACGACCACCACCAGCACCACCACGACCACCACCAACACCACCACCACCACCAACACCACCACCAACACCACCACCAACGCATCCCCTCCTTGTTTTCAGTCAGACCGTACGTCATGCATTTGGACTCTAAAACGGACATGGCCACAAAATCACTGCCAGAAATCTAGAGCAAAGATGACTTTTACTGCACGTGCGCGCATGATTCTTCTGCTTGGTAGAGCAATAATCTGGCCTCCGAGGAGGGAATCACTCGTTGAGCACATAAAGGGAAGCAGCACGCGATGCATGCTCCCGTTTTTCTGCTCATGCGGGTGGTTTTCTTTTCGGCACTTAGGGGCGGAGCCAGCCGTGGCCATTGTATCCCTAAATATGATTGGCCACATGTTGCCGGGCAAATCCAAACACCTCTTGAAGTGCTTGGACGATTTCCTGGGGTACATCAAGCAAGTTCACAGTTGACCTAGAGTCTGCCTAAGGGCCAATGTCACAGACCATGCTTTGGAAAACTATAAGTTGTGTTTCACCTCAGAGAGCTGACAATGATTAACTTAACATATTAATATGAATTGGCAAAGTGAACCATGGCCTACGCCAACAGATCAGGAAATATAAACGTGAAGATAAACGTTGCTCAGGAAATAAAATTGAGTTATTGTCAATTCAATGTGCTTGAATTGATGCAGTTTTTAATGAATTACAGGAAACGACTGTATTTGTAAGCATTGCCTGGTGTCAGCTGCTGATGTACAGTAGTTATTAAGCATGATGATTAGACATTATCTAATGAAGTCTTAATAAATCAGTTCTGTCGCAGTAGCTGCCAAAGAGTATCTCTGGTTGGAATTAATCCACTATTACTTTACTTATTGCCGCCAGATGTGGCGTTCCATAGCAGAAGGGATCTTATGGAGAGCAGGCCGCTGCTATTGGTGGATCCTGACTGGATGCACACATGTTTGTGTTTGTCTCTAGAAGAAGATCTTGCTGAACACGTTTTTGGATATTTTGATGGCCGATCCTCCACCTCAGTGTCTTGTTTGGCTTCCACTAATGCACCGACTCGCTAATGTTGAAAACGGTAAGATATTGTATTCATTAGTTGTTTCTTTATTTTTGTGATCGTTTTTAATATGAAAGTTTACCTACTAGTCTAGCTAACTACATCCTCTCTATCTGTCTATAATTTTTTCTGTCACTGTCAATAAAAGTTGCACTTTTTACGTGTATATATATATGTCATGTTTTAATCTTCTTGTTTAATCCTAATGTTTTTTTAATTTAAATAAATCTCTTTTCTTTCTAATTGGCGGTCCCCTGCGTCACTCCAGTCTTCCATCCAGTAGAATGCTCATATTGTCGCAGCGAGAGCATGATGGGCTTCCGCTACCGCTGCCAGCAGTGCCACGGCTACCAGCTCTGCCAGAGCTGCTTCTGGCGTGGCCATGCCAACGGTCCCCATAGCAACCAGCACCAGATGAAGGAGCACTCGTCCTGGGTACGGCAGCCACTCCAACTGACTACTACTTTAACTGCTGCCTTCACCACTGTCGGCCCTTCTCCAGGTTGTCTCTGGACTCCCGAGAGGGGTCCAGCCCTGAGAGTGTAGAACACACGGCCATGCTCATTTATAACTCTTTTGAAGAGGGAGTCAGAGGGACTTTACAGGCTTTGGAAGATTTCAGCAAAATGTAATTGTATTCACTTAATTTCTAGGGTCCTAAAGTTCAATCCCTATGCTGTGAATTAAATGAAGGGCGCTATGTGCATCGAATCCCAAATCCCATTCCCTCCCGGTCTATGCCCCCTGATAACAGTGTCACGAGGCCGGGGGACCAGAATGAATGCGTAACACTATATCATAATATTTATTCAAATATATACATCACATATGCCAGAGTATGATAACACGGAGCGGAGAGGGCAGATATGTGGTCTCAGAGTCTCAAAGTAGTTCAGTTAAATTGGGGAAGTCTCAATAACAGGTATTCCATACTCTCAAATGAATCAAGTTTATGTAAACAAAATATCCAAAAATATGAAACCAAGAAAAAAAGTGTATGTTTATATATATACCGGTATATAAATATTTTGTGTTTGGTTTAATTTTGCTGTCTGGTGTTCATGGTGTCCAGACGGTATTGTGCGTGAACCCACTGTCCACAGTTTATAGAGGCCTACCAGCCTGGCCTAGCGTCTCTCCTCTGCTGTGTTCTCTGCAGAAGTCTCCAGCCAAGAAGCTGAGCCACGCCATCAGCAAATCCCTGGGCTGCGTCCCCATGGGTGAGGCGCCGCACCCCCTCTTCCCAGAGCAGGCGGAGCGGCCGCAGGAGACACACACACACAACGTGTAAGTCCAGCCCCCCGAACATCCCTATTCTGGATCCAGTCATCGTATAACGAAAGTGTTGCCGAACCGGCCGGTTAAACTGTGGGGTCTTGTCGTTTAAATGGTAAATGGACAGCATTTAAACAGTGCTTTCCTAACCAGTCGCCCCTCGCAGAGCTTTACAACATTGCCTAACATTCCCCCATTCACACACACATTCACACACCTACGGCGGTGTCAACCAAGCAAGGCGACAGCCAGCTGGTCAGGAGCAGTGAGGGTGAGGTGTCTTACTCAGGGACACCTTGACACTCAGCTAGGAGGAGCCGGGGATCGTACTAGCATCCTTCCGGTTACCAGCCAAGCGGCTCTACCTCCTGAGTCACATGCCGCCCAGTATTCACTATTGACCCTGTCGGAGCAATACTCCCCAACCCCCTTGAGCGCATTATTGTTATTTGTTTGTTTGTTGTAGTTTGTTGTGGTTGTTGTGTGTATGCTGATAAGCTCGGGCGAGTGTGTTTGGCTACGCCGGCTTCCATCGTTCTGTTCCAACGGCAACGGACGATGCTGTAAATCACTGAAAAAGACTCATCTTGGTGTCTATGTGGAATGGGTTATGTTCACGCAGAGAACTTGGCCGTTCCCAGTGTCATCCAAAACATTCATGTTTAACGAACATCGCCTCTGAATAGTACGACTCCAATCTGATCACATTTGCGAAGGCCCACCTGCAGTACACCCATGTTACACCTGTGAAGTCCCTTTCAAAACAAGGAAGACACTTGTTAAGAAATCGCATCTCGCTCTTTTTTCTCCTTGCGCGTTTCATAGCATGGCCTGTTTCAGCTTCCTTCCTCAAGTCCCCACCGAGATGGACGAGCCCGTGCCTTAACCACGGGCTCTGGGCGCTGAGTGAAGCGCTCTGTAATTGATAGGCAGTGACATCGGGGGGCTGGAGGTTGAGCTCAGCCAGCGCCAAGAGAAATAGACAGAGCATAAACACATTGGCATCGTTTTCCATTTTGCTGCTTGACTGATATCATCCCCTTCTGGTGTGAAGCCCTGAGCGGCCGTCCCCACAGACGGCAGCAGGATCCCTCTCTCTGGTCCTCCACTGCATTGCGTTTCATTAGATAGAACAGCTGAAGGAGGGGATAGAGGGGCAATAAGGAAACGATAGCTCTCTCTCTCTCTCTCTCTCTCTCTCTCTCTCTCTCTCTCTCTCTCTCTCTCTCTCTCTCTCTCTCTCTCTCTCCCCCCCTCCCTCTCTCTCTCTCTCCCTCTCTCTCTGTCTCCTTCTCTATCTCGCTCTTTTTCTCTTTCTCTCTCTCTCTATCTCGCTCTCGCCATCTTTCTCTCTCATGTCATGCATTTCGGTCGAGGCGAAAACAATTTACATACATTTACAATTCATTACATAGACCAACAATTATTATAATTTTTTGTAAATCCTTTCTGAAGGATGAGGATGATTGGATACGCCCTGGGCATCGAGGCTGTGTACCATGAAATTGTGTTACATAAGGGGATTCATCTTGATTTACAGAACGTTTGGGGCCTAAACGATATCAAAGTGTCTCCACAGGGCCCTCGACCCTACACCACTAATCCATATCTTTATATAATATGAATCTGCTCTGAGTCAAACTCCTTGAGAGCCAGGGCAGATCTGTATGATGGTTATTATTTTGTAGCCTTATGCTACAAAAGTCTTTTGTCTGAAACGATTAAAGATGTTTGACACTATTTATTTTCCCGAGATGCTTCGTTCTTTGAGACAGTTGCTTCGCGGTGGATGAGCTGTGTAGTGCTTTAGTGAAGCCAAAGTTGTTATTTGAGTTTGTTATCCAGGGCAAATCCCACAGCAATGTTGAATCGTGCCCCCTACATAATCTTCAAGATTATGTTTTATGTATTTTAATAGATTTTCCAGTTGGAAGTTGTATTGAAGGGAAAATTAAAGTGCAGATAACGTTAAAATCATGTTGCTTTTGAGGGATGCTATTTCAAGGTTGACGTGATGTCTGTGCTCCTTGACTTTTTGAGGTTATCAAGACGAGCATTGGCATCCGAGAAGTCCCTCTGTGGCGTCTGGCTGCGTCTGTCCTGATATGAGGATGTTACTCCACAACAAACACTTCCATCTGTCATGGCAGTGACGCAGCCCCTCCGCCGCCTTCCTCTTGATCGGGTTATCTGAGAGCGGGGGCGTAATCTCACCGAGCTCCACAAAGTTCATCAACAAACTCATACATTAATACGTAATAGATCCGGGATCTTTCACTGGCCTTTTAGTCTGTTCATACTGGAATGTTCAGATATTTTCTTCGAGCATTTCCTTCTTATAGCAGGCTATGTAATCTAGACTGTTCTATCACCTTCAACTGGCTGTGCAACCGTGTCACACCAACTAGCGCGGCTTTGGATGATCAGGTTGGGTCGCTGTGGAAGGGGATTCTTGTGGTGTCGATCATAAGACTCTTGAAAGCAATGAGAGGTTTGAGAAAGAAATGGCTTTCTCAGGTATTACCAGGTGTGGAAACAACCATAAACCAACAAACTGCTTATTTCCCTAGTTTGTACTGTAGACGTAATATGTGTTGCAGTACCACCCTGTGTTTCCATGGGCAGGGTAGAAGCCTTGTTTTCATGATAGAGATAATGTTGGAGAGATAGACTCATAAAGATATAGCGGCTGTCCACAATAAAAGAGTGTGTGTATGCATGTGTGGGGGTCTATATATTGTGGCAACCCGGCACGTTGAGCGCACCAACTCCTCCCAAACAGGACACCATTTCCTTGGTGAAAGCCAAAAAAGGCATGTTTATTTAAGAACATAAAAGTCTCTCCAAACACAAAAACTTAAACCTCGGGAGGAATCAGCGGTCCCCCTTTTTCGTGGGTGGAAACCCGTCACCCACGAGGACCGGTCTCTCCTTGCAGGAGCTCCAAGGCTGGGAGAGCCCCGAATGAGTGGAGAAGCAGGCTATTTAAGCCCTGCTTCTCCACTTGTTCCTCAGGTGCTCCCAATATCCTTAATTGGCCTGGGCCGGGTTGCCACAATATATATATACATATATGTGTGTGTCTATATGAATGTGTGTGTCAGTCAGCCCCCCCCTCCAGATAGAAAGACAATGGCAGAATAAGGGCAGGGCGTCAGGTTTGATCAGAACGTCTGAGCCGGGGGGGGGGGGGGGGAGAGAGACGGGAGGTAGTGGCTCTCAGATGTCCTCCACAAGGAAAGCCTCGCTGTCCTGACGGTGTACTGAAATATCCCCTCACCTCCGAGACGAGGGGACACCGTAACGCATGCACATGTTTGAAAGAAACGGTTTTCATTTTTGTCTCAGCCATCTGGTCATTTAGCAGCGAGAGGCGAAAGAGCATCTTGCTCAAGGTTGCCTTCAGGCTAGACTGTGCACAACAGGATTCAAGGAGGAGGGTGGGGTTGGGAGGAGGAGGAAGGTGGGAGGCCGGGGGGGTATTGACAAGGAGAGTGCACAGAGAGGTCAGCGGAGGGAACGGGGGGGTAGTGGAGTTTAGGTTTGGGGATTCTTTCTTTAGCCCAGCGGCCGAATAATGACCGGCAGACGGTGTCGGTGTCAGGGAGGCCCGGCGCCCGTGACCCGTCCCCCCGTCCCCCCGTCCCTCTCGGCTCACGCACCATTAACAGTATGCTTTCTCCTGCGCCGCGCCGTAGTGTCATGAGGCTTTAGCGCAATGCAGGGCTTTGGATGTCGGAGTCACAACCTGCTTTATGTTAAACCGCTGGCTGTCTGACCTCGGGGGGGTGGTTACTGCCTAGCTGGGGTTAGCTGTACTGCTAGTGTTGTAGCAGGGACAGAGGGGCACAGAGAGAGAGAGAGTGGGTCCTAGAGTGCTGTATTACAGTGTGTGTGTGTGTGTGTGTGTGTGTGTGTGTGTGTGTGTGTGTGTGTGTGTGTGTGTGTGTGTGTGTGTGTGTGTGTGTGTGTGTGTGTGTGTGTGTGTGTGTGTGTGTGTGTGTGTGAGAGAGAGGGGGAGAGACACAGAGAGAGAAAGTGAGTATGTGTGTGTTTGTGGGAGACTGAGAGAGAGTGTTAGTGAGACTAAGATAGATACAAAGAGAGACTGCTTGTGAGAGAGATTGTTCAAAAGAGAGAGAGTGACCTAAGTCAAGGAGAGAGTTAAAAGCCAGCGAGCGACACACTGAGAGACTGAGAGATGGATGTGACCTCCAGGGGAAGATGGCTAGGTCTTTAACCAAGATATTTATAAACAGTGTATGCTAATGCTAATGCTAAGTCTCCTGAGTTTCAGTGGGTGCATTAAGAATCATTGGCGGATTATTTATAGATCTGAGGTGATCGTATTATGTAACCTCGCTCAGGTGTGCCTGTGAGTTCAGCAGCAGCAACAGGATGTGTTCATGTCATCACTTAAAGGGAACACAGCTGTTTTTACCTTCCATAAAGCCGTGAGGAGAGATTGCCATTAAATGTTTCTGTGTGACATTTAAACCCATTGTTTGTGTGTTTGTTTGTGTATGTGTATGTATGTGTATGTGTGTGTGTGTGTGCTTATGTGTGTATCATGTTTGTGTGTATGGATTGACATACACACAGCACAGAGAGACAGAGGGACAGAGAGAGAGAGACAGAGGGACAGAGAGAGAGAGAGAGAGGGAGAGAGGGGGAGAGAGAGAGAGAGAGAGAGAGAGAGAGAGAGAGAGAGAGAGAGAGAGAGAGAGAGAGAGAGAGAGAGAGAGAGAGAGAGAGAGAGAGAGAGAGAGAGAGAGAGAGAGAGAGAGAGAGAGAGAGAGAGAGAGAGAGAGACCAGAGACCAGAGACCAGAGACCAGAGAGAGAGAGAGAGAGAGAGAGAGAGAGAGAGCGAGACCCACCGTGTAAGAGAGCAAGCGCGACAGCGAGTGAGCAAGAGAGAGCAAGGCTCTCCGCGTCGTCGTCACTGCGGTCACGTGACCACAGTGAGTTTCCTTGGAGACTGGCGGCGGCGGCAGTAGTGGGGAGCGTAGAGATGCTCCACTGCTCAGTGCAGTCTGGGCGTCTGGAAACACCCGAGCGCTGCCTGGCTGGCTGGCTGTGTTGATCCAGGGCGGTCGCCGTCCACCCACACAGGAGGTAGGTCCTCTCTCGACTGCCTCGCTCTGCCGCCTCGAGGCTGGATTTACAACGGCTTCTCTTACCGCCGGAATGGAGACAGGCAGGACAGTCAGAGCCCAGATGGGGACGGTGGGGTGGTGGAGGAGTGCTTTTAGTGCCGTAAGGGATGTACTGTTGTGTTGGGTTTGGTTTTGGGAAACAATTTGATTAGATTAGATAACATTAGATGGGGTTCTGTAGTTGACCCCGAGGGGACGTTTGGTTGGGCAGCAGGACTAAAGCAATAACTACACTAAACTTAATGTCATCGCAGGTGTGCGATGCAGGGGAGAGCCGTGGCAGGGAGTGGATGAGATGATGTGCGTTTCTCACTGTTTTGCTGTGATGTTACTCATTATGCGTGTGCTGCGTGGGGAATTATGCAAATGCCCACCGTTGTTAGTGTCTCCGTGTACCGTGTTGTATTTATATTGTACTATAATTTAAAAGAGAAACCCGGGAATTAAGAATGAGTGATAAGGCATGAAGCCCCATCACAAGCCATACCGAGCTCGCCTGCTTGATTTCGTTATGCCGACTCTTGAGGGAATATCTCCAAAGGTCTGATAGAAAAGGCTAACCTGACGGGATGTTATAATAGGAGCCAGAGAGAGACGTGCACAACAGACACTCAATTCGATTTTGGTTAATCTGGGAAATCCACTTGCTCATTTTCAAGCAGTTTCAAAGTTAGTTTGTTGATTTTTTTCGGTGTATCTGCTTTTCAAAATGAAACAGTCTGTGACAGTTGAGTGAGTATGTTGAAATGTTGAAAATATAGAAGCATTACTATGTTTCACCAAAAAACCTGAGTGTGCAATGTGAAAGGAAGATAGAACGACATAAAAAGTGAAGGAAGTAATGAAATAAAGAAAGAAGGAATGAAAGAAAGAAAGAAAGAAGAAGCGAACGAAAGAAAGAAGGAAGGAAGGAAAGAAGGAAGGAAAGAAGGAAGGAAGGAAAGAAGGAAAGCATCTCTGTTAGCCTCTCGTTCATGAACATTGATGAAACCTAAGATGCACAGACACTTCGATCGACCAATCAGACGTGGCGCCAGGACTCGTGACACCTCTCATTGGTGGAGGTACACACCAACCCCACCTAGCAGGACCCTGCAGGTTTTGTTTACTTTAGTAAATTACCTGCTGCAATGGCACCGGCCTCCCCTCTAATTAGATTGGCTTGTCTGCAGGGCTTAGCTGTGCTAATTTTAATAGGGTTCAAGTCTTTAAAGTCGGTTATTGATTTTACTCACACCCCTAGAAAAACGATTACATCTGCTGGAACAAATTCTTGAAAAGAAAGTGGTGGTGATCATGTGATTTGTGATTATCGTCTTCCTCTTGATTATGATTCACTCATGGTCGCCTCAAATCAGTGGCCTTTAAAGACATATCTGTCATCTTGTGTTTTTAGTCAGCCGAAGAGTGCCGCCCACAACATGAACGACACACTGATCATGTCCACCGGGGCGCCGACCCCCACCAAGAGGTGAGTACCCTAGCCATGGTAAAGGTCTGCTTCAACTCACCGCATCTTTATTGTCTAACGCCTTTGTCTCAAAGGCAATGTGATAAAGAAGGTCACGGCTCAGACCATAGACCAACAACACCAACCTGAGGTTTAACCCCTCAAGTGAGGGAATGAACTCC
>NC_079416.1:4759014-4774014 GCF_026213295.1 Gadus chalcogrammus | reverse complement strand
CTCTATATCTCTCTCTCAGTGTCAGTACCGGCAAGAGGAGTGATCTATAAATACACTGCATTCACTATTCAGAAAGAAACATAGCAGAGGCCGGACGACAGGTCTTAATAAAACACATGTCTTCCTGCAGGCTCTGAGGTCAGATCCAATGCGAGGATACGCTCAGAGAGGATGATATACCGTGTGACGAGATACAAGATGTCAAGATATCTTAAGACAAGATACGATACGATGAGAGAAAAGGAGAGAAGATAGGATCATAAGTCTAGATATCATAAGATATGGTAAAGTTGCAAAGTGTAACATTTTTACAAACTACCTTGAAATAACTGCTGTCAATTTTGATCGCTTTTGATCTCGATAATTTTATCAATAAGATGAACACAAATAGAAAATGTCGGCCAGTGCATACCCCTCTTTGTTAACAAAAATCTTACTACAAAACTCCCAAAAGCCCTCCCACTCACGCCCCCCCAGCCAATGCGAGCGACACTATATCGCATCATCCAAAGATAGAATAGACAGAACTCTTACTATCTGGGAGGGGCTCAATCATACAAATTGCAACTTTATGGTAAGATAAGATGTATTAATAATATCCATGTTGAGATTTGTTAAGACAAAATATGTTAAGTTTTGATATGATGAGACATGATAAGGTGAGGTATGATGCAATAAGGCCAGAACAAGGACAGAATGAATGCTAGAAGTCAGGGTGAGGAGGTCTGTGAGGCTCGGGGGCGGTCTGTGTCGGTGCCCCCTGACGACCGGGGTTCACTCCTCTCCAGGGAGATTCTCCAGGAGATCCAGCGCCTGCGTCTGGAACACGAGCAGGCATCTCAGCCCACCCCTGAGAAGGCCCAGCAGAACCCCACCCTGCTGGCCGAGCTACGGCTACTCAGGTACGCCAAAACAATCCCACCTTCACCATCACCTTCCTCTGGGGAGAGTCCAACAGATAACGATTTTAACCTGATAATGACACCTCATAAACAATTTCAATGATGAATTGAGAATCTGTGTATGTGAGTCAAACCTAGGCAGATACATGGACTATGTGACGTCTTGCAGGGTGACCCAAGTATAAGTACAATATGAGAATAATTCCTGTATATCCTGATGCAAAAATCTATTTTCCCTAACTAAGTATTGCATCCTATACTACATATATACATATATATATATATATATATATATATACTAAATATATTTCTACACAAAGGATAAGAGAGTACAAGATCGTTTTACTGGTGAATACATTACAAATGTTATTCCAAAACCTCTTAAAATGTAAACGATGATTCAGCAGATATATATACACCATCATCCTTTAACATGATGGTGAAAACGGTGGATTAACTTTCTAAAGCAACCCTCAGGGAGACTCGCTGAGTCCTGCTGGACTCCTCTGAGTGATAATACATTTAGATAGGCTTGCTGGATAGAATATCTGCATTCCACCAAGTCAGGGCTGGAATTCCAACAGCTTAGACAAGATAGCGGTCGACCTATAGATTTATGGCAACATAATCTGTGAATGGAGCCAGGTTGTTTATTATGATGGAGAGAAATGTTTTGGGTCCGGTGTTGGTTTTCTCTGGCCTCTGGGCATGGAAGAATGTGTGGAGATAGATAGTCTGGAGGAAGCAGCTGGTTCTGAGTGTGTTGGACAACATGCCCGGCAGACAAGCACGAGCACTCTGGCTCTGTGCATCTTGAATTAGTCACAATGTAGTACAGCATGTGGACACTAGAGGGCGGTGATCTGCATAACGTTCCACCTCCTACATCGTTTGACTATTGGTAGCGTTTGGATATCATTTTTCTATATCATTTAAAAATCGATCAAAGAATGAATATGTTTTCATCTTAGTAAATTCAAATTCCTTAATTTATGAGGTGAAGGATAAATATGATTGTGTCAAAGTAGATCGCTGATCATTTGTTTGTCCTCACAATATTGTTGGGTAAGTTGTGATTAATAAGCGTTCCTCTTTTTATTTTAGAAAACAGTCCGTCAGATCATCAGGTAGCTTCATACACCGTAGAACATAAACATAGAACCTAGGCCATAGAACCGTTTAACCCAGAGCATAGAACAACAACCTAGAAAGCGGTACATTGGTCCATAAACAACACAGAACATAGAATACATCACATAGAATATACACAACATGCAACTCTGCGCGTGGAGCGTAACACCAACGCCGGAGGCGTCCTGACGTACCGTTGTGTCGTCCAGACACAGGAAGGACGAGCTGGAGCGCCGCATGTCAGCCCTACAGGAGAGCCGGCGTGAGCTGATGGTGCAGCTGGAGGGGCTGATGAGGCTGCTGAAGGTACCGCCCCACCATGTTCTGATCCCCCCCATGCTGGGTCGGATTATTATCAGGGGTCCGAACAGCGAAGTGGTTTGGTCCCCTATTGTTTCTGTACCGTTAATTTTTCCCTCAAATTCTGTAAAGTCATACTGCAGCCCATACCCCTAAAACAATTTCATAGAAATCTAAACATGATAAAAAGATTCACAGGCTACAAAAATAATCAAAAATTTACCAAAATCGCCGCATAAAATCTTTTGACCAAGCCTCACTAGTTACCAAACAGATTTTTTTTAATTTAGTTCTATTTCAGAAATATTGGCCAATGAATTTGGAACAGTTAGCCCATTTTTCTTACATGGCCGTTTTGTTATTGTATAAAAAAACATACAACTATCATTTGGTGGATACCCATACCTCCCACACCCATAAACTCAGATTGTGGTACTGCACCCAAAGGAGGTGCTATTTAAAAAAATTATGAATTAGCCTTATTTCTCCCTAATCTCTAAAATCAGATGCATCTTTTCACCCAGGTATTCTGCTCTAATTTATTTTTACTTTTCCCACAATTTCACAGAAAGGTCAAACGTCCACAGTCTCAGCCCATTTTTCCTATATTACCTTCCTATATAATTGTTATTGTATAACTACCCTACGACTATCATTAGTTGTATACCATTAACAGTGCAAATTTTCAGATCTGTAATCTGTTTTCTTGATGTGTGCTTATCAATTGACATTTTCAACATGTGAATGAGGCTACAGTACAGGTTTGTCAGTGGCTCAAAGCGATAATGCCTTGTACTGGTGAATCTTAGGTTGAGAGATTAGAGCATTATGAACAAGCTGAACATGACATTCGGCCATTGCTCTGCAGCACACTCACCTGAAATCCTGAGGCACAGTATGGCAATAAGGGGAACATCTTTCCTTCATAATTATGTCATATTTCTATATCTTCCATATCTATCTTCCATTAGTTTGTTCTTGACCTTTAATTTTGCTTGGACCCCGTTAATCACTGCTTGGGTTATATTTATTATTTATTATTATGATTTATAGATATATAATTATTATTTTTTACTTTAATTTGACCATTCAAGTATCTGGTTGAGATTAACACCTCTGTTCTACGAGTTGACCGATCTGCGTCACAACAACATGACAAAGAAATTTAACACAATTATACTTTTCATGTCAAAACATGTCTCAACTGTGATCTACGCCTCCACGCTCCTGACATCTACGCAAATATTCCATCTGAAATATGAATAGAGTCCATTTTAGTTCATGCTTCAGAAGGAAAGCGCAGAGTACCCCTCCCCTGTGTCCAAGGTGTCTTCGTCGATTTGTGTTAGGGGAGGTTGATCTCGGTCTAGGGTTAGATGGGCTAATGTCCTGACGCTGGCCGGTGAAGCCCATTGAGGCCGCAACTGGGATCAAGGACTATACAAATAAAATGGACCTGAATTCACTCAACCCCAACACCCGACCTACCCTCCCCCGAATCGATCTAATCAACCTACTCTACCACTCTGAAAGCTTTCAGCTCCCTGCAGGTTCTATCGATGTCAGCTCCCCGTACAAGATGAGCTCTGAGTGTTGGTGGTCTGCATGTGTTTCTAGAACTCCCTCGCCCGTACTGTGCATGTCATGGACATTAATCCCTTCTTCTTTTTGGGGCCAGCGTTCAGTCTCTCAATCTCTGGCTCTCTTCTCCTCTCTTTCCCTCCTCCCTTCCCCTCAATCCGCACCCTGCTGGCTGCTGCAGGACGAGGAGCAGAAACAGACCGTAAGTGTGACACCCCCCCCCCCCCCCCCCTATTCATGACCAACTCAAGCCCCTCTCGATCCTAACTCTAAGCCCCCGCTTGGAGAGGATTCAGAAACGTTTAATATGATCTTTAAGCCTCTGTCCTTAAATAAGAGCACATAGCGGCCATACTGCAGCTCCAGTGAGTTTAACCCTTTGATGATGATGATGAATAATGATGATGATGTTTGACGGTGATGATGATGAGCAGTATGATGATAGTGATTATTATGGTGCTGATGATTATGGTGATGATGATGATTGTGGTGATGATAGGGATGATGGTGGTGGTGATGATAGCGATGGTGGTGATGATAGTGATGATGGTGATGATGATGATGATGATGATGATGACGATGATAATGGTAGTTACTGCAGCTGCATTGCTCCTATACCCACCCCACTCGGTTGTTTCATAGGCAACATGGATATTCACTTAATAGGAGTACTTCAGACAAAAAAAAAAAAAAAAAAAGAGCCAAACCAGCCAATAAATACTAATCAGAGGTGTTTCTCATTCTGGGGCGTCAGGGCGGCCTGTTCCCCTGTGAAAGCCCTTCAGTTCAGTCCAATAAGTGTGGCCCAGGTGTTCCATATCAGTATCTCATCACCTGATAACCAGATCAGCCAATGACAGCCTGTGACACGTTAGCCTGTGTTTAACCTAAAGCGCACTCACAATGCTAACTAATCTACCAGTGGTGTTGTGGTTTTAAGGGCCAGTTGGTGTGAGGCAGCAGCGCTACAGTCTGGCTACAGGAGGTATCTCAAACTGCATGGGGTCCTGGGGTGTCTGGGGGGAGGGGGCGGTGTGCTACTCACTGGCCCCCATGTCAGATCTCCTTTAATCAGTAGAAACCTCCTCTAGCCTCTAGCCCTCTACACAGAACCTCAGCCAAGGCCGAGGTTGGGCTAGCCATCTGCTGCCTGGCTCACTGCCATGTGGCATGGAACTTGCGCCATACACACACAAGGACAGAAAGAGAGTGGGGGACAGAGAGAAAGGAAAGCAAAGAAGGCGGAGTAGAGAGAGAATATGATGGAGAGAGCCATGTAGAAATGGAGATAGATTGAAGGAGAAAAGGACAGAGATTGAGAGAGCGAGAACACAGAACCTGAGAGAGTGAGAGGAAGAGAGAACGAGAGAGAGAGGAAGAGAGAACGAGAGAGAGAGGAAGAGAGAACGAGAGAGAGAGGAAGAGAGAACGAGAGAGAGAGGAAGAGAGAACGAGAGAGAGAGGAAGAGAGAACGAGAGAGAGAGGAAGAGAGAACGAGAGAGAGAGGAAGAGAGAACGAGAGAGAGAGAGAGGAAGAGAGCGAGAGAAAGAGTGGTGTTGGGCGTGAGTGTCCTGGCCTCACTGCAATAGGAAAGTAGTGAGGTTATGTTTTCCATATGTTAGCTTTAATGAAACTCTCCGTTGTGAAGCCTGTGAGGCAATACTTATCTACTACTGAGCTCCCCTACTAGATCCACTAGATGCATTTCCTACTGTTGGAGGGTTTTTAAAATGGGACCTTCTTCACGTCTACCTGCGTTTGTGAACATTTTATGGCTGCGTTGATCTAGATTCTATTCTACGATACCGTAGTGTTTAATAGTGTTCACCGTAGTCTTTAATTTAGATGGTTTAATTCAAGAATGCCTTGTAGTGCTGCTATAAATGAGATGGTTAAATTCAGAGATATCTTTCAGCAGTGGCTTTAACTAAGATGGCTGAATTCAGGAATACATTTCAACACATATTATATGTATTAAAAAGGAGACTCTTTTTTCCCTCTCTTTCTCGTTGACCTCTCTGGTCTCAGTCGGGCGGCTCCCCCCATTCCTCCCCGAGCCACGGCGCCGGCTGCTCTATGCCCATGCCCATACGCTCCACGTCGGCGGGCTCCACGCCCACCCACACCCCCCAGGACTGCCTGGCCGGGGTGGGAGGAGACGTGCTGGAGGCCTTTGCTCAGGGTGAGCCTCACTCTGTGACCTTGTTCTCTCACACTGCTCTGAGTCCGCTCACATGCACCTGCTGGGCGCCAACTCACTGGATTAAGAAATACAGATGTGTTTACTCCTGCAGTTATCTCGTAATGAAAAAATGCATATCAAAATGACCTCGCCCCCTCCCTAGGTGTGCCTAGAAACCTCCGGAATGACCTGCTTGTGGCTGCAGACTCAATCACAAACACAATGTCGTCGCTGGTGAAAGAGCTCCACTCAGGTCAGTCCCCGGCGTCCTCTGTCAACCTCCATGTATTACCATCGTGGTGGGTTGGTCGTGTTCCTACCTAAATTGGTTTCTTCGTCTCTTTGTACTCTGGGATATCGACGTGTCCTCAGGATCCTTGATTGCTGTTTTATTGGGGATTCTGTTGCATCAATAAAGCAGAGGAAATGTGGATCCAACGCAATGTTTCGCTTTGGTTTTACTGTGACACCGGCGTCAGCGTGCCCACGATCGCCGCCCTCAGGGTATCGACTGTGACGGAAGCAGAGATTAACTCCCACAGTGGAACGGGATGAGTAGTGTTTCCAATGTTCAGCCTTCAGAATATAAGCTTCCAAAGCATCAGTTGTTTTTTTGCTGGCGCCATTTCAAGTCCCCAAACTCCAGTGGTCACTTCCACTGTGCTTCTCTCCTTTGTCTAACACCTTCCTCTCCTGTGAACGTTCTTCCCAGAGTGTGTGTGTACTGCTAAGGGGGATTTGATTGTGGACTGAGTTTCTCTGTGGTGTCGTCTTTACAGTGGACGACCTCGTGGAGGAGGAGGAGGCCAACATGAGGAACGGCAGGGAGAGAGGTAGGCAGCTAGCCCGCCCCTTGTTTCATTTAAAAGGGTCAAAGAGAAGTCTGCCACACAAATATCAGGGACAGTGTTGTAACACATCTTTTAACAGATTCCAGTCAAAACTGTCTTTTACTGCTAACCATAACAAACCAACACTCAGTCCCGTTGAGTAAAGTTGAACTTCTATAGCCAATGGTCAACCATTGGCTAGATTATTTATTAATTGATTTGTGTATAAAAAATAAGTTACGCCATTTGCGCATCACTAGAAGCTTGTCACCCGCACACAATTTGCGGTTGGTTGGCTTTACAACATTCAAAAAGAAAAATCGTACATTTAAATGTTTCTAGTGAGGCTGAGAATAATGAAAGCATACCATCCAATTTAGACTGCAATGAAAAAAAAGTAACCCAGAAACGCTGGTTGCTAGCCGTGTAATTGCATCATCTTTCACCATCAGTCATGCATGTTTTGTCGATATTTACAATCGGCTAGCTGCCGCTGGTTTCTCTTTCGCTGAAATTCTAAACACAATTTTATATCTTTGCATCCAGGCACAGGGAGGGTACAGAAGCACTGAGGACAGGAACAAAAATCTGAAGCTCCATCCACCAGTGGTCACCTGGTTAAGGCACGCAAACCCCCACCACACCACCACAACCACCTCCACCGCCAGTCTCCCGATGGCGTTAGCACGTAGAGTTATTGCATGCTGTACTCTACCAGGACTTCACTGTGTTGACACCACAGGTATCCTTGCAACTCGCCAGAGAGAAGAACAAAAAATGAAATTATTTAGCGAGTGTATATTGTTGTGTGTACAAAACAAACAAACTGCTGTAATTTAACTGACCATTTTAATTCATGTCTGCTAAGGAATGGCTTTAATGTGCTTTCTCTTCCCCTGAACTTTCTCTCCTCGTCGAGGAAGGCCAATCTGTATTAAATAATACTGTCAACATGTGACTTAAGGGAACAAACCCTGCCAATAACCTCCCCCATCCTATAATGACAATTTATATTTTCATGACACGTTGCCATTCATTGCTTTTGTACATTAGCTGTGGTATTATTTAGTTTTATTCATTTTGGTTTTTGTGCATGACACTCATTGGACACGGTGCCGTGTCACTCCAACTCTATGTGGGTTTATGTCAGCTTACCTGAGGCTTTTCGGAACAACAGCCAGCCTTGGGATTTCAAATTGCAAATTTATATTATCTGCTGTACAGCTGTGTTTGAGTTGATATGTCAGAGGCATATTCTGACATCTTATTTACTAAAGGATGAAATCATATATGGATTCTTAAAATGTCTAAATGCGATTACTATAAAACCGTGATGCATTCAGTTGGAAAAAACATTGTTGCAATTACAAAACAGTAGGCAGGGAAATCTTTTTTCCCAAAGGAATCCAGTAAGCCTCTGTAAATCGCTGATCCATGCCAATATAAACAAAAGCAGAACGCTCAAGTCCGAAAACAATGGCAGCTTTCTTCTGTAATTGGTTTCAGTGGCAATAGTTCATCAAGTATTATATCAATGACCGGAAACCAAGTTTCAATAAAAGAGGTTTGAAACAGCGAATTCCACCCCCATCCCCAAAAAAAGAACAATCTCTTGAACTTGGATATAAGCTATCCTAGATGTAGAATATCTAGACCATACTGTCTATACATAATATTTCTAGAATAGAGTGCCCCTATCAAGCTCACTGAGTAGTTACAGACTGCTGTGTGCTCGCCAAGCCATGCTTGAAAATACCATGGGCTGTTTTGTTAGCGCTAGCATAGAGTGGGGTTGGTATCTGAAAATACACTCACTTATTAGTAAATGTTTTGTCCCAGTAACTTATAGAACCAAGTACCAACCAACCTTGAAGGGCATTTTAACTTTTCCACAGCATGGTGCCTCCTTCCAAATAAACGGGCTAGCTTGAAAGTACGTACCTCAACGATGTTTAGCTAGCTAGAGTCAAAGGATTAGGGACTTTTGTTTTCAAATTACAGAATAGACACATAGTGAGTAGGTAAGGGAGGAAAAAGAAGTGAAGAAAGTATAAGTAAGTAGATTCAAAATGTAAGGATAGCATTATATAGATGTAGAAAAGGCTTTGGTGACAATAGTGTATGTGCAATGATCGTAGCCACTCAGGGACTGTAGATCTACTGTGTGTAACGTAATGGTGATGGTCATAAGAGACTGGCTAGAGTGAAATTATATTGGGAAGGTTTTTAAAACGGTTCAGTGTCAATCCAAAATCCAATCTGTCCATTTTCAAATCCCAGTGCAACTAGGGTAACAAATCCAGATTCCTAAACTTGGATGTACAGTTTTTCTTTTTCCCTTGGATTTAATTTTTTGCGCTTTAATGATTTCATATTATTTTAAGTTAGTGCTGCTTTACCGAATCCTATCCTCCTCCGAGTATATTTTGTTTTGTTTTGTTGTTCTCTGAGGTGTCCACAAAGGGACTGAGAATGTGAATGGCTTGAAGGAAACATATTCTAAAGCAATGGAATATTCAGACGGATAGTTTATTGTTTAGTGTGTGTGTGTGTGTGTGTGTGTGTGTGTGTGTGTGTGTGTGTGTGTGTGTGTGTGTGTGTGTGTGTGTGTGTGTGTGTGTGTGTGTGTGTGTGTGTGTGTGTGTGTGTGTGTGTGTGTGTGTGTGCCTGGCATGGATAATGAATGATACCTGGCCATAATTATGAATCTATCCCACATTAAAAGGATATCTACTTGAATCAGAATGGCAATGGGCCTGTCTTTAGTTCTCCATAATTGATTTCTTGTTCTTGTTGTTTTTGCGTGCTAGATTGAGAGTAGCTGTTACTCTACTTTGAGACTGCATAATGTCTGGCTGTGACACACTACAGTGTGGAAAAATATTCGGAGCAATGTATTTGGCCCATGAGGGAAATAAAGACAGTTTGTTGGTCGCCTAGTCAAACATCAGCCTTCCACCAGATAAACTGCACTTAAGGAAACGGAGTGGAGAGTGGCGGCGTACCAAATGCTTTGCAGCTAGATGTGTACACTATAAGCTAAATATAAACAAAGTATAAGGTCTGAACACACCTGTAACACTGTGTCAAGAAACCCAATAATGACAGCAAGAAAGTTGTTGTTTGCTGACGTGATGCTTTCCGTTCTGTTCTTCTTATCGCCACGTTTGTTGTCACACCGCTTCTGTCTTGTACGATCGCCGTGATTATATTCATCATTTCGTCAAAAATTGGAAGCCACGATGTTGCTCTTGACATCGTGTCGCTCTCTGTTGGAGTATGATTGATTGACACTCATGTTTTTTAAAACTCTGTGAACACTTTGCAAGCAATACTGTTCCATCGGAGGCTCCGTCTGACCGTGAAGGTCAGAAATTAATTTCCGAAACCGAGTTAATAGAAAAGGGGGAAAAAACTGAGAGAGAGAGTGAGAGGAGCGAATTCCTGTCTTCCCCTTTCACACTGGCCACTCATTGGAATGCAATGTCGAGCTGTGTTACCTTTTTGATTTACTTGTGCCTCTTTAGATGTTGTCTAAATGTTGATATGTGTGGCGTAACCATTCCGCAAATACCACGGCTTCTCCGGCTCCATTTGCAGAGGTTTTCGTCTGTGTCCTTGAAAATCTGACTTGATTTGTTGCTTTATGGGGGTGAAGGAGGGAGGAGAGGTTGAATGGGGATTGTGGGAATAGGGTGTTGGGGGAGGGAAGGGGAGGTCCAGGGACACACAATTGTGGAGCCTTTTTCCGTCTGTGCCAAAAATAGTTTGCAGAAGTGTGTTTTATCAATACCGTGTCTAAGAGTATATCCGCATTAGTGTGTGGTTATTTGTCGCCTATTAATTCACGGAACGGCCTGAAGCTAACCCATGTGTTTCAAAGGGTTCCACCTGTGTTAAAATAACCTCCAAGCTCTCATTCCCATAGCGAAGCATGAGAGCAGCGTTTCTTAAACTGAAAAAGCACTGAACACTCTGATAAACTCTGGGCGAACTGGAATGGCTAATTCCCAGATCTGAGTTTTCGGAATGAGCAATGTGGAAAGACAAAAAATTATTTTGTCTTTCGGGCCCGAGATAAAAAGGTTCAAGAAGCCCTACACTAGTATGTATGACCACTCTCTCTGCTACTACGGTGCAATACAGTCGCCCACGTCACCACCACTACCACCAACGCAGCTGGCAAGAAGCAGGCAACACTGGATACTCTATGTACCAGATTCTGCATGATAGTACACATCTTACAAAGTACTCAGAGCCTGTGTTTAATGTATTGATTTGATTGATTGATTTGATTTGCAATGATGTGGAAAGGGACAAAAGCAGCTCTCCTGATGTTATTTATGTGTGTGTGTGTGTGTGTGTGTGAGTGTGTGGGTGTTTTTGTGTGTGGGTGTGTGTATGTGTGAGTGCATGTATGTGTGTTTCCTCGTGTTCATTTGACAGAATCATAGTTTAATGTCACATGGCCACTGTCTTTTGTAAATACATAAATAAATTGTGAACTATATTAAAAGAGATTTAAAATATGGCCTGGTTTGTGTGTGATTATTAAGCCTTTTTTATCTCGTATAACTAACTGCATTTGCAATTTTTTTACTCTCAGAAAGATTGACAGTGATGTTTGTTTACATATTGGTATTATTTGCGCCTGATTTTATAAATCTGCTGAACAGTGACCTTCAGGAAAATTGATTGGAGGACATCTGCGCTACTGGATTGTTAAATGCTGGAAAACGTACATAAAATAGTTTGGGCTGTTCATATGTTACAGGATGAATTATAACCTAAGACAACTGCCTATACCAAGACTATAAAATATCCCTCAACTGATACATGTACAATTCTCCGGCCAATACACAATATTTACAGAGCAACAGGCTAGAGGAGGGGGGTGGTAGAACACACCCAGTACTCTGGTATCATCTGTTGGTTGTGAGTGGTCCTTCTGCTGTCCTCATTTGAACCCTCGTTCCCGTTTACTCAAAACCAGGAAAGCCCAGAGAGAGAGATTGTTGTTGCAGATCCCGCTATTTTTTGATGAATGATTTTTTTAATCAACACTTTGATTTGCCACATGCAGCACGAGCAATGCTCTAGCAGTTTCAAAAACAATAATGTCACCGGCGCATAATGCCAAATTGTTTTACGATTAACTACGAAACAATTATTTAAACACAATTTCTACCAATATAATTTCCCTATGATCCTATACTTCCGACATAGAGGGGGTCATTGCCATGACATCACGACGCACAGACTCTTCTCCTTTCACATAGACCTATGCTCCCTGTGTCTCCCTCTGGTGGCGGTAGGGAGTACAGGCAACACAATAGGCCAACCAGTCAATTTGTTGTTTTCATGCTAGATATTAATTATATTATTATTATTATTTCGCCCTCTTAGCCACGGGGACGTTGACACAAATAACAGAGTCACATAAGGTTATGATCTTCAATGATATTATTTGACAGGCTGGGACAAACGGAAACAGATGTGTTTGTTGAATGTTATTTGATGATTGAAGATGTGTTCAAAAGAGGCTAGATTTAAACAACGTTCATACAGTTTACCGTTGCAAATAATTGATTTTAAATTGCTAGCTTTGATGAGGACTGTGTTAATTATATAGGCTTACACATTTCATTTAACGACAACACTTAAAGGAAGTTTAAGCATCTTTTTAACAAAATGTCTTTACCCAGCAATTTACACTTTAGTACACCTCATTATTATTACACTATTACATATTTCCACTGTCTTAGTTTATAATTATTACTTACTTTATTTCATTTTATGATTATATTTATTATTGTGATCTATGATGCTACTTATTTTTTACTAACCTAATTAACTGTATCTTGTATTGTTGCTGCTATGTGGCTGATATAAGGATTAGAATTGTATTATTGTGTAGATAATTATTGTAATTAGGATTCAATTTGGACTACATTGAGGTGTGTACAGGACTGCCTTTAGGACCGTGCGGACACCCAGTCCGACAGCCCGCAGGCCCAGGCTGCAGTGAGCGGAGCGTCTGGAGGAGCGCTGGCCGGCTGGGGAGGCGGAGGACGGGGAGAGAAGAGGAAGGAGGCTCCGGGAGTGCAGAGACACATAAAGGGTCTGGCCTGGGACTTGGCAAAAACGGGTAACGAGCACCGTGATTCACACTTCATTTGAATCCGCAAGCCTCAATCATTTTGGGTTCGTCCAGGGGAGGGCTGATCTCGTTCGGCACGATACGCACCAGCCCTGAGAGCGGAAGGCGTTTCGTTGCGAGGGGGAATAGCGATCAGGTTATGTTGTCGCTTTATTCGGTTATAAGACATCGCGATGTGCGCTTGAACCGGATTCACACCACAGAGAGCGGATCGGTGAAACAGAATAGACGCCTCATGAGAATAACGGGTTTTTATCCCTGTGCGTCCGTGGCCTGTAACAGAGGTACATCCCCGAGGGTCATCAGCACACTTCCTCTGCACACACAGAAAACAAAAAAAACAACGAAAACTTTACCATTTAACATGTTGGCTATTGAATAATTAATACCAGCTACTTCTATTTGCCTGAATGCATTGTAAACACCTGGATCATTCAGGCCAGATGCGCATGGAAATGGAACCGTGTGTGGCCTTAAAATGTATATTATTATTATTATTATTATTATTATTATAAAGAATATAGCTGCTAGATGTTATAGGTGTTTTATTAACGGTTCCATCCATGGGGCAGGCATCAAACAAACGAGTCCGAACGATGGACCTCGGCTTCCTATGTTCAGGACATTCTAGCCCTCCGCTCCTGAGTGTGTTTTAACCAGAATGCCCGTTCTGACGGAGCGTAAGGAGCAAATTGTCCAGTCTTCTGACGGGGGTGTGCAGCAGGCCTTATTTAAAGGTTCAGTTAGTTGCAATTTAATAATCACAGGCTATTTCCCCTATATGGTTGCACAATGCATTATTTAATTAATGTACAATTGTAATATAGGCCTCACGTCAAATAAGCTCTTACCTCTTAAATACATCTACAGAGTCAAATGGCCTGGCCCCACAGGCGGCGAAAAGCCATATAGGGCTCTATAGGTGTCACGCCATGCAATGTGCTAAATCAATGTATCACAAAACTTAAACATCAATATAATCAACAGTAGGCCGAGGCCTCTGCCGCCTGATCCACGTGCCTGTTGCACCCGACCCTATTGCTAGTCTACATATGAGAAACGAAGATAAATGTGTATGTCTCTAAACTAACATGCGTATATAATATATCAGGCACATCTTGTCGAAAAGCATTTAAAGAATAGACAAAAACATTGAGTTTTTTTAGGTCGTTTTTCACCACTTTAGACAATTCATAAACTGTCTATCACTCATGGACCAGGCTCGACCTATTACATGTAATGTGTTTTTTGCCCTCCATATTTCTTCTGTTGCACTAAAACCCTAAAAATGCCTTTTGGCTTTTGTCTCCAATTGTTATGCAGGTAGACGTGTGGACAGAAAGAGGGATCATCTATCGTTTTTATTTTAGCGACTCTAACATTTTCACCGTACCCATTGACTTTGACCATAAGAGTGAGCGACAAGAACCAGAGCATCAGCAACCCACCACCACCATGCCGTCCACCTCCAGCTCGTCTGCCCTGCTCAAAGGCCCCGGCAGCTGTGGTGGTCCCCAGGGGAGCCGACCGGTAAGACATTAACCAGGAACGCACTTCAGGAGTCTGATGTTTCATGACCTGTTGAGATCAAGAGGCTAGCCCCGCTCCTTTTGTGTGTGTGTGTGTGTGTGGGGGGGGGGGGGGGGGGGGGGGGGTGACGGCGACGGCGACTCACACTTGAGGGTCACAGAGTTAAATTTCAACCTTATTTTAATTGTTCTAATGACGTGGAGAGGAAATGATTCAGTGGTGTCTATGTGTGTGTGCGTGCATGCCTGTGTTTGTGAAAGAGTGAAACAAGTGTGTGTGTGTGTGTGTGTGTGTGTCAATCGAAAGTGTGTAGTATGGGAGTGTGTGTTTTTGTGGAGGAGGGGATTGACATATATAAGGGCTTTCTCTGTATGTATCTCAA
>NC_079416.1:4744014-4749014 GCF_026213295.1 Gadus chalcogrammus | reverse complement strand
TGGCTCGCCCCAATGCTCCCTGGCTCACCCCGTTCTGCTCTGTTGGACAGAGGAAAAACGCTGTTTATCAATGAATAACATGGCTTTGTTGTTGTGGACCCAATGCTCTTAAATCAAACATCAGGGCCCTGTTAATAGGAAATCCTACATTTACAGTTTTTACTGAGGATAGCCTAGCATACAATCTTAGCCCTAACATTAGGGGGGTATGGCATGTATATGTTGAAGCATATGGTCAGCTATGTGAGACTTCATAGTCAAGTGCACTAGGTTAGTCCAGCCACTTATTTACTTTAAGATATTGAATTCATTTATTTATAATTGTTTTTAAATTTCCCTAATATAGCCGAAGCAGCAACTCCCAATCTTGGCAACTACATAGCATGACATTTCACAAGAGGCTTTGCAGCCTTGACTCATTAGCCTCTGTGGCTTGGCCAAATGGAATACCTAAATCCTACATTAGCGCAAAAAAAATGCTATTTAAAATACGAAGAGGGCTTGATCTTCCAGCCGTGAGGGCTATACGTAGCCCACACAAGTGAAGCAGTATGTGTTTACCGTCGCTGCTTTCTGTCAAGGTCGTAGGTGGAGCTACGCTAATAGCTGTCTGCTGTGGGGCCTTTTACTCTGTAGAGAGGGGGATATAAGGTCACAAGTGTGACGTTTGCCAAAGTAAACCTGGCAGTTCTGACCACTCACATGCGAACCAAAGCGTCTGGGTTGCGTCAAACGGCCTCGTTCGTGAGCTAAATGAACCCCCAACGGGGAGGGTAAATCGACTTCAATCTGAGTTTGAATTGGAGAATCAAGTTGTACCCGATGTCTGACTCTCCAAACTCTGTTGTCATCCACTGACATCGCCATCAACAGCCACAGCGATCTCCTGTAAGCTACTGGGCAACTGAAGCTTTGTCCAGGCGATTGATTGAGTTTAGAAACTCGAAGGAAAGGTGTCGCTGCAACGCAAAAACAGAATCAGCATATGTCAACTGACGGGCCAGTGGATAGAATCCCTTCAGGTATTGCTCTCCAACGAATGGGGGAAGTTAGTTTGAGAGCTCTTTGTTCCACCTTCTAACCAGCCTCTTAACATAATCTCCCTCACTAATCCTTAACAATGTATCAAAGAAAAAACAAACCCAATAAACTATATCATGTTATCAAATGACCATGAACCCATGAGCCGCTGTCCCCTCTGTGTGTTGTGGGCTCTGACCCTTGCTGGGAACCTCTTAGTGTTTGGTTACTCTTTAACACTGATGCAGGCGTGATGAATGTGAAGACGTCTACACTGTGACCTGCCGCTTGTTTTTGTGCCGGTCAAACCCATAAATGATTCACACCAGCCATTGTTGTTGTTGCCTTCTCTTCTCTAGATGTGGAGCACAAGGAGGAGAACGGAGGTGACCGACCGAGGGCCGAGGTAAGACTTCTGCTCTATTGTGGATCGCTGGTGTGCAAGAGCTTAGCTCCAGTTCAGGTGCATGAGCCCCAAAGGGGAGCTAGGAGTTGAGTATCTCTGTCCTATTTTTTACAGCCAGCTTCCCAGTCTTTATAATCCGCACCTATAACCTTAGATGGTTATGAGAGTGAGGGTCAGCAATAAGTCAAACCAATTCCAAAATGGAGTCCCAACAGGGAAATTTAGTCTTGAAAAATAATGTATAACCTCTGGGCTCGAAGAATGGTACAAATAAGCATCGTCTTTTTGTCCCAATGCACCTCGGTGTTGATAATATGTCAGTGGCTGAGTCCCAGATCCCGAGTTAGTTTAATAAGCCTAATGAGACATCTGTTTAGGCACAGGAAGCTGCCAGCTCACCAGTCGCTGAGACACAGCCAATGCTTGGTCCTCAGCATTAACGAGTCCCTAGCACATAATGAACACGACATGAGAAATGTGCATATGCTGACCAAGTATGAAAAAACATTCACTATTCATGATCAGCCTGAAACGTGGAATAATGCCCCCTGTGAGGTATATAAAGAGCGGGGCAGGAGAGATGTTAATACTTTGACTGCCAAAATCTGACGATATGCTATCTAGCACAATATCACACACAACACAATATCAATATAACAGAAATTGAAGGGGTCTTTTTTTGCCAAATAAATATTTTTCTGGACTTTCGATTGAGCATGTACTACTGCTATGCTTTCGCGCTCTTCTTGATATTGTCCACTTTTGTGATGATGGTTTACCCGGCAAAGTGTTGCAATCCAACTAGTACCTTTGTGTGTGCAGTTCACTTCCTCCTGGTTATTCTCCAGAGTTCTGCCCAAACAGGAGCCACTCCGGGTCACATTTTACTACGTTCTCCTTTCCACGGGTCTGCCTTTTACAACAGACAGGAACACAAACATGTACAGTTCTGTGTGTGGTATTGCACGACAGAATTGGGGAATGGAAAGAATGACATGGTACCTAAGTGGCGTAGAGAGTTGAACTATCAAATACACCTGGTAGTCCCTCAGAGTGTTGACGGCCGCTTTGTGTTAGTTTGGCCGTCGGTAGGGGGCTGTGAATCGGTAGCATTAGCCATAGATGAACATGTCAGTCATATATCGCTAAACCCCTCCACCCTCACCACCACAACCACCCCAAACTCCACCTCAGTCGTCCACCCCCAACCTGACCTACCGCAGTCAGTCTGCACGCTCTCCGCTGGACAATGTAGGGAGGTGACACTGTTCCCTTCTCAAACGCTAAGATAAAACCAACTCCTTTCTATTATTCACAACCTTATTGATTGGGTTATTTATTTATTTATTACTATTCCATTCCATCCCTTGTAACAGGGAGGTGGAGGGAGGCAGCGTGGGGGTGTGTGTTGGGAGGTCGGCCTGCGTCAGAGGCCCCGCCCCCGGGTGACCTTCCAGGCAGGGGACCCCTGTTACATTAGCAGGAGGACCCGCGAGGAGTGGCTGGCCAAGTGGAAGACGGAGGTGAGTGGCTCAGGCCGGTCCATGCCAGCGGCGGCCGGAAGCTGGCTGTCTGGACGCAGGGCTGAGAGTCTGGGACAGAGCCACACTGTGGATGGCTGAGTGTATTTGATGGGAAATTTTGAGACCTGATGAAGGTACCGCTGGTCTGATTTGGTTCTGGTCGGTTTGGGGGGGGGGGTTGCACTGTTAGGTTCATGTAGTCATGAAGATGCATGCCATGGGTTGTCCCTGGTTGTCTTTGACTTTACCCTGGCTTCTGTTGGGCCTTGACACAGTAGGAGGCAAAGCAGTGCATGTCTCAAACCAATTGAATTTTTTTTTTTCCATTCATCAGAGCTTTGTATTGGTTGACTTAGCCCATGCGTCCACAGTGAAAATATACATTGATCTCCCCCGAGTGCAGGAACTTGACCGGGCGCCATTAATCCTTGAATGGCATTTGCCTTAAACGAGCACTCTGAATCTTCATGAATGTATAAATGTTTGTCCAAACGGACGACTTAAGTCCCATCAAGTATCACTCTGGACCGTAACACTGTGTTGTTGGACTGTTACATAATGAGCTGTCTCTATGGCAACCAAATGGGGTTTGTGTGAGTGTGTATGTCTTAGGGTGGACTACCATTTTTTAACCCCAGCCCCCCAGCAGTTAAAGTGTCTGGGGGGAGGAATTATTGGCAAATGACCTCGACACGTTGGGATTTCACCAGTGAAATGCTACTGGGGAGGGGGTGGGGGTTCTGGGTGTTTGTCCTTTATTTCCCGCCCCAAAACAGTCCGGTTGTCCTCTTGAGACTCTTGCTTTCTGGTAGATTGTGTGTGATCATTTAACATTTCTTGCCTTTTATTCTGCTCCTTCTTATTATTAATTTAAAGAGTATATTTTATTCCAGACACAAATAAATGCCGTTGGATTCTAGGGTTTTGTTTCTTCTGGGGTTGAGAAAAGCCCAGCGGTGTCTCTTACCTTGTGTTTTGTCTGGTCCAAACCTTTTGTTTGCCGGCAGTGTGGTTGTGGTTGTTATTGTTGTTGGTCTCACAAAGACCTTTGATTCAGCGTACAGCTAAGGCCTGCAGCCGTGGTAACACAGGCTGGCGTAATGCATCTCTGTTCTCTCTCTCTCACTCTCTTTCTTTCTTTCTTTCTTTCTTTCTTTCTTTCTTTCTTTCTTTCTTTCTTTCTTTCTTTCTTTCTTTCTTTCCCCCTCTCTTTCCCCCTCTCTTTCCCCTTCTCTCTATCTCCTCTTTCTCTCTCTCACCCTCTCCATCCCCCCTTCGCTCTCCCCCTCTCTCCGATGTGCAGTGTATTACATTGGACTCTCCCTCTCCCTCTCCCTCCCCCCCATTAGCCCTCCCCCTAGCTCTCCCCCTAGCCCTCCCCAGCTATAGAAATGAACCCTATGGGCTATGGATACCACCATAAAGATGGGGTTTGCACCAAATTTCCAACCCTGGTTTCCAAGACAGCCTCTTGGCCATCTGCCAACATTTTGCAAGTCCCTTCTAGCCAACCAGAATTCCTGTCTGCAGTCACCTGACCCTGAATTCCCAGACAAAGAAATGTTCCTGCTTTTTTTTTTCTTCTTCTTTTTTTAAAGCGATCTCACTCTCTCTCTCTCTCTCTCTCTCTCTCTCTCACACTATCTCACTCTCTCTCTCTCTCTCTCTCTGGAGTGGGGGCTGAAATAACTCAGGACCCGCTGTGGATTTTTTTGGACGTGTCGCACGTCGGCGTGTATGGGTATGTCCACCGGCATGTTTGTTTGTTCTGTAACAGAAGGGACAGTGTGTGTGTGTGTGTGTGTGTGTGTGTGTGTGTGTGTGTGTGTGTGTGTGTGTGTGTCTGTGTGTGTGTGTGTGTGTGTGTGTGTGTGTGTGTGTGTGTGTCTGTGTGTCTGTGTGTCTGTGTGTCTGTGTGTGTGTGTGTGTGTGTGTGTGTGTGTGTGTGTGTGTGTGTGTGAGTGTGTGTGTGTGTGTGCGTGTGTGTGTGTGATTCTGCCTGGAATATGCTGACTTCAGGTATTTCCATACGAGTCGGAGGATCATCTTCT
>NC_079416.1:4731514-4736514 GCF_026213295.1 Gadus chalcogrammus | reverse complement strand
ACATAGCTCGGTTTCGCCTAGTGTGTACAAGCCTTTCATCTTTCATCTTGTAGACCAGGGATGGGCAACTTTCATGATAAAGAGGGCCACAATTCTTCATCATCACCATCAGAGGGCCATGTGCACTTCAACTCGACGTAAACTGAGAGAAGCTACACATTTTTGAATTTGTTGGATATGATTTCCTGTATTCTGGTGCATTTTGGGGATGGCCACTACCTACAAAATCTTCCAGATTCATAACCTATGTATGGTATGTTGATTGAACCAACATACATTCATTTCATGTTTTCCATGCTCAAACAGCCACATGATTGTTTAGTATTTCGATCAGTGCAAAGGGCTCACATACATCGTCATTCAATGATGTCACAAAACTGAAAAACAGTGGCCCAACATTAAGTGCAACAACTCAATGAAATCAAACCTAACACGCATGATATTCACTTCAGGGCAGTTGTAGTAGTTGAAGTGGAAATCTTTCATGACTGATGTCGTTTCTAAGCAAACTAGACATATGGGTTTGCCTTTGAATTATATGAACAGATACTCTGCTTTTCTTCTTTCTTAACCAAGTTTTCTGTAACTCGATTGTTTTTACATTTATTTTTTTAAATAAAAATGATGTGCGGGCCTGACTGAGTGAGGATGCGGGCCGCCAGTTGCCCATCCTTGTTGTAGACCCTTACTGTGTACAAGACTTTCATCTTGAACACCAAGCAAAACCTAAATACCACAAAAAAATGAAATACTTGATTCATGATCTGAAAGCATGTGGTTTGGATTAGACTTAATGAAGAGAGTAAAATGTTAAGAGGGGGTCACTCGCCCTGCGCTTCGGTGGACATAAATATTTGATTGCCGATAATAAAAATGTCTGCCTGTAGCGTGTGAGGTAATTGAATGTGTGAGCATGTAAATTAGATAAGGCTACTGTATGTTTACTCAAGTTATAATTCATATTCATATTTCATGAGTGCCACTCGCAATGTAGGGCTAACTGGAAGATGGATGACTTGATGAAATACCGTGAGGCATGAATAGCAACCGGGATATATATTTCTAGAAATGGTCTAGGACTCAAGCTCAGGGCAAACATTCATGAACGATTGGATCAACACATACCACTTTTCATCGTACCATTTACCAAACTTGACCATTTCTATCTCTTCTCTATGTGTCTGACTTCCTGGTAAGCAAATCGTGAGCAGCTCTTCTGTCAACTGCCATGCACTATTAGACTCTCTGCGTTGGCAAATCGGATTCTTTCTGTGATTGGCTCACGCCTGTCTGCCGTGGTCTGTGTTGCAGGCTGAGAGGAAGGCCAAACTGGTGTCGGCCATGAACGCCACCGGTGACCGTGGCGAGGCGGAGAGAGAACCCCCACGGCCGGCGGTCACGAAGCGCCCGGCGCCCTGCAAACAGCTGGCCCCACTGCCCCCGCAGGCCCCGCCCCCATCACAGACTCCGCATCACCCGCCGCCGCCGCCGCCGCCTCCTCCGGCAGCTGCCTCACCACCACAACAAAAACATCAACAACAACCACAACAAGAGACGCAGCAACCCACAGACCCCGCCTCCCCCACCGTGGCCACCACCCCTGAGCCGGTGACCCTGGGCGGCGAAGCCAAGACCGCCCTCTCCAAGACTGCGGACGCTGAGCCAGAGTATGAGGTGAGAGAGGTCGCCGAGGGGTCGCAGAGGGGTCAAATAGGAGCTAGAGGGTAGTGGATTAAAGCCAGGGTCTACGGACTGAAGAGAACCAATAACGGTCCTCGGAAGGTTGCATAGCAATCTATCTCAGGCAAAGACTTTAAGGGTCCTGTCTTATACTTATATACTTAATGTCTCCAAATAAGCCAAGACACAAACAATTCTCAACAATTCACATATTAATTGAAAGTGACTCACAGAGTACGTTTAAGTAGATACATGTCGTTAAGTAGCAGGCAGGGGTCGGCAGCAGGACATTGGGGTTTGAACCTATCCCCTCCACCCCCCCCCCACCACCCCCAGACCAGGGCGACACTAACCTCCTCTGGCCCGTGGTTGTGCTCCCCTCCCCAGGACGGCCGGGGCTTTGGCATCGGGGAGCTGGTGTGGGGCAAGCTGCGGGGGTTCTCGTGGTGGCCCGGGCGCATCGTGTCCTGGTACATGACGGGCCGCAGCCGCGCCGCCGACGGCACCCGCTGGGTCATGTGGTTCGGAGACGGGAAGTTCTCTGTGGTGAGTGGCGAGCGGCACGCGCCGACGGCTCGGCCCCCGTCCTGTCGGTTTCGAAACATGTCGGGAGGATGAAACGTTTAGTACCGCGACAATCACAGGATGTCTGACGCCATGCAAGTCAACCTTTTTTTTTTGAGTCAACCTTTCCACACCTGAGGTCGACACGACGGCGAGTGGTCGACTGGTCGTCGATGATGTCATCACATACACACACAAAAATTACGATATTGCAATATTTGTCCGGTAAACGTTGATAATCGACAAGTGAGATGTACTGAGCTAGCACCCCTCTCCCCCTCCCTCCCTCCCTCCCTCCCTCCCTCTCCCTCTCCCCCTCCCTCCCTCCCTCTCCCCCTCCCTCCCTCCTGGTGCTCTGGAGAGGTGGGGGTGCAGTGCGTCAACACAACACACAGATCAATGAGTAAACCAGTGGGGCTGGACGCACAAATCTTGCGGGACGCTGACCTGATTTTGTTTGGTCAGACACTTTCGTGCTCAGCCTAGTTCTGAGGTTTGCCGTGGCTAAAGCTCATCCAATACTGTCTCTTCTGCAAGCGCCATAGTAGTAGTAGTGTCCTGGCATGGTTGACTTGTCGTAGTAACCTCGCCCGGCGATTCGTCGAATAGTGCAACCCCTAGGGTAGGGCTGTACGGTATGGACTAAAATGTATATCACAGTATGATTTAAGGCATAGACGGTAACGATATTATATCACGGTATGTTCATTTTATCTTTTAATTTCGATGCTTCTGAAGGGGTAATATACTGGTTAGGCAGCAAAACTGAATAGAAAAATGCTAAATCTTTTCTCAAGTTACTTCCATCTCTGAAAAACACTAATATTTGGTCGACTATGCTATGCCGCGGACTATAATTTTGGCATCTCAATTTGGCCTTGTGTGTGTGTGTGTGGCCATGTAACGCGAACCAGGGATCGAGTGTTTTGACCATCTCTTTAAAGCCCTTTCTATCGACATTTTGAAAGGGAACCATGTCCTTACAAAGGTAAACAGTGATGGCATTTGTCATCTCGGTCCACCTCTGGCTTTTTATTTTTTTTCATAAGGGTTTCCTTTGGAAAATGCCTGCGGAAGCGATGTCTGAGGTGCAGAGACAGCTTCATGCTACCAGCGTTTGTTTCGTACGGCGTGGAATTAGAGTTTGTGAAGGGACTATTGTGCAAGCGCGCCAGCGTGCTTGCACAATAGCATACTGTCTGAGAAGGCAGTATCGCTGTCAAATCTGTCCCTTGGAAAAGTAACGTTGCGCCGAATTGAAAAAGGAACTACGTTTCGTTACCGTATAGTTGCGCGTAACTTTACTTTTTACATAAAAAAGTAGTTGTGTTACTGTATTAACGCGTCACTTATTTTATAACGCGTTACACACAACACTGTCTATCGGTCACACCGGTCTCATCGTAACGTCAAAATCCATACCGTAGCACAAGTTCACACCGGTATACTTTCTATACCGTTTATACCAAACACCCCTACCCTATTGTGTAGCATGTAGTTGAATGAGCCATTGTTCCATTTCAGGTATATTAAGTTGAAACTGATTTTCTGAAATACAGTAGTTTTCTGCTCTCCAATGTACCACTAATATATTCATATCTATGTCCTCCATTTCATTCCCCGTCCCCCATCAGGTTTGTGTGGAGAAACTAATGCCCCTAAGCTCCTTCTGCAATGCCTTCCACCAGCCCACCTACAACAAGCAGCCCATGTACAAGAAGGCCATCTTTGAAGTGCTGCAGGTGAGGAACCCCGGCTGATGCCTTGCTCATTCCACTAGCTTCTCCTCTATCTTCTGCTGCTGTTAGTGACTGGCAGAGGCACAGCGATGAGGTAATGCAACTTGACGGGCTTCGAAGGGATGGAGGTTGAGGGTTGATTGTGGATTTTCTAATTAGCAGATCCATTCAAGCGTTCATTAGCTGTCACACTACTATAAACTAGAATGATGTTGTTATCGTCAAAGCATCAGACAATGTGACCGTCAGGAAAAAAGGGAAAAAAACTGAACTTTGGTCAAACCATCTCAAAATGATCCGCAAACAGAGCGACCACTTTCTTTGGGGGTCGTGCCGGGAGCCTCCATGACCGTTGAGTGACCCCTCCCTTTGGCCGTCCTCCCCAGGTGGCCGGCACCCGCGCGGGGAAGGCCTTCAAGGCGTGCCCCAGCACTGACGAGACGGAGACGTCCAAGTCGGTGGACCTGCAGAACAAACAGATGGTGGAGTGGGCCATGACGGGCTTCCTCCCCAGCGGGCCCAAGGGCCTGGAGCCCCCCGAAGGTAGCGGCCCCCCAATGATGTCCGAAAGAAACAAAAGGGCGGCATGTACTCCGTCAGGCGTCATTGGCAGTTGCTAATTTCTTTGCTTTTTCCTACATAATTTTAAAATATGATTTATTAACGTTAATACTACGTGGTATAATATTATTCCTATATTCTGTATTTCATATTGTATGAATATATGGTCCTTTATGATATAAACGTGAACCATTGAATACACAGTTTCATGTTACAGCATCCAATTCTAATGACTCCCTCCTTCTTCCCCCTTGTAACTCACCTCCTGGTTCGCTGTTGCACTACAGAGGAGCGGAGTCCTTATAAGGAGGTGTACCCCGACGTGTGGGCGGAGCCAGAGGCTGCAGCGTATACGCCCCCTCCGGCCAAAAGGCCTCGCAAGGGCACAGCAGAGAAGCCCAAGATCAAGGAGATCATGGATGAACGGACCAGAGGTAAGGGGGCCGTTGTGCCATC
>NC_079416.1:4701514-4726514 GCF_026213295.1 Gadus chalcogrammus | reverse complement strand
GGGTGAGGGTGGCTCTTAGAACCACTTCTACCTTCATCTTGGTCTATGGTATTCCTCTCTTCCTCTTCTTACCTGTGGATTCTCTTTGGTAGATCCTGGAGTGGGGCCCCTTCGACCTGGTCATCGGTGGGAGTCCCTGCAACGATCTCTCCATCGTCAACCCTGCTAGGAAAGGCCTCTTTGGTATGTCACCTTCTTCAAATATTTTTTGGATTATTATTCATAGTAAGTAAGTAAACTGAGTAAATAGTTTATTAATTTGGACATTTGGTTGCCAGAACAGCATAGGGAGAGACAAAAAGAGAAGGAAATAACTAAATTAATATAACTACATAAATAAAGATGTTGATTAAATAAATCAAATATATGTGGGTTTAGAGGGGCAAAGTGTAGTAGTAGGTATGTGTAGTAATGAAACTACGACTATTAATTAGGTGCTTCTGTTTGTCTGCTTGTTTGTTTGATCAAAAAGTTGTGTGGTTATTCGGCAGCTTTCCTGTTTATTACTGTTCTGAAACCGGTGTTGTAATGACGCCCTCTGTCCTCCAGAGGGCACCGGCCGCCTGTTCTTTGAGTTCTATCGGCTGCTCCACGAGGCCCGGCCAAAGGAAGGGGACAATCGACCTTTCTTCTGGCTGTTTGAGAACGTGGTTGCCATGGGCGTCAGCGACAAGAGGGACATTTCCCGCTTTCTGGAGGTCAGTTCCTTTTATTTACAGTGCATCTCCCTCTTCCGTCCCCCTTGTCCGGGACACCCACTGGGTTGACATCATTGCCAGTGGCTGGTGTATTTTTAGATCACAAGCGCCCTCTTGTGGTTGCTCAGTGACCTGGAACCCTGACCCCGTTAAGAAGACTTAAAGCTCATGTAATGGTTGGAGATGCTTTGTGGTTGGTGTAGTTCATTGTTCCGCTTATAGGTTGTTTTGAATTTGTTCGTCAATGCCATGCTATGCTCTGCTAGGCTACAGAATGATGCTGTACTCTGCCATCCTATACTACCATGTATCGTCAACCATGCTCAAGTATTCTAAGCTTAAGTAAATACCCCCCCCCCACTGATTTTTTGATGCTGATTTAAATAAACTATGCTAAACGACACTATGTCATACTTTGCTGTACATATATATATTTAATTTAGATAATGGAGATTCTGCATGCCTGGTTATGCCGTACTACACTATCACCGTACTGATTTTTAATCCTGTCCTCCTGTCAGTGCAACCCGGTGATGATCGACGCCAAGGACGTGTCGGCGGCCCACCGCGCCCGCTACTTCTGGGGCAACCTGCCTGGCATGAACAGGTGGGTGGGAGAATGGGGAGGGCAGGGCGGGCCCTGGACCACCGCTGACGAGACGACCGCCACCCAGGGGCCTCATCAACAGAACACGGCGGTGCCCTTTGGTGGCTGTGTAGTCTTGTTCGGTGTCCATGGGAACCCTACTGACGGTGGGGGCATTAACAGCCCTGCTTCAGTCGGTCTGATTATAGTTTGATCCGGGGCTGGGGGGCTTCACTGAACGTTTTGAACGTCTTTTAGGTTAGTTGTAGATTGAAATTGGTCTCAGATTCCAAGAGTTTTTAGAACGGGTCCCAAAGGCGTTTTTTCTTTGTTTTTGGTCGTTTAATTCTTAATAGGGGGTCGGCTTAGCTCAGGAGGTAGAGCAGTTGTCTTGTAGCTGAAAGGTTGCTAGTTTCATCCCCAGCTCCTCCTAGCTGTATCCCTGAGCAAGACACTTGACCCTAACTGCTCCTGACGAGCTGGCTGTCGCCTTGCATGGTTGACTCTGCCGTCGGTTTGTCAAAGTGTGTATTAACCGATGTAAGCCGCTGTGGATAAAAGCGTCTGCTAAATGCCCTCATTGTAATTGTAATTGTAATGGTTATTCACTCTCTTAACCCATTGTTGTATCCTCGTCTCTCCTGGTTCTCTCTCTCTCTCTGGTTCTCTATGGTTCTCCACCTGCCCAGGCCTCTGTCAGCCATGTGCAATGATAAGCTGGAGCTGCAGGACTGCTTGGAACATGGTCGGACAGCCAAGGTACGCACAGAACCCCCACTGTGGCCTTCTCACCACTTCACACCCATTTTTTGTCCAAACATAATCTGCTCATTTGAATGGTCACTACATCTGTCAGTCACAGCAGGACATTACTAAACATTTAAAGCTATTGTAGAAACCCTGAGAAGGTTCGTTCCAGGGATTCAGGAGTGCAATGGTCTCTGAATGGGCATATTATAATGGCACAAACATAGGTTTTATAAGATGACGTGATTGGAAAATGAGTCTCATGTCATCTATGATCTATGACGAAATTAGGCTAGACATGACACATTCCCCAACCCTACCCACAAAGAACGCAATACCATCCTAAACAAGTATTCAGCTCATCAGTACATAACAACTTTAATGTCAATGCCCTGCTATCTTGGTCTTCGGTAGTTTGGCAAAGTGAGGACCATCACCACCAGGTCCAACTCCATCAAGCAGGGCAAGGACCAGCACTTCCCCGTGTACATGAACGAGAAGGAGGACATCCTGTGGTGCACGGAGATGGAAAGGTGAGGCTGCTCCACATCCAACTCCCTGGGAACGCTTTACCATAAGGCTACTTTACTTAACCCTTGATGAGCATTGGTGAATGCAGTGAGAAGCATTCACAGTTTGCAGTTAATTAACAGATAATTAATAGTGTGTCTCTCATTTACTCATGGTGAACTCATGTTCACCAAGTTTATGGTTAGTTAGTTATTATTTCATACATTTCCAATAAGCAATATGAGTACATACAACTGAAATGATGCATACAATTATGTTTGTCACTTGTATCCCATACATATATTTGAGAAAAATAACTCTTGAAATTGAAATGTGACAAGAAAAGACATAAAGTATATAATCCTTCCCAGACCTTCTAGTCTCCAGCGTAGACTAGAGGGACCAAACATAAATTTAAAAACATTTATTGTCCTAACTGTCTGCTTCTGCTATCTTTCTGTGCTCCACCACCACCACCATCCAAATCACCCCCAGGATCTTCGGTTTCCCAGTGCACTACACCGACGTGTCCAACATGAGTCGCCTGGCCAGGCAGAGGCTTCTGGGTAGGTCGTGGAGCGTGCCCGTGATACGCCACCTCTTCGCCCCGCTCAAAGATTACTTTGCCTGCGTCTGAGGGAACCCGTTCTCAGGAGTTCCATATCTGCTCTGAACCGGCTAGGACACACAACTCAACTGTATTTTACGTCTAGAAACATGAGCCTCGATATTTACGTCGGAATATACGCTCGTATCGCTCAGACACAGCGAAGCACCGGTGTAGAAAACGAAATGTTTTACACGTGTTTGTTATTTTGGTTTTGTTGCGTTTTATTGGAAAAAATAAGTAATTGTTATTCTTATTTAATTTCTCAGTGTCCTTTTACCTTTTTTCTAGCAGTGTTATCCGGTATTTGTTTTGTTTTTGTTTTTGGTTGAAATTTGATTTATTTGTGCAAGCTATACTTACAAGACTATGCTTTATTCTCGAGACACTCTGCGAATCAATCCAAGAGCTATCTAGGGGATTTATTTTTACGAAAAGAGAGAGACTCTTCGTGAGATGGAAGACTGACAACCAGGAGCTCCCCCCCCCCCCCCCCCCCCCCCCCCCCCCCGTTCTCGGGGACATCTTCTAGCCTGGGTACGGGCTCGACCCCCCAGGAACGTAGCCTAGCTGCCCTGGATGCCGGCCTCCACATGGGGGAGAGGTGGTGCGGAAGGGTCCCGGGGGTCCTCCTGGGGGTCTCTTGAGAATGTGGAAAAACACCAGTTGACAATATACCTCTTTGTTTTTACGGTTTATATACACACACACACACAGACGAAGGTAATTTAAGGTACTACTGTAAAAAAATGGTAACCGATACCATGGTGCTTAAAACTAATGACAAGACATCATGGCTCATGTGGCAGTACGGTTCAAAGCAACAAACACACAGAACAATAACTTTGATGACTTTAGTAATGTACTGTTAGCATACTGTTAGCAGCTAACAGGCTAACTCCTCAGCGCTAACAGCTCCTCGGTGCTCTATGGTGACCTCTCACCGGTGCTCAAACCATTCAAGCTCTGCTGACCTCTGACCCTTGCAGGCCCCACTGCCTGTGTCTCTTGTCTGCACAAAACAGGGAGTGAAGCTACACTGCCACATGGGAAATGATGTTTTACTACTGTCAAAATAACCTTAAGAGCAACGTCTGCGGTGAACTACTTTTTTTCTAGTCTCATCCTGGCATTATTACTGTACAACTGTGGGTCGGAGGGGAGAGGCGAGGCCAGGGTCAACCAGACCCCCCTCTTCTTCGTCCACCTTCCTCTTCAAACTGAAAAAAAAATAGTCAGGTGCATATCCTCAATTTTATGGTGCCGCTTTGCAGTTCTTCTACCTTTTTTATAGCGATTTTGTGCTGTTTTACCAACATTATAAGGCACTTTTATATGTATACTTTTTTCCTCTGATATTTTACACACACACACACACACACACACAAACTATTGGTTGTTGTGAATTGTTTTTTGGTAGAATGTGAACTGATATATCCTCATGTAACGCTTTTATTATTTTGTATATGGTAGGGCTGTGCCAATACAAGTGAACGAATGGACATATGTGAAACCCATGTATTGGACTAAATATATAGTAGACACAGATTCAAAATGGTTAACATTCACCCCTTTACCAAGACATCCCTAGTCGGCCATATTGTATTCTGTTCTGTACCAGTGACATACTATGTTTCTTCTTCAGATTTGAAGGACGTCTTTATTTCTATCATGATTGTTGAATTTACAGATAGAGTATGTATTTTGTATGATATTAGTCCCTTATGAAAGACACACACACTTCTGCCCTGCTATACTGATTACGGTCCCAAACATTGGTATGCACATGACCTACTGATTTGGATTACCGTTTTTAAGTCTAAATTCTCTTGATTGTACCCCCAAAGCTAAATATGGAGGATTTAGGAGGGAAGTTTGTCAGAACTTTAAACTGGCACAGTAGTTGACAAATGTCAAGAAATCAAAGAACAGACGTAGTCATGGAAATAACTCTGTTATTGCTTGTTTATGTCATATTTAAAAAAAATCTAAATCTAATTTTTATAAAATGTAGTTTCATAATGTAATTAAGTTCTTAAGTGACCTTATTACCATTCTTTTACCCCATACACACACATTATTATGAAGCCTTGTGCGCTTTGTTATTTTAAATCGATGTTTCTCCCCCGACCTATATAACTCGGATCCATCAAGTTTGTACAGATTGTACATAGTTTTCCTGTTGCTGTTTGAATTTTTTTGTTATTACATATGAGATGTACAAATAAATTGTCTTCTAATATATATTATCAAATTACACAAAATCCTAGATAAAAATTTAAAATCAATGACCAATTTGATTCAAAACATGCTTTGAGCACTAGATATTAGAGAGACTCCAAGTCTACAGGTTAGTTCCATTGAGTGTGTGCCCTTGTGCAAGTGTGTGTGTGTGTGTGTGTGTGTGTGTGTGTGTGTGTGTGTGTGTGTGTGTGTGTGTGTGTGTGTGTGTGTGTGTGTGTGTGTGTGTGTGTGTGTGTGTGTGTGTGTGTGTGTGGATGCGTGTGTTGAGAGAATCCAGACAAATAAAAAATCTGTTGATCCTATTTTGACTTAAGTACAGCTTTATGGCCAGCGGTTAACTTCACTGCACAGACCTACACGGTTTATTTTCTTCATATGGAAAACAAACAAACACCAAACGATTATAGGGGCTGTATGTGCTTTCTTATGGTGCTAAACATTTTATCTACTCAAGAAAAAGGTATATTTGAACGGTTAGATGAATAAACTTGTCATGACATTGACAGTTTTAAGTTTCTTGTAGTAATGGAATAAAGCCCTGTATCTCCCCCCTCCAACATATAAATCTATATCTATATATTAACAAAGACATTTTAACTTTGTACTTGAAAAAAACAACGAGTGACAACGGAAAGGTTTGCGATACTGTTTTAGATTAGGGATTGCTGTAGTTGGTGCGTATCTGTGGGAACATCATGTACTGGGTAACAAGACAAAAAAAAATCCATAATAACTTACTGTAACATAATGTATTCTTAAAACGCATCGCTTTTAAACTTACATTCCATGCCGTAATATCTTCCATTACTGTTTTTTTTATATATTTATAATTGATTCTTATTAGTTTTTTCAGTTGTTGTTATGTTTCCTAATCAACCACATTACTTTACACTGTTGAAGGCAGATTCATTCAATATTCAGTGATAGGCCGACTGTTGACACCTGCTCCGACTTATGTTCTGTGTCATGTTTTTGTTTATTTCATTTTTTGCTTATTTTATTTTAATCTGGGCTGATTATGCTTTCCTCAAGACCAGTTGGTACAGCAGATGTAGCAGTCTCTCTCCCACCTCTACCCCATACCTGTATTGTGTCCAGAGAGAACGTAGACGCTCCTTAATGTACTTGTGCTGGAAAACACTTGAATAAATGTATTGGTTTCTTTTTTGGTGCAACAATGAGGACTTTTTCTGTTTATTTTTTTCGTTATTCCATTGGATTAGTTGTCTTTCAATCACGGCCAAGATGGTCGGTGAACGTTGGTGCTCTGTGTGGTTTAAAATGTAGGTCTACATTTCATTTGTTGTCATAATTAGGGTTATTCATATGCAAACATAGGCCTTTGAAAAGGCTCATGCACATGGGAAAGGTAGGCCTATTCAATTCATGTGGCTCGACGGAAGAACAATTTCCAATTTTCTAAAACTAAACCTCAAACGATTTTACGGGCATTTTAATTTATTCTCAACTGTTAATAATAAACATTCAACATATAACTTCAGTGGTATAATGGTATCGATATAGCATAATCATTCCAATAAAGGTATTAGTTGATATTTCCAATCGATTGCATGGATTATAAACACTTGCTTAGTAGAGCAATACCAACCTGAGACCTATGAGAGGACTACTTGTTAGGGTTAGGGTTAGGCTGTCTTCACAAAGCCAAGTGGGCCTCCTCTCCTGGTCCAACAATGGGTGTTGTCCTCAACCTCTTTCATCATAGAGAACACAGTCACTCTCCAAATCTCTCCACATCCCATAACCAAGCTACTTAAATTGAACATCAAATGGATAATACATTCAAACCTAAAGTTATTAGTCCATAAAATCTACCTCGAATGATATATGCATGTATGTCGCAATACACCACAATCTCTTTATTGTGATTGGTGTGGGTGGGGTCGATCGTTGCTTAAAACCACATCAAAAAAGATTAATTAATTATTCATTTCAAAAGGTAATTCTTACTTTTCAGACTAACTAATCAATGTCGGAAGTACATTGTTGTAACAATTATTATCATGTAGGCCACACCTGCCGCTTGTTTTCCTCTCATAGTTCACACCCACTTCGTTTAATAGTGGTACAGCCTCCTCCGTGGGGACACGCGTTAAGCAATCGCTGATTGGCTCCTCCTGCGACCAAGCCTACGGTCCGGGCCGTTGATTGGAGCGCGCGGCCGTCGCGCAGCTTGGATGCTGCGATCGGCCGGTCCCAGGAAGGCATCTGCTTGAGCCTTCAGTGTTGCCAGATTGGGCCAGATTTTCCGCCCCATCTGGCAACCCTGACTGCAGCGTGCTGCCGACAGGTCTTGCCCAATTTGGCAACAGTGTGTGCCGTTATCTCCTCGGTGGCGCTATCTCCGGATTCTGTTGCATACTGTGCCTGTCAAAAACTATCTATCGATATAAAAGACGACCGCAGCTGTAGGCCCACAGAGGAGGTATGTGCTCAACGGTATTATCTTGACTTGTTGCCATAATTTGTGGTCGGTTTTGACTTTGTACACGAGACGTGTGAGTATATTTTATCCCAATACTTTGTTCCCCTTGCTCCATGTTTGGGTGGCTCCTATCTCCTGGAGGGAATGCCGTCTCCCGGCCAGTCCATTAAGGCTTGATCGATCAGGGTGGTGAAATATAGACCTTACTTTAGAAGACGGGAATGCTAGGTAATTGTAAAATATGCGCAAGATATGTCCTACTTTCGCATTTAGACGGCAGCATTATGTTTATTGAGGGTGGAGGAGAGTTGAGCCGCTTCTAGGTCGCTGATGGGTGGACACGCCGGCTTCTTTGTGTCAAACGTGCACAAGCAGAACTCACTCTTTTGAATCTATTTATTTTTTGCATTAGGGTTACTTCTTAACATAATGTAGGCCTGCACACACTCCTGTGAGGGATTATTATTATAATAAAACGTGATTTGCTCCGCAGGAACCATGAGCAACAGAGAAATATATCTAGTGCTACCACACACAATTGTGCTTTAAATGGATGCACTATGGTCTAAATAGTTTTTTTTTATGCTCAGACAATGCAGTGGATGTAGGGAAAAGAAAACCTATATTTTTATTTAACATCAAACTTCACGAGTTGACCCTGTATGGTAATATCTCTAGAATAATAACTAGATGTGTGTATTTAATTGACCTTTTTCAAAATGGTTAGCATTTTCTATTTCTAAAATGTGTAATTGAATATGTCTAAGTGATGGATGCAAGCATTTCTTCAATATTGTTATGATCATCTTCCATATCGTCATGCGGTAAAGTCGCCGCACCCTCACACGTACGCGTCACACGCACGTCGTCTACGCGCACGCAAGGACGCACATTCACACACTTGCAGTAGCACACATGACATGGCACCATAAATTAAGGAGTAGATCATGTCCACTACTCAGTAGACATACTCTGTCTGCGATGTGCATTGCCAGTCATTGCACGTTAAACTCTTATTAAATTGGGGAACTTAACATATTTTTGCCAAAATCATATTTTAGAAATAAGCTCAACACAATTAATTTGACTTAAATATAAAAAATAAAAAAGACAGACGGACAGGTGAACAGGCAACCAGACAGTCAGACAGACAGACAGACAGACAGAAGGGTGAAACGTCACGAAGGCCGATAAAGAATGATAAGACAGTCGGTCACGGACAGTCAGAGCGGTCCGGGAATAACAAACACTGCACACACAGCACGCTGACAGCGGAGAACAGCCTCACAACCAGTCAGCCTCACAACCAGTCAGCCTCACCACCAGTCAGCCTCACAACCAGCCCCTCAGCCTCAGCACCAGCCCCCCAGCCTCAGCTGCCCCATGTGGTTCAGGACCAGTACAGAGTTTTCGTTTAGCGTTGTGGTATTAGTTCTAAACAGAACTGGATGGTCTTTGGCGTGATTCAGGGACAGATAGGTTGGCTTCCTCACGTTTTCCCAGAGAGCATTTCGGAGCATTTGGCGTTAATAGATCTCACAAAGTACCATCAGACCAGAGTTTTTTATTCAGTATATCCACTCAGAAAATATTGAGTAAGACAGGGAGAGAAGAGAGAGGGTCACAGCAGAGCGTATAACCTCATCTGGTTGATTGAACCTCCATGCTTTGACCATAAGCAGGTCCTGCTGGTTGAGGAGTCTTCTCCTTTCACTGTTTCTTGAGGTGCTTTCATGGGCTATGGTGCCTTGGACAGGGCTACAACAGCAGGCTGACAGAGAGAGAGGAACCACATGTAGGACAGGATGTGTGGCTCAGAACCCAACTGGGGTCGCTTCAGGTCAGTCCAAGGCCACCAAACTGTTTCTAAGACTTATCTCCCTGCTCACCTCTCCCTTCTCCTCCACCTCCTCCTTCTGCCCTCCTCCCATTTACCACCTCCTTCTCCTCCCCCCTCCTTTCCTCCCCCCTCTTCGTCTCCCTTCTCCCCCATCATCTCCTTCCTCCCTCTCGTCTCCGCCTCTCCCCCTCCTCTCACTCCTCCTCCTCCAACCCACCTCATTATCCTCCTCCTCCTCCTCATCTCCTCCTCCGCTTCTACCTTTCTCCTCCCCCCTCCTCTCCCCTCTACTCTCCAACTGCTCCCTCCTCTTCCTCCTCATCTCCTCCTCCCCCTCTGCCTCTCTCCTTCTCCTCCTCCCCCCTCCTCGCTCCTCGCTCCTCCCTCCTCCCTCCTCCCTCCTCCTCCTCCCTCCTCCTCCTCCTCCCTCCTCCCTCCTCCCTCCTCCTCCTCCTCCCTCCTCCTTTCTCTCCTCCTCCCCCCTCCTCCCTCCTCCTCCTCCTCCCTCCTCCCTCCTCCCTCCTCCTCCCTCCTCCTCCTCCTCCTCCCTCCTCCCTCCTCCTTTCTCTCCTCCTCCCCCCTCCTCCCTCCTCCTCCCTCCTCCTCCCTCCTTCCTCCTACTTTCTCTCCTCCTCCTCCCTCCTCCTCCTCCCCCTCCTCCTCCTCCCCCCTCCTCCTCCTCCTCATTTCTCTCCCCCCTCCTCCCTTCTCCTCCTCCTCCCTCCTCCTCCCTCCTCCCCCCTCCTCCTCCCTCCTCCTCCTCCTTTCTCTCCTCCCTCCTCCCTTATCCTCCTCCTCCCTCCTCCCTCCTCCCTCCTCCTTTCCCTCCTCCTCCTCCCTCCTCCCTCCTCCTCCTCCCTCCTCCCTCCTCCCTTCTCTCCTCCTCCCCCCCTCCTCCCTCCTCCTCCTCCCTCCTCATCCCTCCTCCTCCTTCCTCCTCCTTCCTCCTCCTCCCTCCTCCTCCTCCCTCCTCCTCCCTCCTCCCTCCTCCCTCCTCCTCCTCCTCTCCTCCAGAGCTATAGCCATGTCTTCCAGCTCCGCGATGGCGCGCATCCTGATCAAAGGGGGCAAGGTGGTGAACGACGACTGCACGCAGGAGGCCGACGTGTACATCGAGAACGGCGTGGTGCAGCAGGTGGGCCGCGAGCTGATGATCCCGGGGGGCGCCAAAGTGATCGACGCGTCACGCAAGCTGGTGATGCCCGGGGGCATCGACACCAGCGTCCACCTGCAGGAGACCTTCATGAACGCCGCCACCGCCGACGACTACTACAGCGGCACCAAGGTACCTGGGGGGTTTCTGTGGATGTGTCCATGTCTCTGGGGCTTGATCTCTCGCTCGCTCTCTCTCTCTCTCCATTTATCAAGATGCAAAGATTAGAAAAGAGATTTATTGGCATGGTGAAACCATACGTTTAACAATGCCACAGCACAAAGTTAAATGAAGTTCAACATAAGAGAGAAAGTAATAATATCTATCGTATCCGTCTCTCTCTCTCTCTCTCTCTTTCTCTCTATTGCTGTCTCTTTCTGTCTCTCTCTGATTCTCTTGCACACTCTCTGATTGTCTACCTCTTTCTCTGTTGTCTCTGTCGCTTTCTCTCTCCCTCTCTCTCTTTCCCTCTCGCTCGCTCTCAGCGAGTGGTCTTGCTGTGGTGTGATGTCACCACATCCAAACCAAAAGTATTATATATATATACGATTTATTTATATGTTACTGTGGCTAGGGGAGGCTAATATGAAGGGAGGGATGTCATATATGAATATCTATTTATTTGTATCATATATGATATAATCGTATATAGTTTAGCATTTACAATAATACTTTATTGTTGCGGGGTGGAGAGCTGAAGACAATTGTACAGCATTGGATGGACAGTATAATGGCTTGTCTCCATGTTGTACACGTTGTCACGAGACAAGGCAGACGGCTCTGTTTTGAATGGCCTAGATTACAGTGATGCTCCCGTCGCTGTTAAAGCCTGACAATGCACAATGCCTCCTCACAGGTTAGACAAGAACACTTGGTCTGGTCATGAGGTTCATGTTTTGCTTTTCCATTTTAGATCTCCTGTGACCTATTTTTGTTATTCATATTAAACTTGTTTTATCGCATTGATTTAGTTCCTGCCTTTGTTTTTTAGTCAGTATTTCCATGTTTTGATTAATTTTTAGATATCCTTGCTTTGTTCGGGACTTCACTGAAAAGTGATATATTGTTAATAACATTAGGATTATCATGATTATTACGAACTGGTGGAGTTAAGTCTCATGGTCCGACCATGACGACATCATCTTGTTGCCCCTGGCGATGGTAGCTATGTGTTTGAGCTCCGCACCACCCGTCGACAGTTCCCACACTAGTATCACAGCCTCTGTTGTCAGACTGCACACACACACACGCACACACACACACACACACACACACACACAAACACACACACACACACACACACACACACACACACCCCTCTCTCTCACACACTACTCCCCCTTCCCTTTCCTAGCACTCCACTTCTGTTGATGTGTGGACCCAAATGGGGGGGGGGGGGGGGGGTTGGGTATCAGTTTCTGTTGCCATGGATACTGGGGTGCTGCTGCAAAGACTGCTGCAAAGCCCCTTTTCACTTACGCCCATTGTACACAAAGACAATGGTTCTTAGAGAGAGGGCGAGAGAGAGAGAGAGAGAGAGAAGGGGAGGGAGTGTCATACACACACACACACACACACACACACACACACACACACACACGCACACACACACACACACTAGCTCTCCCCAAACTACATACTACTCTCCCATTCTCTCCCGGTCTCTGTCTCTGTCTCTCTTGGTCTCGGCCTCTTTCTTGGACTCTGTCTCTCTCTCCCTCTCTCTGTCTTTCTCTGTCTCTGTCTCTCTCTGTCTCTCTCTCTCTCTCTCTCTCTCTCTCTCTCTCTCTCTCTCTCTCTCTCTCTCTCTCTCTCTCTGTCTCTCGCTGTCTCTCGCTGTCTCTCTCTCTCTAGGGTGAGCCAACAGATGCTCGCTGACGCATGCACTTGTACACAGAAACATACTCATTAGGCTTGTCTCTCAGGAGGCTATCTGAGTTACAATTATCTATTATATTTAATAATATTGGGATTAAGTATTATATTAGAAAGTTATTTTAGAGATAAGCAAATAGCTCAGTGATAACATATACAATTAAGCTAGAGAGAGAGAACACACACAATCCAAAGCACTGTGGTTTAAGGGCAAGACTTCCTTAGATGTTTGATCATTGGGGTGAATTGCCACATGTTTAAACTACCAAAAGATTTATGGACACATGCCGTAATGGCCCTGTGAGCATAACCATTAAATGTGGGTAGTAATTCTCTTGTTGTCCCTGGACCATGAGCTAATATTGATAAATAACCAGCTCTAATTTCACCTTGAAGTAACGAGCGTCACCAATCAATACAGAGGCATCTGCTCCCCGCTCACACTGATTTAATGTGTGTGATAAGTGTCATAATTGATGAGGGTTGATTAAAAAGAGTGTTTAAATACATAGTTATGTTTGATTATGTCACCAATATATACCTTTATTGATGCATTGCTTGTCATCACTACAAAGGGTTTGACATGGGATTTGTTTAATATAACACAGAGTATAACAAAGATGCTTTGAGCGGTAGATTAAAAAAACAACATTACTGAATTAAATAAAGCTAGAAAGCTATGTTTTAAAATGTGTGTGTGATTTTGTGTGTGTGTGTGCATATATATATGTGTTTGTGTGTACATGTATTTGTGTGTATCCATGTTTGTATGTGTGTATGTATGTGTGTATGTGTGTATGTGTGTGTGAGTCTTTGTGTGTGTGTTTGTGTATGTATATGTGTGTGCGTGGTCATATAAATGCATGTGTGTCCCCCAGGCGGCACTGGCTGGCGGGACCACCATGGTGATCGGACACGTCCTCCCGGAGAGGAACGAGTCCCTGCTGGAGGCCTACGAGAGCTGCCGCAGCATGGCCGACCCCAAGGCCTGCTGCGACTACGCCCTGCACGTGGGGGTCACCTGGTGGGGGCCCAAGGTACCCCCGAGACGCGCACATGTCAATACCATTTAAAAAAAAAGTATTGTAATTGTATTGACTTTTATTGACCATTTCAATGCAATTTTGCTCATTCTTCCCAAATGCCTAGCAGGCCACATAACAACAAAATGATTTGCTTCAAGTATAATTATTTAAAAAGTCAACCCAAATGATATTAACAAAAGAAACACATTAGCAATATCCATTACACATTAAAATATTTTTTTTTTCTTTGAACGTTGAACATGGCGATGTTTGAATTGTACGAATTTCTTAACACTTAACTAGAGTTACCACTTATGTAGAACGGTCTTCCTGAAACTTAAGTAAGCAAATTCACGGTATGCAGTAATTGGTGGCTTTTTTAAGTGGTCTGGGCATGTGCCCAAGAGGGCATAAACAGAATCACAAAGTATCTAGGATCCTCCTAGATGCTTGAAATCTTCATGAATCCGAATCGAGTTACTGCCCCTGGACTCAAGCCACACGCCAATGTAGCAGTTTAACACTTGGAACGCTATCTCAAACCATCCTTCATCAGCTCCTCCTCCTCCTCCTCCTCCTCCTCCAGGTCCAGGCTGAGATGGAGAAGCTGGTGAGGGAGCACGGGGTCAACTCCTTCCAGCTCTTCATGGCCTACAAGGACCAGTTCATGCTGCGGGACGGCGAGCTCTTCCAGGCCCTGCAGCACTGCAAGGACATCGGCGCCGTGGCCCGGGTCCACGCCGAGAACGGGGAGCTGGTGGCGGAGGTGAGGACCCGGCGGGGTTCCTCGCATGTCCCCGACTCAGGTGGCCCAATGTTAGGATTATTTTAATCCTAGCAGCCAAAACCGAGAAGAAGGATTGACTGGGAAGTGAATCTAACAGAATAAGTCATCCATAAAGGGATCAATGTGACCTCTCTTCTCCTCTCTCCTCCAGGGCACTAAGGAGACTCTGGATCTGGGCATCACCGGCCCTGAGGGCATTGAGATCAGCAGGCCTGAAGAGGTGCTCCAACATGTGTACTCTGTGTTTAGCATGTCACCTCCGGGGCCGCGGCCACACAAATCTGGATTTATCTGGGCTTTCCATCCATTTTTTTTTTTCAAAGTCGCTCCACCAAGCGGATGACTCTGGAAACCCCGGCCTTGCACTGGAGCCTTTGAAAACGCATAAAATGGAGGGTTTTGAATTCTTTTTGATCTTGTGACGATATGCAGTAATTGGCGGCTGGTTAAGTGGTCTGGCCATGTGCACAAGAGGGCATAAACAGAATCACAAAGTATTGCCTTCTTGTAGATGGGCAGCCCTTGGAAACCACGCCTTGAGACGCGCGTGTAGACAGAAAACTTGGAGCACGAAAAGAGGGGTTTTACAGGCCGCATAACGGACATTATTGTTTTATCACTTACAGGTGGTGTCTTATTCACGCTACAATCAAACTAGATTTGGGTTCTGCTCTTCATGCTGTGTGTATTGACCCACTGCCGTCATCTGTCTCCCTAACAGCTGGAGTCAGAAGCCACCCACAGGGCCATCACCATCGCAAATAGAGTGAGTGAGTCATTGGCATCGCCACGGCAACCGCACAACCCCACCGTGTACAACACAGGGGTCTTGTGTGACTGAATGTGCTCCAGTGAAACCCCCCTTCCAGACATGAGTCCCTGAGATAAAGGGCAACATGAATAAAGTGGAGCTACATTGAGTTGACCATGTCCAAGTGTTTTCTGATGCTGTTTGTTTGTTTGTTCGGTGTGTCCCAGGTGCACTGCCCCATCTACCTGGTCAATGTCTCCAGCATGTCCGCCGGGGATGTTGTGGCAACAGCTAAGATGCAGGGTAAGGATTATTATACACCTCTGAGGTGTGCCATTCATGGACCTGGGTGTGTTGCCTGCTCTCACGCAAAGGTCTCTAATGATGGTAGTATTAAAACACCTCTTGATTCTGAAGGACATGCAATCTTGTTACCTTTGGTTTACTGAGAGGTTAACCAAGATGAAATCTTTGATTTTTGATTATTGAAAGGGACATTTGGGGTGGAAACATTTTAAATGGATATGTGGGGCTTTAGGTTTCAATATCCCATGTATGTACTGTATATTTAGGCCTACAGTTCATTAGCTTACATAATCATTTTTGAATACAAGATAAAAATAAAAAATATAGTCTACCTGTTGTCTAACGGCCCTATTTCATTTCTAGCTTTACAGGTGCTAGCTTCAGCAGCCCTAGCTTCAGCGGTACTAGCTTGAGGCATGCTTGCTTTTGCTCTCTTAGCTTTAGTATTAGCCATCATAGCTTTAACGTTAGAAGCTTGCTCCTAGCTTAGTGCTCCAAGCTTTAGAATGATACATTGTGACGGCAGGTAAGGTGGTCCACGGGGAGACCACTGTGGCCCACGCGGTGCTCAACGGCCTGCAGTACTACCACCAGGACTGGGCGCACGCTGCGGCGTACGTCACCGTGCCGCCCCTCCGCCTGGACCCCAACACACCCAACTACCTCATGAGCCTGCTCGGAAAGTAGGTCACAGGATTCATGGGGTTGAGACAACAAAGTATACTTTTGTTTGTTGCTATTTGTTACTTTAAACTCACTAAACAGTCTTTGAGTATTTATTAAAGTATTAAATAAAAGCAATGGCAGCAAGAGAAATGTAGACGCAAACCCGTGATAATGGCTGTTCCCACAGCGACACGCTGAATGTGGTGTCGTCAGACCACCGGCCGTTCACCATCAACCAGAAGGCCATGGGGAAGGACGACTTCACCAAGATCCCCCATGGGGTCCCGGGCATCCAGGACCGCATGAGCGTCCTCTGGGAGAGAGGAGTGGTGCGTAGCCCTCTGCAGACCCCTGGAGAAAACAATCAAAACATGTCATTAGCTTCAGGTTTCACCATGGGTTTAACATTAGAGAAGGTCTTATCGGTATTGTAAGTGCCTCAATGAACTTAACCTCCAAAAACCTACAATACATTTAATGTAATTTGGGGAAATGTTTTCTTCCTCATAATTTATTGGTAGTGATTGGCTGATGGGTCGAAAGGGATTGGTTGGTAGCGAAGGTCACCTGACCAACTGATTTGACGAAGCAATTAAAGAGGGAAAGCTTGAGGACGTTAGATGATGTTGAACAACGTTGATGTTGGGAGGAACCACTCCCTTGAGTGTCACCTCCATATCCAATCTGTGAAGATATATTTAGAGGCCTCAATCAAAATGTTACAGTAGTCCACTCTGTGCCCTCCTTCTGGCTAGTGGCACACATCATACACACAGCATCCTGTTCCCACCAATATTAATATCATATTTGGTTAATCCAAAATGAATGTAGGTCGGAGGTAAACTGGACGAGAACCAGTTTGTGGCGGTCACCAGCTCCAACGCTGCCAAGATCTACAACCTCTACCCCCGGAAGGGGCGGATCGTCCCGGGGGCCGACGCCGACATCGTTGTCTGGGATCCGGAGGGCTCCAAGTATGAACCTCCCAACCATCTCTGGCTCCTCCTCCTAAGGCTCTTACCCTCCTACCGGGGGGGGGGGGGGGGGGGGGGGGGGGGCACTGATCTGGGTTAAATCCCAGTGACTCCTCCCCTTTCTGGGATGGATCTGACCACACAGCTTGTCACAGAAAATGATATGAATATTGCTTGTTTGAATGGGAGGCGGCGCTGTAGTCTGGCGGTGAGGGGGTTTCACTCCTAGCTCCTAGAAAGGTTCAGGGTTCAAACCCAGACCACGAGAGGAACATATCAGAAATCTGTTATGGCATCACAGCAAATGCCTTCTTATGACGAATTTCCAATTCAACCCTTTGGTTCTGTATGCATAATTTGTGTGTGCATACAGTGTGTTACAATGTTACAATTAGTACTACACTATACATAGCAATACAACATTTATATTACACAATACACGTATATTTTACGGTTTTATCCAAAGCGACTTACAATCAGAACATTTGACAGAAGAAGGATAAACAATATATGGCTGTCGGTACAGATGTTCATAGAACCAACTGGCAAGCACTAACATTCGCTAGGTTGACCCATTCCCGTGTACAACAAAGATAGCTAGGATCAGATGCTACACAACTAAGTAATTATTATTGATTTATTTTTCGAGCAAGCGCATACAACAAACAACGCAATGTTCCCCCTCCCAACACAACACAACACAGGACAACACCGCACAAAACAACACATTAACCACGGTCTCTGTGCTCAGGACCATCACCGTGGAGACCCAGGTGCAGGGGGGAGACACCAACCTGTACGAAGGCCTGCGTTGCCATGGCGTCCCCATCGTCACCATCAGCCGCGGCCGTCTGGTGTACGAGAACGGCGTGTTCACGTGCGCCGAGGGCTCCGGGAAGTTCTACCCACTGCGCACCTTCCCGGACTTCCTGTACAAGAAGATGGTGCAGAGGGAGAAGGTAGCGGCCCGGGAGGCCATCGTTATTAAAACATGAACGGGATGTCACACTCACTGTGTGTGTGTGTTTTCTTGCTTGTGTTTTTGCTAATGCGTGTGTGTGTGTGTGTGTTTGTGTTTGTGTGCGCTAATGTGTGGTTGTGTGTGTTGGACCAATCAGTGCACGGCCCTGAAGCCGGTGGAGAGGGAGCCGTACACGGGGGAGGTGGTGGAGGTGGTGGTCCCAGGGAGGAGGGACTTCGGCTGCTCAGACCTGGACACCCCCACCCGGCCCTGCACCCGGCACGGCGGGGTCCGGGACCTCCACGGGTCCAGCTTCAGCTTCTCCGGTGAGACCTGTCTGTCGCTCTGCTACCTGTCACGACGTCTGTCATCAGTCCATCAGTCTGTGTGAACGTCTGTCGGTTTACCTGTCTGCCAGTCCATCAGTGTACCTGTATGTCTGTGTGTGGCCCCTCAGGGTCTGGGGGGAACGTACAAACACCGAACGGTGTCCCAGCATGGGTCCCACCCCTGTCCCACCATGGGACACCACCCCTGTCCCACCATGGGACAGGGGTGGGACATCTTTTCCCGTCACACGTCACCCCTCTGATTCCAGAAACCTGGCATGCTCTGTGTAACACTCACTTTGCCCACTTTGTTTGTCGCTGTTTGAAAAAGCAAAGCCAGAATAATGATGTCTTCTTTACGCAAATATCATGGGATCTCTGTATACAAGGGGCCGGTCCCAGCAGGTTGCCATAGTAACAGTTGCTGGGGGTCCCTCCCTTCTCCTCCTTTTCTGGTGTTGCTAGGTGCCCAGATTGACGACAGCCTCCCCAAGAGGTCCTCCGCCCGTATCCTGGCGCCTCCGGGCGGCCGCTCTAGTGGGATCTGGTAACCGCGCACTAACGCACAGGAACAGGAGAACACCACCCCAGAGACGCACCACTTCCTTGTCCTTTCAAAATAAAAGCAAAAATTCCTGGCAGGTTTCGTGGGGGGTGGGGGTAGGGGGTTCGGGGCATTAACATGGATTAAGGTTTGCATTTTGACTGGGACGCCAGACTAACTTCTGTTTTCATTTGTACACTGAAACACTGACTATGCCATATAACCATGTCAGCAAAAAGTGGGGATTTTTTTAAAGAACAGAACCGTTTTGAGTGTGAACGTCAACCAAATGAATGCAGGTTCCAATGAGTCGCCTGTATCTTATAACCCACTGATAGTTTTTTGGGGAACGGGAGCGGGCGGGGGGAATGATTGCTTTTGCACTTGTATCATGTACTTCTTAGCTGCCTTTTTAGAAAATAATTTGTAATGTGTTCAAATGGGAATTGTCTCAACGTATGGGACGTCAGGAGTAAAAAAAGGGATTTTCGATTTTTGAATATTGTTACATGTTGTTATATGTTAATGTTATAATGTCACCACTGAAAATGAGACATGGAATTTCTACAGACCAATTTAGTTTCAGTCGTTTGTCAAATGCAAGACTGTTTATTTATTTATTGTTTCTTCTATTGTCTTCCGAAAGGTCTTTTTTTCCAAGTCGGTTTGTTGCCCTTGAATGTGATCACACGTTATTTACGACAAACAGGGTGTGAGGTGTTTAGGAACGTGGTCGACGCTGACAGGGCAGTGCTCTGATGTATGTTTACAACCTTCGTGGTATTCTCCAAACTCACAAACAAACAACAAAACCTCTGCTCGGTCTACTGTGTGTTATTGTAGCAAACCTTACTTCAACTGTCATTACAAGTCATGGGACACTCCTCAACATTCCCTGTTACTTCACCTTTTATATTTTCCACCACAAAGAATCACACACACATACACACACAAAAATGCCTTTTCTCTCACGTGGGAACTCTGAGCAATGACACAAATACTGTTAATAGCACCGTCTATAGCTAAGGCTAAGATCACCTTCACCTTCTCCTGAAATGTTTATTTACCTCTGTTTCCTTATCGCCAGCGCTTTGTACAAAACTGTATTTGTCTGTTACTGACGTTCCAAAGCACAGGTTTTCCCCTTCTGACTGCACATACTCTCACACGCACGCACACACACACACACACACACACACACACACACACACACACACACACACACACACACACACCCACACACACACACACACACACACAAACACACATACTCTCACTACCCCCCCCCCCCCCGTACACACAAATTCACACAAACACACACACGCACACACAACCACTCAAGATTGTTTCCAGTAATGTTACTTGTGGGGACCTTGAGATGGACACCATTGTTTTAAACACTCAACTTCAAAGCAGATTTTCTGGGGACCTCGAAGTGGTCCTTAGGTTTAAAGTGACCTCGTTGGGACCTTCAAATGGACCCCATTATGTCAAGCACTCCAACTTGAGAGCAGATTTTTGGCGACGTTGAAGCGGTCCCCTAAAGAATTACTGTTTCATAATCTTAAGCACTCAGTTTAAAGAAGACCAAGTAATTTTTTATGGATGATGGCTGGATTGCACATAACACTAGAAGAAAAAAAAAGCTATGCTTGATAAGCAACTCGGGAAAGAAAAGGCACTGATTCTCAGCTACTGTCTTTACATTGTGGGGGGGGGGGTTAAGTTACAGATTTATTGAATATTATGATACATGATGTTTTTTTATTATGATATTGTCAAAACGTCAGTGTTGGCTCCTGTTGGCTTTTCTGCATTCTTAAGCTGAATTTACACCTCTCTTGACCTCACGTTCGCGACGATTGGCGTCAGGATTCAGAAACAGGACGGGGACATCTGCAGAGTCGCCAGCGTTTACACTTCCAGGTCCCCTTAACGTGTACTTGAGGGTCTAGCATGAACCCAAAAAAAAAAACAGGGACCAGCGGGGAAATTATTCTATGGTCTTTTATTTGTTGACCCATGCAGTTGTAGCTATGAGTTTGCGACCAACATCTGCCGGTGGTCATAGCGATGTCCCGGTGAGTGTTATCCCATTGCTCTACACACTGAGTGATTAATAGGATGTGAATCATTAGGCTGTCAGTTCTTATATACAGAACGTCTTTGAGACCTTAAAAAATAAATAAAGTCTTTGCTAAAATGGGTATTCAAATATCTATATGTAATGTCAGCAACTCCTGCAACCCCATATTCATATCAGGGGACCCGAGTGGTGTCCCGATCCCAAGGTTGGGAACCACTGGGCTATAGCCTACACTAGGAGGTTTAAACGTGACATACTGTTAACCTCTAAACACAGTTTGGTCGATTTCTAAAGTTTAAAACAGCTTTTTATTACTAAGCTATTACAGGTTTTACTTTTACAATTCTGTTTGAGCATTCTATTCAATACTTTAATTTGTACACTGGTGCTGAACAAGTTGTATTATGTTATGTAATTATATTGTTTTATCGTTTGTCTGCAGCTCTTTGTCACATGAATAAGTGCAAATAAATCACAAATAAATCCCGAGTGAAACATCATGCCTTTGTTATTACATCATTTTTTAAACCTTCAAATTTCGTGGCCTACAAAAGTAGGCCAAGTGAGCTTCGTGTAGTCTGCCCTCGCCTGCTCACACCTCTAACTTCTGTTGCCAAAATCTCCAACCGGAGACATCATGTGTCTCTGCAGCACCAATAGGCTGAACAGACCTATTTATAATGGGCCTTCAGCAGCATGGAGTCGGGCGCATGCGCGATAGCTGCGGGGGATTGTTGCAACCTCGTCTGCGCGACTGTTTTGGGGGCCGCCCCCTTCACCACTGCACCGCGCAGGACCTGATCACACACAGACACACACATACACACACACACATACTCACACACACACACGCACACACACGGACTAGCAGCCAGCGTGATATCAGTATACTCCTGGAGCATAAAGTGAGTGATCAATGCAAGTGTTATTTTAATGGCGTGCGTGCCTCAAATTATGTTTTCCTACGCGTTAGTTCGTGCAGCTGTTGTGACAGCGGTATAGTAGTATTGTATGTATTCCCCTTCTGCCTGGGAGATTTCGCTTGCATTGACAGTCCTGAGGTATTCGCCGAGGCCTGCAGAGGGGGGCAAGAGAGGGAGAGAGCGCATTTATTGTTCTCAGCTCTGCCAGGATCTGCTGCCTGCCGCTTTGCGTTCATTCCTCCTCAGATGGTTTGCGGTCATTCCTCATCAGATGTTTTGCGTTCATTCCTCCTCAGATGTGTTGTGCTCCACGTTTACGCCAGCAGGGCGATCAGGCCTACGCAGACATTTAAAAGGTCCGGTCCAATAGCAGGTTTTTCGAACAGTTTTCTTCAGTTAACCATGAATATGCGCTAAGGGGTGCAGCTGGAGAGGTGGAGCAGTATAGGAGCCTGTGCTGAACTATGTTATTTGGATCTCATTCACCGGTATATTGTACAATATTCTGGTAGTTCGCTGGATGTAATTCAATAATTGGGTTACAACAATGTGACTTTTAAATAAAATGTTGGGCGGTTATAGTCCATCATATGATATTGGCATGGCCTTACTGGAGAATTTGACTAAACTTATTACAGGAAACTGTTTAAATTGTTATAATTGTGGCCTGGTTTTGCTGAATTGCTGTGATTTTCTGCCTTGCAAATTGTATACTCGCTTTAAAAGTGTTTAAGGCCCATTCCAACACCCCAGTAAACGTTGAACGACGCGAGCAGCGGCGGCAGATGTGCAGCGTCGTTCACACGCGTTGGAAAACACACACTAATCTGATGAGGATTACCATATCACCACTGCTGTGGAGATTAAACACCGAGCAAAGGGAGCCTAGTCTAGCCTAGCCTCATTTACACACAGGGTCCACTCAGAGTGGGAGCAGTCAGCCAATGATAGGCCAGGGCGTATCATAAATTTAGTTTGTTGTGTTTGGTGGTCTGTCCCACGTCATAACAAAACTATTTATTACATTATTACAAAACTACTATTACAGAAATGCAACAAAGAAGGTTGGACGCAATTACAGTACTGCGCTAATCAATATATCTCTTTGTTGTTAATGTTGTCCTTCTCATGTAGGGAATGGAATTAACGTTTATTTTTGTTTGGTTACTCCTAAGCCTTAATATAAACGATTGAAGTGTGTCTCACATAATTCACAAAACACGTTTGCCTGCTGCGAATGTAATACAATATGAATCAGTTGCTCTGTTTGTTGTTAATGTCGTCCCTCGTAGGTAGGGAATGGCAGTCAATGTTTACGCCACGTCTGTGTCCATTGACAACCTCAGCAGACATGACATGCTGGCGTGGGTCAACGACTCCCTACTCCTCACGTACACTAAGATCGAACAGTTGTGTTCAGGTATTTTTTGTCCTGCAAATAGTATAAAGACCATGCAACACTATAATGAAATGCTAACATGATTTATTTTGCTGTATCCAGGGGCTGCCTACTGCCAGTTCATGGACATGCTGTTCCCAGGTTGCGTGCTTCTAAAGAAGGTCAAATTTCAGGCCAAGCTGGAACATGAATTCATACACAACTTCAAGGTTCTCCAGGCGACATTCAAGAGGATGAGTGTCGACAAAGTCAGATTTATTTTCTTGCTGATATCATCAAGTATTGACTTTGTAGTGCTATACGATATTCTGTCATCTTTCGGTGGGAAATGATCATAGGAGCCATGCTCGGCTAAAATAGCCCAGTCATCTTCTAGCCTATTCCAAAGGAGTCATACCAGCCTTGAATTTAAATATCCACACCAGTACACCCTGCTTCACCCGAATCCTCCTCGGCCCACTGTTAATGTCCACCCAACTCAACCACCATCACAAGTCCTTACACTATAATCTGGTGTAATTCATGACTGGCATGTTATCTATAGAAGCAGCCCCAACAGATGTACGTGTACAAGGAGTCCTCCGTGTCGAACCCTAACCCTGTGAGCCTCCTCCCATCCCGCAGATCATCCCCGTAGAGAAGCTTGTCAAAGGCAAGTTCCAGGACAACTTTGAGTTCGTCCAGTGGTTCAAGAAGTTCTTCGACGCCAACTATGACGGCAAGGAGTACGACCCGCTGCAGGCCAGACAAGGGCAGGAGATCTCAGCTCCCCCGAACCCAGGTGATCACTTTACCTACAGACCAAAGAGAACTCCAGCAGGTAACCCCGTGATTTGACCCCTTTTTGCACGATCTTGCTGAGCTTTGGATGGCTCGAAGGCACTAAGGCAACCGAGAGTGGCGTGCGCACGATTCCCCATCCAATGACCTGCCTGTTTGTCTTAGTGGTGCAGTGGCTTAATGTCTTTGCCGTTGAGCCATCGGGCAACATTGGGAAGAGACTGAAGTTTTGTCAGTGCTTAGCTATTCTGATATTAAAGAGTAACTGGACAATCAAATGTATGTGAAGCAACAGCACCATCTGTGGGGAGATAGAGGTTACTGCAATGGCTATTTGTAGTTTATTTCATAGCCATGCTCCAACATTTAGTCAACAGTGATCATAGATGCTCTCAGCTGCACCGTGATTAATAAAGCAGGTCCACAGACTTCCTGATTTTTGTACTGATGGTGTGCTAACATTGTAGATATTTCTTTGAAAAAGTTTTTTATTTTGTGCTTTGACTTCAGCTTTCTATTTTGAGCTCCAGTATATCATTAACAAGTCGCTAGTGTTGGTGTAATGACAAAGGAGAACAGGGTATTTTAACGTGTGTCCGCATGTTACATTTATTGTTTTCCTTGCACATGGGAAAACCGATCTCCTGCTGCTTCAGCGCTGATCAGTTTGGCTAAATACAAACTTATCAAATTGATGATTCTAAATTGAGTTGACAATTGTTTCATGAATGAAATTCTCATTTGTATTCACATGAGACATTTT